>NC_079362.1:21390410-21990410 GCF_029582105.1 Oenanthe melanoleuca | reverse complement strand
TACTGTGTAATTTATTATCAGAAAGGGTCACAATTGGTAAGTGATAGAAGTTCAAACTCTCAGTAAAAGCAGGAAATTATATGGTATCCTGGAACAGGTATGATGGAGATAATCAGATGCAACCCCCTGCTCAAGCAGGGACACCTACAGCCAGTAACCCAGGACTGCAGCCCATCAGGTTTTTCACATTTCCAAGGAATGTGGCCCAGGTTCCTACCTGGGCTACCTGTGCCAATGCTCAGTCACTTACAGGAACTAAGTGTTTCTAGGTGTTTAGACAAAGTATGTGCCCACTGCCTCTGGTCCTGTCTCTGGGCACGTCTGAAAAGAACCTGGCTCTCTCTGCACACCAAATGGAGCTGCCACTGCAGCTTCTGAGATTTTATAACTATTCAAGTCTGGGTCAAAGAGATGGATGTCACAGTGTGCAAAGCCTTTTTCCTGCTTCTAAGTCTAAGAGTCCTCTTACAGGTATTATTATGATTTCTGCTGCTCCAGGACTGGCAGCTGCCAACAAACAACTAAGGTCTGGTGCTCCTTAAAGTTTGTAGACAAAATGTTTATAATAAAACAGCAAATAATTAATGATCTGTAGCTATCTATGATCATTTCTTCTGAGAAGGGACCTGTAGCTGATTCTGAAACAGACATCTTCTTCCTTACCCAAGGCAATTTTGAAAAACAGTTCCGTGGGAAACCCAGAGTTCTATTAACAAACCAGGAAAACACCTACTCTTTGGTGAAATTGAGAAATTGATGATGTAACTTTAAGTGTTGTAACCTAGAAGAATTTTGAGGAAAAAAGTAAGAGCAGTGAGAAAGCTGCTATCAGGGATTGTATGTGTGAGCATAGCTGCATGCCTTAGCTCAACTACCTGAATGTTCTGATCAAACCAAACCAAACAGCACCATTTACCATGTATACAACTTAACCTTTTGTAAGAGTCTGAGTGCTACCTTGTGTGAGAAAGAGGAATTAAAGACCACTGCAGCCATTCCAGTTCTGCAGGCCTAACAAGTGGCCAGAAGTGGTGCAGAGGCATAGAAAAGGAAAATGGCAACAGCCAGTAGGCAAGTCAACACCAGAATCTACAGCAAATCCTGATAGGACCTGTGTTGCTGAATTAGGCACTGGTTTTTGCAATGCGTTGGAAGGAAAAATACAAAAGCATTTGTGTATCTGTTGAGTGGAAAAAAAATGTGTACAGAAGGGTCCAGTAGACTATGAGATACTAGAACTGAGTCTGTCCTGCTATTTTTATCTACCTGTTGTGTACATAACAAACCACTTTTCTGCTATCATTCTTTCACCAATGTAAAACTGGATCTATTTATAGTGAGGCTTTCAAGTGAGATGTTCTGGTTCACTGATCCATCAAATAACTGATCTACAAAGAAGAAAGGTATATTCTCCATCAGATACCTGTATTGATAGTATTTCATGTGACATAAAGAAACAGATAGAGTTTGTCACTTGTGAAGCATAGGAAGAGAGAAGGAGGAATGGCATCACTATTGCCAATAGCCCACAGCTGAGTCAGATTAGGTACAACACAAAAGGACATCTTAGAAATAGATGTGTAATCAATGTAGTTTCTGATTCTGACTTGCTCTGTTACACCCATAAGCACTCTCAGAAGTCTGGCTTTACTATACCACATCACAGACCCTGCCTCCCTCAGGGAGGTCCATGTTATGGGCTATGTGTTAGTTCCTGCACCACCTTGTATTTTTTGTATTAGCTCCCCTTTTCCATGACCAGGGAAAGTGCCTTGGAGAAAAAACAGGTTAAGGAGAGTAGACTATGAAACTACTAAAAATAATGTGTAGCTGCAGTTACATTGAAAAAGGATAATCTCACCAATGTTATCAGCTGCCTATCCCTCCATAACATACAGCAACACAATGGGAGGCTAGTATTACCATTAATGAGGGAGTTACTCAGACTTGTTACCTATTCCTCTCCAGTTCTAACTAGGAAAAAGGTCATCTGTTGAAAAATTCTGAGGAATAAGGAGTAAATACAAAAAGCCCTGATCTTGCAATACCCCTTTCCCTTCCCCTGAAACTCAGTAGGAAACACTTCTTAGGTGACCTTAGGATATAATGTTATAATGATAGCTTCATAGGCTTGCAGCTATGCTAAAGTTACCTGCTGGGCTGGTGAGGTCAGGAAACCTTTGGGAACTCTCCTCTTGCTGAATAGTCATGGTTCTTGGCCACTAGACACTACACTCAAGAAGGAAAAAAAGGGGTCAGTAGAAGCAGCTGAAATCTATTTACAATACTAATCTCGCAGGCTCCTGTTCTGCCATGTCAAAAGAAGAGGAAGATAGCTCTGTCAGTAGGTTTCAGGTGTCTCTGGACTGGCAACTTTTGAGACACCTACTTCAGTCCTTCTGCAGAAAAAAATCCTTTACTATCTAAAGAGTGCTCCATTCTAATCTAAGTGACTTCTCCATTATCTCCTGTATCTCTTCATTTTTCTCCAAATCCAGTTGCACTACTCCTGTTTCCTATCAGGTTGAACCAAGGGAGGAAAATGGAATGAATAAAACTTAACATAATGCAATTAAGCAATCTATAACAACATTCCCCAAAAAAGGTTATGCCTCCATGATTCATCCCAGCAATTCTTGAGCATATTAATCTGTGAAATAGTATGAACCTGTTTTTCCTAAAACAAAGCACCCCAGATGTATTCTATTAACTAGAATTTTATTAAAGGCTGCATTTTATATCATCCCTTCTGATCCTTACTCCTTTCAGAGTTAATGGTAGTAGCCACTAGGGCTATATGTAGTCAATGGGAAACTTTAAAAACACTTTTCTTTTTCATTCAAGTGAAAATGGAAATAGAAGGCAGAGCTAAAAATATGTATTCCTTAGTGTACTTTTGTCTTGTTCTCATTACTTTGTCAGTTTCTCTTTTTGTGCTGCTGGCATTTCTTACACAAAATAAATATGAACTACTTGTCTTTCCAATGAGTCTTCTCTCAAATTTATGCCTTATTTCCAGGATAAACAAGAGTAAGTCTGTTCTCCAAGTCCTATTGAATTTACTGTACTGATCATGATACGGGGATAAAAGTGTTGTTAAGCATCTAAGCATCCAAGATTTGATCTATACTGGTTTTGTGGTGAAACTAGTCTGAACTAGGTCACAATGCAGTTATTGACACCAGACCTTTATTCCTGAGTAGAGGCCTTTTGGAATCAGCTTTGTATGACGGCAGTTTTGATGACACCTGAAGTGAAGCCAGGCATTCTGTTAGCTCACTCACTCTACTCCCCAGGTATCTCCTGGCTACATTTTTTAAACAATTTCTTTCAGAATTTCTTGCAACTCTTTCTAGGCTGATATATAAAATTCTGAGTCTGTTTTGAAATTCTCTTTTCAACTGCCAATTTTTTTTTTAATGAGAGAAATAGAACTGCCACTGCAGCTTCTGAGATTTTATAACTATTCAAGTCTGGGTCAGAGAGATGGGCACGACAATGTGCAAAACCTTTTTCCTGCTTCTCAGTCTGAGAGTCCTCTTACAGGGATTATTATGATTTCTGCTGCTCCAGGACTGGCAGCTGCCAACAAACAACTAAGGTCTGGTGCTCCTTAAAGTTTGTAGACATAATGTTTATTATAAAACAGCAAATAATTAATAATCTGTAGCTATCAGTTCTCCTGAGAAGGGACCTGTAGCTGATTCTGAAACAGACATCTTCTTCCCTACCCAAGACAATTTTGAAAAACAGTTCCTTGGGAAACCCAGAATCCTATTAACAAACAATTCTATTAATCTGAAGTACAATGCCTTCCCAACACATCTGATGTTCAGAAAGCAAAATGCAGATAATTTGCAACTGGTCAGTAGACTACAATTTTAGAATCAATGATGTGATTTAACTGAATACAACTGCCCAGAATACTGAGCATGTGCTTGGTCTTATAGCCATCTCCTGCATAATATTAGTGACAGCAAGTGATATTACTCATAGCAGCCAGGATTGCTCATGCAAAAACCTTGGTTTATTTTGTTGCTTCCCCCTGCTTCAAGGCATCACTTTAGCTTCTGCAACTCTGAATGCCTGTGAAGAACCTTTGAAAACTTACTTTTCTATTAAATTTACTTGTCTTGCTGACATTACTGCTAGGTAGACACATAAATGTAACATTAGTAGGTGATAGAAGCTGGAATTTAGAGAAGGGTAACTGCTTTCTTCCTCATTCCACTCACTCAGACAATACAAGACTTTGCAGATGATTCTGCTGAAAAAGGAGATGCAAAACTGGATAGGAGCTCCGTGACTGATGGTTTCCTCAAAGCCTCAGGCAGTCAGCTTCAACTGGAGCAGCTGAGATTGTTCAAGATCTCAGCAAAATACAGTGCTTGCTTTATCAGGTACCTTGCCCAGCAGGGAGAGACACAGTTTCCAGGCAAGATAAATGTTAAATAAAGCAGTTGTAGATACTGACACTATCTGGTTACCCAATTTCAGACAGGATGCCAAGGCCCCACTGAGTGACACAGAGCTCTGCACGCTGCTGCAAACAGTATCTCAGGCAGGTCGTCAAAGGATCATCTCACAGCACAGTTTTGCCCTTACTGTGAGTCAGAACGAGCTAATTGCATAGCAACTTTCTTGTCAGAATCCTCACGTCTGAATAGAAGAGGCAATAGCACCCACTGGAAGATGGAGACACAGTCATCATTATACTGCTGGAAGCTGCTTCACAGGGGACTCACCATTTTCTCTCCCAACCTCTGAAAAATACAGATGGAATGTGTAACTGAGCCACTGATGTGTATGTAGCATGAGGTAGACAGATGAGCTAAATTTTTCTGAAAATCTCAGAAAATATCAGAGGGAAAAGAAGAGAAAGAAGGAAAGGGAATGTGAAGTCCTAACTTCATGTTTATCCCGGTTTGCCACAACGTGAACTTGTGCCTGTCTTCTTAGCTGTTCTTCACAGATGCCCTACTCCTGTTCCAGCATTCACAGAGGAATTATTTCTAATTATTTGCTCTGAAATCCATGGTCACCTTATTTTCCTCCAGAAATCAGGACTGGGACACCTTACGATTTTTCTTACTCAGTTCATGGCTAAAATAGAGCATGTGATAGTATCTGTAGTCACACAGTCCTATTCTAGGTCTGAAGGGAGAAGCATGAATCACACCTCTATCTTTGAACTGGTAAGACAGACATAACTATGGATAAGCTTCATTTAATCAGATCATAGCTGTGTAATGTCTTTTCTACCACTCATATCTTCTGGCAGAAAAGACCACATGTGGACACTCTTAGCCTCACTAGAAAAACATCCTTAGCCAAGTTGATCCTTAAAGGCTGCCAAATATATAAATCTTACACCAGCAAATGTAAAAATCCTACTCAGACAGAAAATGCAATTAATGGGGAAGCATCACAGACAGAAGACAGAAAGAAGAGAAGGTCAGCCAACAAGGACGCTCCTGCTGGAATGCTTCACCCGCGCGCTGTTCCTGTGCTCTGGAATATCCTGCTCTGACAGAGGCAAACACCACTTCGTTAGAGCTGAGTTTACACTGATGCTAAGGAGGCAGAATAAAGACCCAAGTTCTAATTTACATTTCAGTCACTTTCCCAGTGAACTTGTTTTGCTTTTGTAAATAGTTTGAATTTAATTTTTTAATGACATTGTAATTTATGAACCATGCCATTAAAAGACAACACTTTAGCTGAGGATGACATTGTTTATCCTTTAGGGGAACATTTGCTGCATTAGCCATAATATACATAGCCAAAGTGTTTATGAAACAAGTACCAACTTAGTCTTTATGTTCAGGAAAGCTTTACTGGTTCAAATTTACAGATTGGTGTGAAAACAGTAGTTTGCATGTCACATGATACATCCATCTGCTTTTACAGCAGTGTATAAGCACAACAGTTGTGAATATACTCCGTGTTTACAACACTACTGAGGTCTTCTAAAAAGAGATACATATAAAGCTGTCATTTCCCTGACTGTTGTCTGAAGTTAGAGAATTTTGACGCAGAACATTGCTGAGTCTAAAAAAGTCCTGGCTTTCCTGTCATGGGGAGACAGGGCCCCGGACAGGGAAAAAAATCTTTCCTAGAAATTAATTTTAAGTATTCATTGTAATCCCGTGTCTTCAGCAGCAGCTACAACTGGCAGTCTTAGGGCTGACTTTTTTTGCACTTGTCAGATTGATGGAAGGAAAGATATGAAGGAAGAGATCTGTAAAAAAGTGAGTTTCCTAGAAGGCTGCAATGCCAATGAAATCATAAGAATGCTAATGTTTAAAGAAGCCTGAACATTTTGGAACAAAGCAGTACATGGACTTTATCAATCTGATGTTTTAATGAGAACAAAAATGCCACCACTAGTTTGCCAAGCCAAAATTTCTCTATTTCTAAGAATACCATTGACATATCCTTAGATACAATCAGAGAAACATCTGCTTTGTTTCTACTCTGATGCTGCTTCTGCTAGAAACCAGGACTGTATTTTAAGATATTTTAAAACTGACATAAAAATTAGTCAGCTTCCAGGTAGCTTTTCTGGGATTACATTTAAATCCACCAAGGTCTATTTTGAACTGGAAACCAATAATCAACGCAAGCCTTTGGGGCCTCTAATGAAGATTATCTAGAATTTAATGGATTAAATAAGGGGAACTGTCCAATCCGTTTCACCATCCAAATCATTAGTTTGTCAACCAAAACTGTGTGATATGCCATCCAAAGCATTATGATATTAGCATATGCTTCCAGACACAGAGAAAATATAGCAAAGTATAAGCCATCAAAAACAGAAGGAAAAGCAATGCTTTCAATGGTGATAACAATTACACTTAGTATTTTGGCACATAAAATACAATGTGAAATTATATTTCTGAGAGTATTTTCCAGTGAGGTGCTATTAATACATCTGATCTTTGAGCTATTTATCCCAGGTTCCTTTACTTGCAGTCATGACAATCTATGAAAATTTGATCATTTTCACAGAATGATAGAATAGTTTGGGTTGGAAGGTGCCTTCAAAGTTCAGGCAGACCAAATGCCTGCCATGAGCAGAGACATCTTAGATAAACCAGGCTGCTCAGAGATCTGCTCTGTTTGCTCAGACCAACAGAAATTTCCCAGACTGTTCCGACCTTTTTCTTAGAGTTCTTCATATCAATGGGTGACAAAAGTGAAAATCAAGAGAACATTTAATGACAATATACTAAGAAAAAGTACTGACATTCAAGGCTTAGCAGTCTTGCTTCATAGGAAATACAGAGAACACAAATGGCAAGTGGTAAACTTGCCATCAGCATCAGTTTCTCATGAATTATATATTGAGAAGTGTAATTTGAAGAATTTGTAAGAGCAAATTTTCATTCCAGACAATTGCATTTCCATACATTATGCATATTCTATGTATTTTGTAAGAAATTCTTGTTTTAAAATGCTTTGTGGAATCTGCAGGGCTGAGAGGGCTGATGACACTTTTTAAAAAAATCATTAAAACACTAGTCTTTTTCACCAGCTTAACTGTAAAATTAAAAGCAGTACTGAAAAGTTCCACTATGGCTGAAAGCTCCTTTCCAAAAACCGAGCAATGTGTTCAAAATCCCCAACTTTTCATGTCAGACCTGAGCAGCCCTGGCAGAGCACCAGTACTGTCTCCACAACATTCTGACATTCTGCCTCCTCCCTCACCCCAGCAACTGGTAATTTCTGAGAAGTGGCTGAATATCACCTACAGATGGGAAGTAGACAAAAAATCTTTTGCTTTCCTTTGCTTCCATGCACAACCTATTTTTTTTTTAAATTAAACTTCCTTTTTCTTAACTCATTGCTGTTTTCTCCATCTTATTTTCTTCCACCTCATCCTGCTGAGGAGAATGATAGAGCAACTTGGTGGGCATCTTGTACACAGCCAAGGCCATCCCACAGAGAGGTCCTGCTGCCATCAGTGTAGCTTTCCAAAACTGTGAGTCAGAATTATTTCCAAATTACCTACAACTCCTTTTTCAAAAATAACACACTTACACTTCCATTCATTACAAGCACTACAACAATGAAATGCAAGGTTGACTGCTGGAATAAGCTACTGGGCAGAAAATGTAGCATTTACAAACCGCTTGACAATAGGATTTTTATTGAAAAAATCTCTTAAAAAGAGAATAATGAATTAAGCATATACAATGGTAAGAGAAAGAAGAATGGTTTCAATGCTATTTGAACATACACAGTAAACACCACAAAATGTCAGTACATGCAGAGTTATTGTAGTGTGCTCATCAGAATATCACATTTTATTTTAAGTGTGAGATATCATTACATTTTCCTAGATTCTGTGACATGGAAATTCTTAAAGAACATCAGTGTAGAGAATTTTACCTGTGATTGACTGTAACACTGTTCAAAAAAAGAGTAAAAACATCAACTACATATATTTGCTGTAACAGCTGACCACTTAATTCCCACCTTGTCCTTTCCTTGATCCTTACACAATCTTGGCAGAATTCCTGTAGCTGTTGCACAGGTTTAATATACAAAAAAATGTACACAAAATTATTTCATATAGACAAAGGATCATGGCAGGTATTTCTCAAAAATTTGGTCTCTGATTGACAAGATCTCTAAGAAGAACATTACAGCTCTAATAAAATACTTTGTTTACTTCAGAGTATATTTTCTGAAAGACCTGAAAATGCAACAAATAGGGTAGTATCTAAGTCAAGTGCATGCAGTTACTTGTATATGCATAAGAATAAAATCTTAATAAAAGTTAAAGTAATATAGACGTGAAAAACTAGACACAAATCTTTCTTAAGGTAGATTAAGATACCTTTTTTTACACAGTGTAATCTGTCAGATAGCAAATTAATACAACTTTTCAGAAACACTGCATCTTATTGAATAGAAATTAGAAAGAAACTAGACATATGAGGTCCTTGATCAGGCACTACTTTTAAAACAGAACTTCAGGGACAGGGAAATGACACATATTTTTTTTCCCTGTATCTTCTAACCCATATTTCCTGGACTAATGAGGCTAGCTTTGTACTTCTGTCAGCACAGCAGGCTCCAGAGTGAGTTGGAAAGAGGAATATCATGTATCCTCACCTTTCACACATCTTGAAAAAAACTTCTGTTTAAAACTATCCTGGCAGCAGCTTCCTCCCTTGCTCTAGATCCTCAGGTATTTTCTAAAATGATCAGTTTTCATACAAAATCTCTCTAAATATTCAATGCTTTTCTTATGATTTGTAAAGGTAAAATTCTAGTATTTTTCACTTTCCTCTTGAACAGCTTCAAGTCTCATTTTCCCTTTTAATTGCTAGAACCTCATCTGGTATTTGGAAGGCAAGGGCCAAATCCATTCACATGCCTAAGCACTGCTGATTATGTTTGTTTTTTTCCGAGTTTTACACCTGGGCTGCCATTTACCCCCCAGACAATTAATGAGCTTTCCCTGTTTCACTCTTCCTATGTCCTTCTTTCCCTACCTATTCCTTGCTCCCCTCCACCACAAAGAACAACTGTAATTAAAAATATCACATGAAAAGAAACAAACCAGCAACTATTCTTCACCATAGACAAGTGATGTAATGATACTTTTTCAGTTTCCCATTTCCATATTTGAGGAAGGAATTCTATTTTTTTCTTAAGAGCCTAGAAACAAACCATATATTCTGATTTGCACCTCTGGGCACTATCAAGCTGAAAGTATCAATTACTGGAACTTAAATTTATTGGCAAAGACATACTTTTCAAACACCTACATACTTACCTTTAGGTGTAAGTAGTTCCATGGAAAAGAGAACACAGCCATAATTTAGGGATATGCAGCAGTGTTTGGAGAACTGGAATGAACAACCTACTATAATTGGAAGTAATATTTGTGGAAGGGGAAAAAAAAAGATCTTATGGAATTTTAGCTTTTTTTTCCCCTAAGTTTTAGCTTTTTTGCCCTGAAAACAAAGAAATCTTACTGTACATTTCCTTACAGCTATGCCTTACTGAAAAAAAATTTTCAGTTTTGCCCTAAGGGATCTCTTGCAACCACAGATGTTATGAAAAACAGAATTTAAATGAATGACTATGTGCTAAATGAGATGTGCAATTACAGATAGCTCTGATATCCTGTAAACATATAGCCTCAAAATGGCTCTGCCTCCAGCTGCACTATTTTGAAAACACATTGCTGGTATCACCTAAATAAATGCTTTGACCATTAGAGTGGAAAGGGTGACACTTCAAATCGTGTTTGGATACAAAATTGAAAAAGCTTAAAAACTATTCACCAGAAGGAAGACACTTATCCGGAGCATAGGACACATTTATTTTGCATAAGTGCACTAGATGACAGGAGCAGTCTAAGCCATTTTACAAGTGGTTTAATAGAAGAGACAGCACATATGATACACTCCATCTTTCTGAAATCACATAAAGGAAAAGACAAAAACACGCAAACAAAACTTCCCATAAACCTCCTCCTTCATTATTCATGAGGGCCATATAAAGTGACTTACAATTTTTTTTAAAACTGTTGCATGTCAGAATCATTGTCAGGTCACAATGGCTCTGCTCTTTTAACATTTTTAAGCATTTTATAATTCAGCTGGTATACAAGATGTAGTGGGGCATTTCTTAGTCTTTATGGGATTAAAGCTTGGCTTTAAACCTATGATTTTATTCCGCCAGTGATACATTAAATAAACAAGAAAAGGAACACGACGGCAGTGTGAAACTTTATGGACAAGGATCAGTCCTGGAAGGGGTGACACACTTGCAGTGAGAGCCTTGAGAATCATAAACTCATTTCAAAGTGAGAAAATAAAAATAAAACTCAGTTACAGCAGTCTTACAGGACACAATGCCTACTCCAAGTTTTATCCTGGCAGCTATCAAGCAGTTAACATCAATGAAAGCGCCTACAGAACCATAAAGCATTATTATGTGTACCAGAATTCTTTTACCTGTATAACATGATATACTAGAGCAATTTGGAAATGAAATATTTCTATATCACTACAATAAATCATAGCTCATGTCATACCATAGTGCTGAAGGGAAGTGCTAAAATTACTGCCAATGCTAGTAGTACCAGAAATCAAAATCTGTCAGACTCTATACGCTCAACAGCTCTCTCTCCTGTACCCATTTTAAATTGTAGAGAGTCTATAAGAAACAATGAAACATCCCATTACAGACACTATTACTGAAATCGAAGACTGTCAAACAGTAGCAAATTATTCTTTTAAAAGGTTGGTGACTTCAAGAGACAAACACACAAACAACATAGCAGCTAGTCTAAAATGCAACATGTCCTGTGCACCATAACACAAACACAAGATAGCCTGATCATATGCTTTGAAAGGGCTACACAATCTTTGCCACAACAGCCTTATGTCACTTGGAAGACTTAAAAATAAAGGGGGGGAAAAAAAGCAAGAAATGACAAGGAATGACAAAATGTGCTTATCTGTAGCTTCTTCTCATGTATAAGGACAAAGGTAATATTTCAACTAAAAGCTATACATCCAGATGACGCCTGCTCTATTACTTGACCCGTGTGGAAAGATAGAAGGAATTGGGGTTGTTTAGTCTACAGAAAAGAAAACTGAGGGAAGAAATGATAACAGTTTTTTCAAATCAGCTTCACTGAAGAGGTGAACAAACTGCTCATGGCTAGGAAAGATGGACCATGAAAGAATGGTTTTCTGTTGTAGACCCTCTCTTGATTTTGCACTTTTTTTCTTTTATTTTAATAAGGAGAAATTGTCTCTGTGCAAAACCAAAGTGAATTCAGCATAGTTCTCAGCACACTGTATCCAGTTGGTGTAAAGAGTTTGCAAAGACCTCCAAATTCTTCAAGAAAACTATGAGTAATTAAAGCAATTTTTACACATTGTCTAGTTTCATTGCAAGGATTTCTTTATTTCCACAGCTAGCACAAAGTTTACTGTTTTTCTGGCTTTTGTGTACTTCCAATTTGATAGTCATGACATCAAACTCCTACAAAAAGAACATGCACTTCTTTTAGCATCAGGAAGAGATTTTCTGTGTAAAATTGACTTTTCACTGAACATAATAAGTTTCTGCGTCTTTTCAAGATTTCCTCTTTAAACATTGTTTTATCTTCTTCCAAAAATTATTTAGCAGCATCACCAGTATGCATAAACTTTCCAAGATAATATAAACCAGATCCCATCTCATCTTCTCATCTTGCTGTTTTTAAATATCTTCAGTGCTATCAAGCTCTGCTTTCATTCTTCCTGCCTCATACTGCCATCTTGTACGTGGTTGAAATATATTTACACTTCAATAAACAGGGAAGTCATCCTTGCAAACAGCAACATTTTTATTGAGGAAGAGTGAAAGGGAACGCCTGGGAGAACTATGACTAGATAGTGTCATATCTACACCTTTATAAACTCTGTATAAAGCAGTAATAAATTAAGGGGCCTCTCAGCCAGATCATCTTTTTTGTGTCTTTCCAACTCCTTGTTCATTCTTCTGCACCTCCTGGTTTGAATCAGTGTACAACTCTGACTGAATTGCTCTGAGACAATATAGTCTCACCAGCCAGCCTTGGTCTTCTTTCAGATTCTAAACCTTGAATTAGCTGTGGCTCCACCTTCTTCCTTATTTTTTTACACATTCACCTGGTGACCCACATGCATTTGAAGTATCAAAAATGTTCTGTCCCACACATGCCAAATGTAAAAATACTTCAAATTAAAAGATGAAAAGGTTTAGGTTAGATTTTAGGAAAAATTCTTTATGGTGGGGATGGTGAGATACTGGAGCAGGCTGTCCAGAGAAGCTGTGGCTGCCCCATCCCTGGAAGAGTTCACAGCCAGGTTGGATGGGCTTTGAGCAACCTGGTCTGGTGAAAGGTGTTCCTGTTCACGGCAAGGGAGTTGGAACCAGATGACCTTTAAGGTTCCTTCCAACTCAAATCATTCCATGATTCTCTAAACAGAGATGGAAATGGTAAGTTTACACCTCCTGAATTTTAACTATTGAGACTTATGTAATTAGATATATATGTATACTGAAAATGTTTCTGTCATTATTAGACAGAATCCTTAACTATTGTCTAATAAATTTATACAGCAATATAGATTTTTTACAGTTTATATCCAACTAATGGAACGAATCAGTAAGCCTTTGGACTTCATTATATTTCTGCAGTAAATCTTAATTCCAGAGTTAGCTGAGCATCATTGCTATGTGTTTGCAGTGCAACGAAGGCAGCCAAATCATAATATTAAATTCTCAGTACCTTATCAAACTGGCAAGAATATAAACACACATGCAGTTTACTCTGAATAAGCTCTCATACTAACATACCTGCTGAAAGTGAACAGACATATCAAAGAATATAGAGTAACAGATAAGTTTCCTTTTGGGCCTACTTTGATACTTAAAGAATATGACTGTGCAATATTGTGCTCATTAGCAATGGGATCAGAGAAGTACGATAATCACCTATACACACATGAAATAGTTTTGGTTTACTAAAATGAACGTATCTAAACAGCTGCAGGATAAATGTCTTGAACCATGCCCTGAAGCCCCGTATCCCCTAGTGCTGATGGAGTCCCCAGGGCAAAGGTTTGGTAAAACCCCCAGTTGCACAAAATGCCAGCATATAGGTCAGATGTCAAAGTTAAGTCCTAGATTAGTCCAGATGGCTCTTTGACTAAGAAACTAAAAGTATGCTTTACACCGCTTGAGGAAAAAGATTCTATTTGTGCCCATCATCAGTTAAGCAAGATGGTAATTTGGTGTTTCTGCTCATGTGCTATGTAGTGTAGAATCTGTAATCACTGCCTCTGCTGTGCCCATGAAATTAATTTTTACTTTAGTCACCTGATGAGAAATCTCATTACACTCAGATACACTAGTGGAGGCAGCAGAATGGGAAAGAGCAGGAAAGTTACAATTACACCCCCTATCAAAGACAGTCTGTGATCAGCCCACATAGTCAAAAATGAGCATCAGGGTATGCTATGTTTTGGATGGGATGAGGAATGAATTTTGAAGTGGGTCTTTCCAATGCACTAGCTTACCATGTTTGGTTGCCATACACGAACCAGATGCCTGTCAAATGTCTACATAAGAGAAAGTTTTCCACAAGCAAGCCTGCACTCTTCAAGTGTTGCAGGCATTTGATCAGCTGCACAAGCCGCCTGAAAACACACAATGAAGACACTGTCTGTTCATGGACAAGTGCCCCTTTGCTGCCCAAAACCAGGTGGACAGCCAGGTCCAGAGAGTGGAGGTGGAGTTACACCCAGCTCGTGGCCAGTCACAAATGCGGTTCCCCAGAGCTCAGTGTTGGGGACAGCCCTGTTTAAAATCTTTATCCATGATCTGGTTGTGGGGATCAAGCGTCAGTTTGCAGGTGACACTAAGCTGGGTGGCAGTGTTGATCTTCTGGAAGGTAGGAGGGCTCTGCAGAGGCATCTGGGCAGGCTGGATTGATGGGCTGAGGCCAGCTGGATGAGGTGCAATAAGGCAAGGAGCTGTGTCCTGCCCTTGGGCCATAACTGCCCCAGGCAGTGCTACAGCCTGGGGGCAGAGTGGCTGGAAAGTGGCCCAGCAGAAAAGGACCCGGGGCTGCCGGTCAACAGAGGCTGAACGTGAGCCAGTTGTGCCCATGTGGCCAGAAAGGCCAATGATTTCCTAGCCTCTGTCAAAAATGATGTGGCCAGCATGACCAAGAAAGAGATTGTCACCCTGTCAGATGCTGGTGAGGCCACCTCAAATTCTGGGTTCAGTTTTGGGCCCCTCACTTCAAGAAAGATGTTGAAGTGCTGAAGTGTGTTCAGAGAAGGTCAACAAAGGTGGGGAACAGTCAGTTGTACTGGTCTGATGAGGAGCAGCTGAGGGAGCTGGGGATGTCCAGCCTGGAGGAAAGGATAACCAAGGGGACATCTGATCACTCTTTACAGCAATCTGAAAGGAGGCTGTAGCAAGGTGGGAGTCAGCCTCTTTCTTGCAAGTAGCAAGCCTTAGGACAAGAGGAAATATCCCTAAACTGTGATAAGGCAGGCTTAAGTTGGATATTAAGAATAATTCTTCCATGAAAAGGACTGTTAAGCACTGGGATGGACTGTGCAGGAAGTGGTAGAATCACCAGCTCTGGAGGTATTTAAAAGACATGTGGATGTGGTGCTTAGGGACATAATTAAGTGCTGGGTTAACGGTTGGACTCGATGATCCTAAATGTTTTCTCTCAACTAAACCATTCTATGACACTGTGGCTATTGTCTCTACTACTTGCCAGCTGAGGCACAGTCTCAAGCAGAGGGGTTTGGCAGACATGCAGAGCACGTGTGGTGGTGCAGAGCACATTCTCCCTTGGGCCCTGCACCTGAGCTCTGGGCTGGCTTTGCCATTGCTGGTGTAAGTGCTATGCCATATACCAGAAACACAGCGCTGCTGGGTTTAAGCCTGAGTGTGTTTGCACTGACAGCTTCCTGCTTCAGTGTATAGGCATCTATTATAACTTTCACATGCTGGCAGCTGAGAGGCCACAAAATTTCAGTGTGTGCTACAACTTACACATTTTCTAGGGACTGCAGCAGCAACACCATCTGAAACAGGTTCTGAACGCAAATGTTTTTTTAGCAGGTAATAGCTTGGGAGAAATGTTTGATGAATTCTTTTAGTACTGCTGTTATTGTCTGAAGCCAGAAGCACAAGCTGACATGGGTGCCAAGCAGTGCACCACCGCTGCTAAGACAAAGGTGCCTCACAGGTTCCTGCTTCTACTCAGCAGATTAAATACAGCAAAGATGAAAGACCAACAACCTACTCCCAAAATCACAGAATCAGTGAACTGGTCAGGTTGGGAGGGGTCACAGTAGATCATGTGGACTGTCCTAGAGCACATGGCACAGGGTTGTACCCAGATGGTTTTTGAGTATTTCCAGTGAGGAAGACCCTGCAAACTCCTGGACAATCTGTTCCAATATGCAGTCACCCACACAGTAAAGACGTTCTTGCTTGTAATCAAGTGAACAACTTAGTGCATCAGTTTCTGCCTGTCATCCTATTGCGGGGCACCACAGAGCCTGGTCCATCCTCTTGACACCCTCCCTTCAGATACTCATAGATATTGATGCGGTCCCATCCCAGTCATCTCTTCTCCAGGCTGAACAGGCCCAGCTCTCCCCCCCTTTCCTCAGCAGAGGAATGCTCCAGTCCCTTTCTTGCCCTTTGCTGGACCCGTTCTGGGAGCTCCACACTTCTCTTATTCTGAGGAGCCCAGAACTAGACACAGCACTCCAGACATGTCCTCACCAGGGCCAAGGAGCAGGATCACCTCCCTTGACCTGCTGGCAACGCTCTTTCGAATGCAGCCCAGGACACCAATGCCCTTTCCCACAAGGGCACACTGCTGGCTCAACCCCTTGAGCGTTTACTCTTTTTGCTACTTCACCCACATGCGGACATTCCTGGGCACATAGCCTGGCCTAAGCCGAGGGCTGGCTGGTCGTGCCTCCCTCGGGAACGCTCCAGGAGGAACGTGCTCCAGCGACCCACCCAAATCCAGCCAGGGCACCGGGCCCGTCCTGGCAGCCCCTGTACCCAGGCAGCTCCTGCCGGCACGGGTGACCGATCCCTGTGATGAGAGATCCCGGTGCCACGGGTGGCCTCTCCCCCGGGGAGATGGCCGCTCCCCGGGCTTGGCAGCCCCTCTCCCCCGGGACGATGGCCGCTCCCCGGGGCGGTGGCCGCTCCCCGAGCCCGCCCGCCCGCGCAGGAGGAGCCGCCCTTCCCCGGCGCAGGCGCCGCAGCGCTCGGCCGCCGCCATGGCCCGGGGAGCGCTGCTCGGCGCCGTGGCCTGTCTGTGCTTCCTGGCCCCGGCGGCCGAGGCCTTCAAGAGGAGGGGACCCAGCGTGACAGCCAAGGTGACTCTCGCCCGCGGCGGGAAGGGATGGCGCCCGGGGGAATGGCCCGCGGCCGTGGCGGCGGTGCCGGGGCAGCCCGTTCCCGTCGCCGGCCCCAGTCCGCACCCCGGGCGCTGAGGGCTTGGGGCGGGCTTGGCCGGACGCCGGGACTGCACCGTTTTATTGGGGTGTTTTGGTTGGTTGGTTACTTGGTTTTTAACCCCTTTTGGCATGCCGCCTTTCTGTAGGCGCTGGCACACCGCAGAGTTCGGTTCGCACAAAGCCTCGCTCTGGCTCGCACAAGTGGAAACTTTTAAATTCCTCACCCGTGCAGCGCGGCTGCGGCCTCTGCTGCTGCCGGGGCAGTTTGGGGCTGCCGGTGCTGCCAGGCTGCCCCGAGCCGGCGGGTTTCACTGCGCCGGGCTCGTCTGTGCCATGGGTTTATTCTTTCTCCCTGCCCTCTCTGCTGAAACTCCTGAGAGGATCCAGCGGAGGGCTACAGGCTTGATCAGGGGAGTGAAACAGCTCTCTTGCCGGAAGGCTGGGGAAGCTGGACCCGTTCAACCTGGAGAAGGAACGACTGAGGAAGAACCTTATCAATGTCTGTGAGTGTGTGAAGGGAGGGTTCCTAGAGGATGGACCAGGCTGATGCACAGGAATCTCCAACTGAACACAGGGAAGAACTTCTTTACTGTGCAGGTGGCTGAGCACTGCAACAGATTGCCCAAAGAGGCTGTGGAGTCGCCCTCACTGTAGATATTCAAGAGCCACCTGGACACAATCCTGTGCCCTGGGATGGCCCTGCTTGAGCAGGGAGGTTGGGCCAGGAGACTCGACGTGTCTCTTCTACTGTCCTATTCTGTCATTGTGTGAAGCAATTGGTATTGAGAGCAGTCCCATTGTTGGCCCCGGAGGAGGTGAGCGTGGTCCCTTGCCGGGATCCCATCTCTTCCCAAAAAAATCTTTGGTGCAGGAGGTGGGGTGTTCAGTCCAACTTCGGATAAAGCAGGAATTCCATGTTTCAGCCCCCAACTGTCTTTCCACCTGCAGTCAGGAGGGAGTGTGTCCATGTTGGGAAAGACACCTACACTCATGAAAGAGGGACTGGGAAGGGCAGGGCAGAATTGCTTCCTAGCATGGCTTCAGCAGCCTTGGCCATGGACTGTGCCTTTGTCTCTGTACTTCATTGCCACTGTTGTCTGCAGCTGCTTACAGTTTCATTGCCATGGACTTCTAGACCACAGATTTGATTTTTTTGAGGAGGAGGAGAGAGGGTGAATTTGACCTCCAAATAATCTTCTGGCAATATATTCCCACTCGCTTATGTACAACATACTTTACTTCTTCATTCCTTTTGTCTGGGCTATAATTTTTTGCTCTTTTCTTATTCTTCTGGCACATTGCATTGCCAATTTTCATGTCCTAGACAGTGGTAACTTTACAAAGCTCATCAAATCACGCTAGTTTTTTCTCTTCCAGTTTAAGTAGTTTTCTGTAACCTTTCTTCATATGAAAGTTATTCCATGTTGAGCTGTTGAGCATCTGTTCTGCTCGTTTTTCTACATTGTTTTAGGTTGGTTTTACCATTCTGCAGCAGAGAAGCCAGAATTACATGCAGCACTCAGGGTGTGAACTCACAGTACAGGTGTAGCTATGCCCATCTCTTTTCTGTATCCACTTAAATTATTTCCAGTATTTATTTTCCTTCTCTGACCCTCAGAAGCCCAAAGCCAATCCTTTCACTAATGTGAAAGGATGATTCCAGATGTATTTCAGCCCCTGTGTTGTGGCTCTACACCATATACAGTATTTTTGCATTTATGAGGTTACTGCATTACCTGATCTCTAAGAATTATGAGATCTCGCTTTCAAAGTCAGCTTCAGTTTCCCTGAATAGTTAAATGCCCTTGTCCATTTTTTCAGTTAGATGTGCACCATCTTGTGTAAATTATATATGAATATATTTATGAGAACCAGCCACTTTTACTGGTGTGTTCTTTTTTATTTTAGTTCTGCAATACTTAACTTCAGATTCTAAATATGATTAAATATTTATAAAAATAAGACTGAAAATGTATAATATATATAACTTACTTACTTTCTTCCAGAGTTTTGGTGAAGAATTTGGCCAGATGTTTTTTGAGATTTAAAAATGCTGTATCAACCAGCTCACAAGTGTCTGCATGCTTACTGAATTTCCAGAGAACCTTTGGAAATACACTCATGAGAACATAGCTTTTCTATGCAGAAATAGTGTCTAGGGCTATCAGATACTTACTTCTCTACTTCATTTTGTGGCCAGAAATACACAGGGACGCATTTTTAAAAGTACTGGGTTTGCTGCTTAGGCAAGCAGCAGTGCCACGTATGAAGCCTTGTGGTTGTGCCAGGCTTACAGTGTATGATGAACTCGTCTTCTTTTCTGTCAACAAAGTGTGTGATGTTCCTGCTCTGTGGGGTGATTGTTTGGTCTTGTTACTTACATATGCCTATGTATTTCAGGCAGTCCTACTAGAACAACATTTCTAGGCAAAGTAGAGAGGCAATGGGTTTAGAAAATGTAGGAAGGCAATACCCCTTACCTAGATACCCCTGGCCACACAATTCAGAGAGGTTTGTTTATAAAACTGTTAAAAAGTTAGTGAAAATGTGCTGTTAATACTTTGGGAACCACACATCCAAGAAGCATGTTATTCAGTGCCAAGTGCCAAGGAAATGAATGAGGTGTATCAAAAGGAATCTTATTTCCTTTATAGCGCTTTTATAGTGTTAGCCAAAAGTTCAACAGTCAAAACCACAAGGAAGATCAAGAAATGGTAGAAATGTTTAGTAGGAGAGCGTAAAAGAGGCATTCACATTGGAGAGACTGTGGTCATTTATTATCATTATTGGACTAATTTCTTAGCATTACAGACAAGTAATACTTGGTTGAGTGCCACAAGGAACAGCAAATACCACATCATAGGAATACACATTGCTGTTTCCTAGAAGTTGTAATAGCCTTTATGTAACTTTTTCAGAACTTCAAAATGCCTCATTTCCTGACAGCTGTTCCTATTTTCAGTAATTATTGGAACATTTTTGCACGTAATATGCATTCATAGATTCTGAACTATATTAAAATGTCTTATAACTCATTTGTCTTTTTGAAATTGCTTTTCAGCGACATATACATTGAAGCTTTTAGGCAATCAGCTGAATAATCTGGCCTGGCTATTTCTCTGCTGAGTTTGAATTAATGTTTAGGAAGGCGACTGCTTGCTTGAGCCATAGGATTTTCTTCCCACAGTCAATTCAATGGAATTTAGGCTTGTACTGATGCCTAGAACAGTGAAGAATTTGTGAGAATTTGAACTGTCGTTTGTGAGGAGTGTCAGTACTATAGTTCCTTGTTATTTTCCCCCATATGGGAATAGCATTGTTGTTCTTCCTTACTTTCCTATTTCATTTTTTCCATTCAGCTTTAAAAACTTATCTGTGTGGGGAAAAAATCTTCTTGAACACTATTTTCAAACTTGAGGTGCAATAGTCCCACTGAGCCATTAAAAGCAGTAAGAATCAAAACATAGAGTCACCAGTTCTCAGTTTCCTGCAGAACCTGATTTTGGTAGTTCTGAAAGGATTTCTCTGAAACAGCACCCTTAGGAATTGCAGGATACTAATAATATAGACCAGCCAGAAGTAATGTTTTACCACCTTACTCTTTGAAGAGCTTGGCTGTTCGTTGCACTCACATCTACATCACTTTTGTTCCCTTTACAAAAATATTCAGGTGTTCTTTGATGTGAAGATTGGAGACAAAGACGTTGGCAGAATTGTAATTGGATTGTTTGGAAAAGTTGTCCCAAAGACTGTGGAGAATTTCATTGCGTTGGCAACTGGAGAAGTACGTTTGCGGTTTTCTTCTACTGTGTACTCAAGTTTGGCTTGGGAAGGCAGTGTTTGTTCAGTGCTGTTTGCGTTGTGAACTGTGGATCTTCGTTCACTGGAGCCTGTGCACAAGTGCTGGCCCCAAGGATGTGCACTAGTGTGTGTCTTCTCAGGTCCTTGGTTCACAAGATGTAATTATGAGATGCTGGCTATGAGCACCTCAGTCTGTCCCTGCCTTGCAGATCTAGTGTATGGAGTTATTGTGGTCAGATACCAGTCAAATAAAGACAATGGCTTTGATCATGTGAATAATACCTTCTCTGTGGCAGTGCAGTCTAGCTGAGTTTACCCGCATCTCTGTTTAATGTGTTTCTTATCCCTGTATCCCCTAGTGGTATATTCTGTGAAATCTAGCCATTCACAACTTGTGTATTTCCTTATGATTGTATATAGAAATGGATCTTATATTAATTTAAATAATTATTTCATTTTCTTAGAGAGGATATGGATACAAAGGAAGTAAATTTCATCGTGTGATCAAAGACTTCATGATTCAAGGAGGAGACTTTACAGCTGGAGATGGATCAGGAGGTAATATACTTGTATCTTCCAGGTTCCCTTTTCTTTGTTCAAATGTCTGCTGAAAGTATGGGCAAACCAGCATATTCCTTCATGGTTTCTGCTCAGATAAATGAAAAAACACCAAACCAGCCCACATTTGTTTTAGAGCATCTGATACTTTTCCGAGTATCTTGTAGCCTAAGCTGCAGCTGTTTGGATTATCTGATTCATGAGTTTGTGTAGCTCTTCCTTTGTCCTCAATTTTTGCAGATAGCTCTTTTCTGTCTGTGACTTGTCCCCATTCAAGAGGCATGGCTTTGCGTGCTGGGCTGGAGCCACGTGACCAGCTGAGCTGCTCCTACAACTTACCGTCTCCAAAAGATGGATGTCTCCACCCTTCCCCTGCTCTGGCTTTGTGACAGCGCTCCTTCCCTGAGGCACTCACTGATTGCATGTATAGGTGAACCTATTCAAGTCATCCAGCAGAAGCCTAATCCGTGATGAAACAGTGAAAGCGCGTAGAGGGAAGGCAGGTAGGGAAGGAGGCTGTTCTCTCTGCCCTCAGCTCAGTGCGTTCTGAGGAACCTCTGAAATGTGCTGTGAGAAGGAATTTCATGACAGGGAGAGAGAAAGAAATTAGAAGATGAGGGTCATGCCCTCTCCCCATTTTTCTCTTCCTAAACTTGCTGGTGCTGTGAGTCCTGGCTGTGTGTATCACTTCTCCCTCCTGAGCCTCCAGAAGAACAGTCCACTCAGGGGAGCAGTGCCAGCACAGCATCTCTTGCACTGCACTCACTCTGGCTGCAGATTTCTTCTCTTCCTTTACATGCACATTCTTCATTTGAACTGTCTGCATGAACTGTTAGTGATTTCCCTGCTGGGATAGAATGAAAAACACACATTCCTTTCCCTAGCAGTGAACAATGGGGAAGACCCTAATACTGAAGACAGTTTTAGCATTAAAGGTAGCATTTATTTGCCTGCTGAGGTTGTTTATTGGGATAGCATCTGGTGGTGTTTGGAACAGTGTCTCCATTTTGCTAGGTACTGCACAAATAGAGTGATGGTTTAATCATGAGTGATGTGTTTTCTCTCTGAACTATTTTAGAAACATCAGAATCTTTATGTCATGGTTGTACACATACATACCAAGTATTTTAGTCGAATTTCATTTGGTCTTGTGTCTCTAAACATGCCTAAAGCAATTTCTTAGTATAAGGGAAAGGTTTAAATATTGAAATTGTCACAAAACATGGCAGCCTTATTGTTAGTGGCCATAAGTAAGTACTTCAGTTTGCTCAACAGGATGAAGTATACTATTGTTCAGTGGTGTCTGTAAACCAGACCTGTGAAATTATTTAGCTTGCTTAAATACAACGGAAAAAGCATCGTCAGCTTTAACTATTCTCTACTTATGTCTGGTGGTTTGGCTTACCTTTACACACAAAATTATTTTAGTTACGGAGTTGCTGATGGTTGAACAGCCGTGCTGCTGTGTTTACTCAAACAATGAATCATCAAGTCCTGAATTCATTATTTTGTTTTTCCCATTTTTGAACAAAAGGGATTTTGTTGTTTGTTGTTTTTTTTTTTTTTTTCAGTTTGCTTTCTTATTTTTTTGTCATAGGAAGAAGCATCTATGGAGAAAGGTTTCCTGATGAGAACTTCAAGCTCAAACACTATGGAATTGGATGGGTTAGCATGGCTAATTCTGGCCCAGACACCAACGGATCCCAGTTCTTCATCAGTGTGACAAAGCCTTCCTGGTTAGATGGAAAACATGTAGTATTTGGCAAAGTCCTTGATGGAATGGTAAGTTTAAAGAAGTGGTTGATCAGGACAAATTGTGTCCCATTGTATCCCTGTTAGCATGGTTCAGAAACTGTATTCATCTAATATGTACACCATGAAGAGCTCCAGCTGGACAATTTAGAGCTGAAATAGCAGAAATGGAAACCTATACAATGCTTTTGGTTTTCACAGCCCTTATTTCAGACTGCTAACCACTGAAATCCACACTGACACTTTTGCAGATTACAAATAGAGAAAGTTCAGCTCCTCCTTTCAGTAACACTGTTACCCTTGCGATAATTCTTGTTCTACAGGCTAAAATCAGATTTTGTAGTGCATGCTAGTTATGGGTAACACTTCACTGTTAAGGGTTTTTAGAAGATTGTGAATGTACAGCATGCAAACACATACTGATGAGAGGCCCAGTAGAATTTTAAGCTAAAAAAATATATTTTCAAGTGATTGTACTTTTATTAGTCTGCTTTTTCTTAAAAAAATATTCCTTTTTTTAATCTGTGTTTTGAAATTATTGGAGAAAACATGAGCTGCTGGATGGACTTTGAGGAGTTTGAAAACTTCATCAGTATACTTGCTCCTCACTCCAACATACATACTGAGTGCCATTTTCATGATCGCTACAGTAGTAGTTGTAAATTTCTGAGAAGATATTTTGACTTAAGTTTCAGTTTAGTCAGATTAATGGACAAATGTCCAAAAGCAAGTTGTCAATATGCCTAAATTAATTTTGTCCTTTAAAAATAATTGGTGGCATGGTACCACACTAAAAATCTGTATGTATGTGTTATATGCTAAAGGTAAAAGCAGTAACCAGACTGGAAGCACAGTTATGCTGTATGATAAGAAAAACAATATTCTTGCTTTTTCTGTTCTCTGGATTCCCTTTCTGCTCATGGACCACAATTGAATCCAGTGTGTGCCAGCTTAATCAGCTGAATATACATTTTCAGTTGCCCCTTCAAAATGTTTCTGTTGGCCGAAAGATTTTCTAGGATGGCAAACATCCTTCCCTGTGCTTCTGTCAACTGTGTGTGATTTAGAGAGTGGCACAGCTGCTAATGGGGAAAAAAAGGATGTGGGAAGTTGACAGGGTAAAGGTCTTTGTTCACAAGCTGGTTAATAAGCAGTGATGTTAAGCGCACTTCATTGTTTCTGTGGCACCAGACTTCAGCCACAGGAGTTTCTTTGGCTAAACTGACCCTTCTGTTCGTTCTTTTTTTGTTTGACAGTCTGTGGTGCACTCGATAGAACTCCAGCAGACAGATGAACACGATCGGCCCCTTCAAGACTGTGTGATTGTGAACAGTGGCAAAATAGCTGTAAAGGAACCATTTGTAGTTGAAGTGGATGACTGGTGAGACCAAAAGTCAGAATGAAAAGTAAAACTTAATCACTTTCCTTTAATGCTAGTTTTTGACTGATCTCAGCGATCCACTGAGTTTTCTCTTCAAAACATACAAAGTTATATTTAGGGAATACTTGTCATTTGTCAAATACAGAAAAGATATGATTATTTCTATAACTTGTTGGAGCTGCCACTCCTTGAAATTCAAGACATATCCCACCAAACTCTAGATCTTGCAGAAAAAGTCTTTAATGAAAATTTATAGCAGTAATTCTATTTTTTCAAGGTTTAAAATATAATAATTTTGTTCTGTTTGGAAATTTTAGTAATATTTGTTTTTCTCTTTTCAACTGAAAATACTTAAACACTACCAGCATTTTTAAAAGCTTAAAAAAAAGGTAAAGTGTAGATGTGTTTTGAATAAATAAACTTTGGTTTTAAATAAATACTTGAGAGCATTTTTTACTCCACCCCCAAAGTCTTTTTTCTCACCTCAACTGATTTCACAAAATATGAAGAGGGTTTCGCTTTTCAGGAGATAAGGTTGTAAGGATAGAGCAGAGATGGTAAATTTTCCTAATCTTAACATGTTAGATAGAGTCCCATTCAGAGAGCTACTGTATTCAGATACCATTCTGTGACCAAGAACAAGCAGCTTTTCTGTCTGTTATTAAATAAGATAATCAGTTAGAAACTGATTAAAACAAGAATCCTTGTTTTACAGCATAGTGAATTTTTTAACACCTAACTAATGTTGCTTACTGTAAAGCTCAAATGCTTTTTCTTTAAGTTTTGCTCTGTTTGAGAACTTTAGTTTCATTTTTTTGTGATGCTTTGTAAAAATCTCTTAAGCTGACAACTGTAGCTTTCAGAGGTTAGTGCAGGGTAGCACTTAAGAGACACCTGTGTTAAGTTCTGACAGAACTCCATAGGACAGATAGGTGGATTTCTTCCTTTTGAGTTGACTGTTCTAGGACTCAAGACAGAAGAGGCAATGCCAGGATCTGATGAAGTCACCCACCAGCAGGCAGCACACCACTCCTCTCTGTAGTGACTGTTTCCCTGAAGGGTGTCCTGGAGCCCATGTGAGGTATCCAGAGCTAAAGTGATCCAAGGTGGAATGAGCTGCTGCAGCACAGAGCTCGTACGTACCTACTGGCATTCCACTCACAAGGAAACAGGAAAAACTTGAGGGGAGGGATTTACCCCAGGTTGTCCTGACATGTCATTTGCAGTTAGAGGATACTCCTTCCAGTTCTTCATCCTCAGCTCTGGGGCCTCTCCTGATGGTAAATACTGATGCTTCTTTTCAGAGACCTGTGAAAGGATTATTGTCCTCTGCCAAACAAAACTGGAGGATAACTTGGCAAGGGCATCTAAATTTGCCTAGTGCTAGGCAATCAGATTTCCATTTTATCTCTGATCACTTTTCTTTCTATTAGCTGTTTAAAGTAAAATTCTCTGAAAGGCAGCTCTGGGAGCAGGGATAGCAAGCAGGAGTGAGAATGCCTCAGACTGCTTTGCCCAACCAGCTTTCTGCCACTAGCTGGACACTTTTCCTGGAGGCTGAGCCTACAGACCTCATAAAGTTATGCCACCTGAACAAGTGCTGCAATCACTGGCCTACCTTTCTTCCAAGTCTGAGTCTTCCACTCTCCCCAAATGGCTTCCAAATACAATTAGTAGTTAGAGCAGGCAACCCACGTGTCTCCAGGATCAGACTAATGTTTGTACCCAGCTTTGCCATTGCTGCTTCAGTGTAACACTCCCTTCTGCTGATGGGCCCAGTGACTCTGTGTTCCATTACCTTGACTTTTTTTTCACAAAGACATAGTTTTGTAAAGGCTACCATGTTCAGCTAAACTAAGAGCTAAGAGTTTTAAATGAGCAGACACAGGTATTTTCTCACACTTCATGGGGAGACAGACATCTGTGAGACCATCTCAAATTAGAGAATTTCACAAAAACTTCAATAGAAAAGCACAGAAAAACTCACTGAAGTGGTACATTCATGTCCTAGTAATTTATTTTGTAATATCCAGTAGCACACATACAAGTTTCCAGTTAAATCTGAACATACATATTTATGTATCAGTTTTAGTTTGATCATTATCTTAATAATATTCTTGCTTTAGTATACCACAGAGTTGTATGTTCTGTGACTTACAAATTGTTAATACATGGAATACAGTCAGAAAATTGATGTGGAGAGTAAACAAACACACAGGTTAGATGTCATAATTGAATGGAGATGTGCAAAAGCCACATAAAAGCTCCTGGTAAGTAAAATAATTTCAACTGAAATCTAGAAAGTTTCCTCAGAGAGTACTGTGTTTCAGAATGTTTCCAATTCTGCATATTCTCTCTTCAGCACTTTTAATCCATCCAGTGCCAGCAATGGATAATGTGCTGGGAAAAATTCTGGTGCAAAATGATTTAGTGTTTGCTTTAATGGAAATTATAGAAATAATTAGTAAAATTTTTCTCTTCAAAGGTTAGCATAATTCAGTGTATGACTTAGAACATTTAGTGTTAAATACAGCATGTTAATATATAGAAGGTATAAATAACTTCAATACTGTAGTTTCCATATATTTTTTTTAAAGCAGCAATTGTAATGACAGTGATTTTATTTAAAAAGACATAATGCTTGAACTTAATCTGAGGTTGTGCCTCTTGCTTCTGAGCATAATTTTCACATCACAGAATTTTATTCCTGTTAATTATATTAACCATGAGTCAGAGACTTGCTTCAGCTTCTTCTTGCCTTGTATTACTTCTACCTGGGCAGTAAATGAGGATAAAATATTCCATGTAGAATGCCGTCTATAACTACGTTCGGAAAGTCATCTGAAAAAAAAAGGAAAAAAAAAAGAAAGAAATTTCCTTATCCATGTCAGTACAATATAAGTGTTTTGTGAAACTTAACTAGGTAAGGCCACATTTACTTTGGGTTTCTGCATCACTCTACTGTTGTCCATGTTGGGGATGTGCTATTAGTAATGCTGTTTCAGCACTAAAGCCACTTTAGGGTAGCACTGGGCATTGCATGAATGTGCTGCCAGATTTGTAGCTTATTGATTTAAAGGGATGTTCTAATACTTAATGCTGCTAGGCTCCAGCTCTTTATCTGAATCTTTTCTCACAAGGAAGATGGATTACACTGGCAATTCAGTTTCTAACAAAATCTCAATATACTTGAAAAAATTTCAAGATTACTACTGGGAATACTTCAAAGCTGTTTTTTTGTATTGTGGTTTACAGCAGTGTTTAGACTGAGAAGACTTGAGGATGCCTGTATAGAGATGATTATTTGAGGCAAGAAATTTTCAGGTTGTCCAATCAGTGTAAAATGTCGTATGTTAGAAAACGTCATCCTACAGTACTTGAAGAAAAATATTCCTACTGCTTTGTTGTCATGATGCAGAAGAAACTGCGTTAATTTTCATGTTCCATTTGGCATGAAAGAATTGCCTGATGGAACACAGCAGCAGATCCATATATGTGGACGTACACTGTTGAATTGAAAAAAAAAATTGAAATGCACCAACATCTGAGGTTTTAATGAAGGGGGTATATAAGTCACCAGGCATTAAAAATAAGAATTTCTGATCATATCTTACAACCTTAAAATTGTTCGTATACTAGAGATGGAATTCTATGAACAGACTGGTTTTGATGTGAAACTTTCCACACTAATTAAACTTTCAACTATCAGCCTACAGGATATTCACAAGGGGGAGATGCAACTTTTATAAAAATAATTAGTACTTGATAAATTAGATCACTTCATGTGGGTAGGAAGTAGGGTTTGCCCCTAATTCTTTACAGAAATAATTTTGTAAGTAAAATATTGAGCAAAAGTAGACTTGGGCCCTATAAATCCTTATTGTCTTAAATGTGTTATTTCATTGTTACTAATAAAGTGATTTCAGAATATTACAGATTTTATGAACAGAGATAATTAGGATGTTTGCATGAACTGTAACCACCACTATAAATATATGCATAATTCTACTCAGCTTCTCATAGGAAGTCATAATTATAAATGACTTGCTAATATTTTGAATGAAATGTTTCCTCAAATCCCGTAAGCTCATCTGTCCCAAATTACCCTGGTAGAATAACCCTATGCAGTAGTTATTAATGTTATCAAAAGTACACTTGTAAAGGTGATCTGATACTTTCCTTCTAGATTAAATGATGCAGTCCCAGAAACCAGTTTGTATTGGTTCTTCTGTAACATACACTATATATAGGACTGATTTTCAAAATTATACAACCTCACAACATCAGATTTAATGTGAGCCTTTTCTGCTTAAAAAATCAAGCATATAAATGCAACTAAAGTATATGTACATAACTTAAGTATAAACACAACAAAGGACAGTCTTGCAGATCTTTGTGATATTTGCGTGGCTTAAAGAATCATCAGAACAATTTTCAAACAAGTGACAGTAAATCTAAGATCTCATTTTTTTAGCTTCCGAGGTATCATCTCCAATTTGGAGCATATTAGGTTTTTCCTTTATTTTTCTTGAGAACATTATTCCCCCTCCATAACCTTAAACAAAAAGTAATGTGCACTTGGGCACTCAGACTGTTACATATATCATGAAAAAGGGAATCTGAAAATCAATGAGGTTTGTAACTGTGGATCTTATTTTTGTAAAAATTGTTTTGCAACTCAACAGTGCCTAAAGCCCACTCACTGGAATAATGGCAAAATTCTATTCTATAAAGGCAAGTAACAGTACACTGACAGGGTAAAAATGTTCTTTGAGTATTGTATTCCAGAAATATTTTATTTAAAGTTCACACTATTTCATATTTATTGAAGTGTGTTAACACAGGTATTCCTGTATCCAGGAAAAACTTCTGAATGGAATTCACCTTTTTCAAAGAAAACATACAACAGTTATTTGTTAATGGACACTTACTTTTGGTCATAGGCTGCACAACCTTGGCTGTTTTTACAAAGGAATCAGAGTCTATCAAATAAGAACTGATCTGAGAGGGAAAATTTTAGAAAGCTCATCTATATTTTCTCTGTGCTGCAAACTAAAAACAAAGAAGAAGAATTATAAGCAATGGTAGTTGTGTAAAAGCTTTGTTTCTTTCTAACTAGACTTGAGCCAACTAGTAGAGCCTCTAGACTCAGGACTTCAGTTTCTTCTTCCTTTGTTAAACCACAACTCACATTCTAATTTGTGTTTTAATTAACTAAGTTATAGAATGGCTTTCAGTGAATTTTATGTTTTATAGTTTTCAAATACAAAGAATATTCACCTGCCATATAAAATTCTAAATACTGTGGACCAAGGCCAGAAAATGTCTCAGCAAAAGTCTGAAATGTCTCTTGTTTCAGATGTCATTAATGAGACCTACTCAATATTTAAACATATTACTCATTAGAAGATATCTTTATCTTAGTGCTTTTTTGCCTTACTTAAAAGAACAGTTATAAAATTCATTGGAAGGTTCCTAACGATTTCACAAAAAGGAAACTTAGCCTACTCATAGTACACATTATGGAAGGGAGATAAATGCCATCACAGAACTGCAGAATCTTGAAGTCTTACAGCAAAATCTTACATGGCTGGAAATACTAAGCACCATCTCAATTTTTTGGGATAACTGTGTATGAAATCCATTTTCTCTCTTCAGAATGGTATGGACTTACATGATGTTAATGATTTATCCAGGCTCTTGAGGTAATTAGGAGGAGCATTAGACACTAAGATTAAGACATGCAATGTGGCTTATTCTAAATATTAATATAGGCAGCATCTGTACCAGATTTTAAACAGAGGTTACTCTGTGGGTGATTCTTCATTACTGTTGTCACTTGGGTCAGACATGACCCTGTGCATTGACCCCTCCCCTTACTGTGCTTTGGTTCATCGATTTTGTGATTTGCACTTCAGCCTCAAATGAACATTCAGTCTGTGAGATCAGACTAGTGCTAAGTAAAAGTAAAAGCTAAACAACCTTGTAATGTGTCTTCTGATGTGGACCTGTATCACTAGACCTCTGCTGTGTGTGTTTCAGCCTAGTTATGTGTTGGAGTTTAGTAAGACTTCATAGGGTTAAGAGTGTTTGGCCCCATTACTAGCTAGCGTGGACATTGCCTGCAAGAGAGACTACTTAACCCTCCAAAAACACCTGAGCTTGTCCCTATGGTTTTGATAAACAGCTTGAAAAGACAACAGAACCATAGAATAGCTGCAGCTGGGAGATGACTGGAGGTGATCTGGTCCAAACCCCTGTTCAAGCAGGAGCACCTGCAGGCAGTCACCCAGGACATGGCCAGGCAACTTACGAGTGTCTGCAAGACCCAACACCACTCTGGGAATCCTGTGTCCAGGCTTGGGAAAATGTTCCTTATGTTCTAGTCCTATCACTGGCAGCACTGAAAAGAGATTGGCTTTGTCTTCCTTATACCCTCCCTCAAGTATTTATAAACATATTGAGAAAATCTCAAGGAAGTACACTCTATTGTCTAGGAAAAGCAAAAAAGTGTTCTTTCTTAAATTTATTCTTAAAAATTTAATGAATTTCAAGGCAGTGTGAGAATCTGATTTCTACATGGTATTTTGTAAAATGAAATGAAATGCCATATTCAAAAAAAAAATCTATGTGCAGCTCAGGAAGAAAATTCTTTTCTGAATTTATTTTTAAATATTTAGTAGAAACAACAAGTACAAACAAGTAAAATGACAAAGCCAAGAGAAATGCACCCTAAAAATGGTACTTTTTTCCCTGTGTACATTTAATTTAAGACAAGGTAAATTCTCTGAATTATTAATTCAAAGAAATTTTTATATTAAAGAGTTTTTAACAATTTCCAACACTCTTTTGAACCATGTAAATCTAATGTAAATGTCCTGTGAAATACATCACACTTAAAAGTACACTTTTTTCCCCCATAAAGAACTCCAGAGGTTATCAATGATAAGAAATAATAATAATAATCCAAATGGAAATACAAATACGTTTGCAGTAGATCGACTGGAAGTAGATCAGTGTTTAGGGAAAAAGCACTTACAAAGGACTGGGCCTCCAAGTTCAAATCCTTCAGGCAAAACAGCCAAAGGGTCAACAATAAGAAAAGAAAAGCAGTGTTCTTCATCTTTTTGTTTGAATTCTCAGTAGGATTGCCTGAGAGAACAAATGGGGGAGAAAATTCCACCCTTTTACAAATCACCCACCCCACTTAGTGTTTTAATGGTTTCTTATACAAGAACTATCGTTTTATTGGCAGGTTATTAGATTTTGGACCAGTGTCATTTGACTAGGCCAGTATTAATAATAATAATGTGGTTTATGCAGTGCAGGGTCAGATCAGTAAAGTGCTGTTAACAGATGACAGGTTTGATTACCGTTGGCTTTAGGCAAGACATATGGATCCCTTAGGAACAGCAGCACAGGCTGGTGGGACAGTTTGCTGGAAAGGTCAAGAACAGGGATGTCAGTATCAAGGGACAGCAAACAGACTACTCTACAAACTAGCTTTGATAAAGTGAGGTGGTCGAGCTGCCAGGAGCCGTGCAGTGTGGTTCCGCACACGCGCGCTGCCCAGAAGGGCAGCCTCCAGCTCCTGGAAGCAAAGCTTGCTGCTCCTCAGCCATACAGCCAAACCCTCAACGTCAAGCTGGAGTGGAGGGGCTGCATACAGGAGCAGTGGCCTGCAGCTGGCTCAGCTGGCTCTGAGACCTCCTGATTCTGCTCTGCTCCCTGGCATGTGGTGTCATGTGGGCTACAAGACTATCTACAACCAGGCTACATGTCTAGAGGCTCTTCAGGCCACCAAGCTGACTCAAAATGTCACACCATATTCTTACAGCCCCCAAAGCAGTTGCTGTACCCATCACCCATGAAGATAAGTCCCTGGGAGCCCCCTAGGCCCGACTCCTGCCCCTGGCCACGGCATGGACAGCCTCCCCCCGCCCTCTCTGCTCTGCTGTCTACAGATACATTCCAAGTAGTGCAACCAGATAAAGATGAAGCTCTATCAAATGCAAAGGGAAGAACCCAGACCTCTAATTTCTTCTGCTAAATATTCTTGCTACAAAAAACACATTCCCATATATATTTCAGAGCTGGCAGTATTCTGTCAGTTTTGTAAGGAATTTCTCAACACTAGCATAAGGATGTTCAAGCCACACTAAAAATGGATAGATATAGCACAGGTGATGGTAATATTTAACAAATACATCTAATTTTAATGCTAAACTACATCTAATTTGTTAACTGCAAGGAACAAATAAAGTAAACAATTTAAATTAAATTAATTAAATTAAATTAATTTAAGTAGTTTATTAATCGGGTGCCTTATATAGAGTAGAAATCAAGCTCACCTTGATTCTTCAGATTCTGTTTCATCAAAAGAGCTGCAAGTAAAGCGAGAGGAAGCTTTGGTTACAAAAAATTAATTTTACAATAAAAACCCCCAAATCCTTTAAGAATTACCAAAGGGAGCAATCTTCTTCTGGTCATTGTCTACATAACACCATATAAAGAAATATACATGGGAGATTGTATCATTTTATAACTACCACTATGGGAAAATGACAGCATCCATTTTACTGTAACAGATTAATTTCCATCTATCTATCTATCTATCTATCTATCTATCTATCTATCTATCTATCTATCTATCTATCTATGAAGTGTTGGGGTACAGTTCCACTGAGGATACTGCTGATGTCATTGACTGCAAGTGAAAACTACAAGCTTCTGAATCACTCTGGACACTGCCCTGGGCCATAGACACCTCCAAGCCTAAAAGAAGAGCGCCTCAAAATTATCTTCAGGTAAACTTGGCTTCTCACCACTGCAGATCCAAACAGCCTGTCCCAAAGTGGAAAAGGTGGTTTTCTGGGGAGCACGTACTGCTAATGTTTCTCCATTATCAACCCCATCCTCTTACATAGCAAAAATTCTCCCTACAAAGCTCACAGCTGCAGATAGTAACAGAGCTTCCAGTTACACTGGTTTGGGCATTTCTGTAGTTGGTACACTCATCATACTAAGATTCACTTCCACCATTGTGGTTAGGATCCCTTCCCTGGTGATGGGCAATCGGGTCACTGGGGTAATGTCATCAGAAAGGTCAAAGAACCTCATTTGAACACACAGAGCAAGATCATAAAATGATAATGGAATGAGCTTCTATTTTGTGCAGAAACTATGATCATAAAACAGATGCAAAGGCTTTCTATGTAATTTTAGTTAGTGCTTATGAATATCCTACATTTCAGTAGATACTTCATGGTCTACAAGAAAGTAATATTTTTCTCATCTAAGCGCTCCTTTGCTTTCCAAGAATATTACACTAAACTTCCCTTCAGTCTTTGAACTTGCTGGATTTATTTTACAACCTTTTGGGGATATATAAACATACTTAACATGAACCTAATGCCCATTTATTTTACAGTGTTAGAGTTGGCAGTAAGACCATTTTAAGTCAATGGAATTGCATCAGCACTGAGTGGATATAGACCTTTTGGCCTCCATATATTTTTCAGTAAAGGAGAGCTTACCCACAGCTTTCTGCTTTTGGCAAGGTAGGTACATGACGAACATTCAGAAAATCGAGAAATATCTTAGGGAGCTCTTCATTTTCTAAAATGACTGTCTGTTAAAAAAAAAAGGCATAATAGAAACCCACATTTTAAAAATATTTTAGATACTTTAGATATATATTAGATATATATTTTATAGATAGATACATATATATATTTTAGATGCAGTTCCAGTCAAGCTACTCTCTTTCAATACTTTGTAATTCTCCATTTTTACACCTATTTTGGAATGCTTCATTCTTGATAAATCACTTAGAAATACATTCAGCTTATGCTTCTACATTTTTCACCTGCCATCACTGGTGCCAACCTATATACCTCTCAAGAAGAGATGTCTGATTCTGGAACTAAGTTACTGGCACGCTCATCTGTGAATAAAATACAGTTTATTAAAATATAAAATAAAACAGACTCAGCTCAGTGCTTTCATGTTCACCTCACAGAAGACTACCATCTGGCTTATGAGCAGAAGTCTTCACTTTGTGCAGTTTTATTAATGCACATCTTGGTAAATGACAACACGGGAAACTCCTTGCTAGGCTTGACAGGTCAGCTTACAACATACTCCATGTACCTGCACTATGGCTCCGAATGACAAAGCTCTGACCATGCAGCTGCTGGCCAGACTTGCCACATTCTTCCAAAATTGTGGTACAAAGGCCACATAATGGCCAGATTACATGCTCTCTGTGTTTTTGTTTGATGAGATGACTTACAGTTTTCACAAGGCAAAGAAAAACAGTTCATAAATTCAACCGATCTCTCACCTAAAAGATTAAACCCCTAGTTCTTTACTGTTCATACTGACATACATTCTGAAAATGTGTACTTCACAAGAAAAAGGAAGCCATAAGCTTTTTCAAAGACATTTTCTTCATAAATGCCTGATCTGAAGTGAATGTATGTACAGAAGAAACTTCACTGGACTTAAAATTAAATTGACTCCTAGCAGCAACACTTTTTGTGTTCATCCTGTTCACTTTTCCACCCTACGATAGAAGAAATAAATATAGAGAAGAAACAAGTCTGGTGATGGAAAGACACATTACTCTTACATTCTAACTTAGGTAACTTACTCCTGCTTGTGTATTCTTTTACATTACAAAATCACAATGGAGAAACGATGGTATATAGAGGATAGCAGGATCACAAAAAAAAAAAAAAAAAAAAAAAAAAGTGTTAAGCCTTTCAGTTCACCTCTATATGAAGAGGCTGCATTAAAAAATGCCACTTTGTTTGCATTCTGCAAAATCAGCACTCTGCTGCTGCAAAATTTATCCCGTTCTGCATTCAGCTTATGCACAAAAGAAAGGTGTGGAGGTGGATGCATATTCAGAGGGTGTGTGAATTGCATAGAAATGACTAGCTCAAATAAAACCATCTTGCAAATTATATGCAAAGAGGAACTGCAAAAAGTTGTAGAAAGATGTTTAAGGGCATCCAGTGCTTATATGCACTTCATACTTAAAATTCTTGATAGCTTTTTCTAAAAGCTGAGATGTCTTCTGAGGCTGCTGAATGGAGTAGGGAAGAACAGAAGGATATACCATTTTATAAAAGGAAAACTAATGACAGCTCTTACAAGCCTATTTGCTTCTACTTTCACTCACTTAAGAATATTATCTCATTCTATTTTTTTTCCCCACAACATGTATGAAGTCAACCCAAGCCTGCTAATCCTGGTCTGTCCAAATACTTATCACAAAAAGATGTAAAGCAAATAGTATCCGTTTTAGTGTGTTAAGCCATTCAGTTTGTCAGCTGTCAATAACTCTGCTTTGGTAATCACTAAACTTGAACATGTAGAATTTGCAGAGAAGCAAAGGTAATTTTGCATTGCATTGTATTTGCACATGACTTCTGCTGATTGGGAATTTTGTCCTTTCCAGAATTTTATGAAGGAAGGAATTACTGCATTGACCAAAAGAGGATTTTGCAACTGATGTAATGTAATGTGACATGGATTTTCAAGCATTAAAAATAAAAAAGATGAAGTTTACAAGTTAATTATAGTAATAGGGGTCAAATTATCTTTTGGCTTGACTTCATTAGCTTTAATTCAACAAGGGGCAAGGACATAATATTGCCATTTAAAATACATGGTGGAAACCAAAGGACAAGAGAAAAAAAAACGTCTGATAAGAACAACAATAGAATGAAACCAAAGAAAAAACAACAAGAAAACCACACAAACCCCAAACCAACCAACCAACCAACCAACACTAAAACAAAACCTCCCACAAGCACCAACCAGCAACAATGAATTAGGTGTGTCTGCCAAAACATAATTCCTAACTCTCGTGGAGACTCAAAGCAGATCTAGAAAAAAATCTAAGCATTCTCAGCTTCCTATTTAAGTTAAAAAAAAATTACTCTTAAATCAGAAATGTATTATAATTGGGTTAATTTACCCGGAACAGCCCCTAACACAACACATTTTTTATTTCTGTCTGAAAACTTATAAGAAATCCATATTTTGCAAACCTGATGATCTTTAAATGATAAGTGTGCAGAAAAGGAACCAGCAGGTAAAGTTTGTCAACTACTACCTATAATTTGTGATTGAATATGCTGAACTGCAGCATTTGTTCAAGTGAGTATGAGACACTGGCTTGTAAGCATGACTAGCTACCTTGTTTGCTCTGTCATCAGAAACTGAAGATAAATATTTTCACAGAAATAAAAGCTTACACTTAGTTTCTTTGTAACATGAATTTTTGTTGTATCCAAATTCTGTCAAGATCATAGCAATGAATTTTAAATATGGGTCCCAGAGTGCCAAGTAGGCTAATTTAAGAAAAAAACCCCAGGATATTTCCTTCCTAGAGTAAATAAAACCCTCTCTTCCCCCCAACTAAACCAGCTAATACAACCTCTAGCAAGAGATATGGGAAGTGACTCCAGAAATACACTTTTCAACTCATTGATTTCAGCTGAACTACAAGTGCCATATTTTCTTAGAAAATTGTAAAGGGTGTTTATCCGTTACTGTCACACTTTAATGGACTACTCTGTGCTTCAGGAGAAAAACCCACAACACAACGCAAGGGAAAGTCTGATGTTTACATCAGCAGAAATGTCTTTTTTATTGGAAGGGTGCAATTATTATTATGTAAGACAAATCATAAAATCCCCGATTTTTCTACCTTATCAGTTTCATAAAATCATGTTCCCTAAGGATGTCATTGATTAGTTGCACATGTTCTTTCAGTGACATCTGAAATACTTAATTGTCGGTTATCTTTTCTTCTTCAGTAAGTAAAATATAGTCTCAAAATTGGGAAGGGACTTGTTCTGACTTAACCTTAGCTAGATGCCATCATGCAGTAGAAAACAGTGCTAAAATATCACAGGATAATGCTCTCCAACAAGGGAGACATATAAACAGCATAATGATTTCCCATGAGTTTCCTTTTTAGAAAATTGTCACTAAAGCCAGGCTAAATGCTGACATATCTTCACAGAGGACACTGTGAAATCGAACACTGGCATTCTAGTTAGGCCCAAACCTACTCATCAGCCAATTATAACAGTAACTGAACATCTTGCTGAAAACCTGAAGAAGACCACTTCGCTAACCTTCAGAGATCATGCCACAGAAATGCATAGTTATTATTATTATTATTATTATTATTATTATTATTATTATTATTATTATTATTATTGCTGTTTTTAATGAAGAAAGATTTAAAAATCAATTTCTTACAGTCATCTATCACACTTTTTTGAGGTTGCTGGATGAGCTGTTGGAAAGGGAGAAAAGAGAGAGTGGAAGCTGAGTTACAGGGTTTTTACAGACTTTTCCATTCATTCGGGTTTAGTTTGAAAGGCTCTGCTGTTAGGGTGAAAAAGTTCATGACAGTTTTTCCTCTCTTCACAGGGAAAGATGCTTCACAATACCTAATTCAGTGGTGCAGCTAAAATGGGGGAAAAGAAAATCAATACATTCCAGCTACAGTAAGTAGGCTGGAGTGTCAGTCTCCACTGGGACCAAAATCCACATCTTTTGGAACATTTTAGAGTCTATATTCTTCTATTAACCTGCTTTTCCTGAACTGCTTTACACAGTCCCATGAAATGATAAAAAGGTTATCAAAAGAACACATTAGCTAAAAACCAAGTAGACAAAGGAACCAGACTTGTAATATTACAAACCTCTCTTTTTTAAAGTAATAGCAGATACAATCATGTTTTATAATATCCATTGTGAAGAACTATGAAGAAACTCACTCCTTGTTCTGTGAGGCTTGTGAGAGGTTATTGACTGAGACTAATTATAAAAAGTATTTCTACTTTTCATTACTACCAGAAGTACTCACATAGGTAAGAATAGAAGGAGGTTATCAAACATGCTTAAAAACCCGTATAAAGTTTCAAGAAGAGATTCAGAAATGATGCGCCATATGAAGCACCAGCTAGTTAACACTCCCACGCTATGTATCAAAGGGAAGTCAGCAGTAATGGTGATATCCATGCAGTGGAACTTGAAAGGGAACAAATATTTACTATAGATACTATAAAACAAAATACATCCAATGAAGATTCAGAACTATCTGAAAGATAATGTAAAGTTCATAAGAGTTTAATAAAAAGGACAGAGGGGAATTGTATCTCTAAACCTCAGGACTGGAGGATGCTTCCTGTGAGTTTAAAACTCTTCTGGCATCTCATGAGTGACAAATCCATCTATCATAGTAATCTCAAGCTATGCAAAGGATAAATGAGATGAAAGGGAAGCCAAGTAAGTTAAATGACTACTGGATCATCAGTGAAAATTTGTATGCAGAAATTCATGACAGTGTCTATAACTTACACTGAAAGGCAGTTTACTAATTTTGATTGAAAATACTACCACATAGGTCTTGAGACCACTTTAGTTAGAAAGCTAGTTGAAATCACAGTTACAGTTCCGACTAATATTTAACTACTAACTGCAGACTTGTGGCTAAGTCTACAAATATAACCCACTATATAGTCTGTAAAAGTCTACAAATATAACGCATTTGATGTGAAAAATAAAATATTGCTTTTTTTTTTTTTTCCAGAAAACTGGGAACATAATTTAGTGGGAGCAAACAGTGAACTTCTCTTCAGTAAAAGAGGAGACTAGTCCTTGAAAGATTAGAAACAAAGTGCAAGAACAGTTCCTTTGAAAAATACAAATGAAAGGAAGCAGTCAATACAATTTCCTGAGCCACTGCTCAAAGGATTGGAGGTTAAGACAAAGCTGGATGAGAAATGAAGAAATCAACGGAGCAAAAGGAAAAGAAACTGGCAGAAAGAAAAAGAAGGGCAGGCCAAGTTAATAATAATATAAAAACTTAACAGGAACAAGAAAGGTATTTAACAATAAGTAACAGGAAAAAGTAATACAAAGAATGAATACATACACTAGTGACAGACAAAATTAGACACCGAATTCAAAATGTGTAAATTGAAGTATTTTTCAGAAGTAATTGAGACAATGTGAATAGTGGTGGTGATAACAAACAGGTGCAGAAATACTTCAGATAACTATATATCTATTTATATATAAATATATATATATAAATATATATATATATATATATATATAATTATATATGTATATATATAAGTAAATCCAGAAAATACACATTTTAGGAAGATATAGAAATTAGGTAGTTAGGTTTGGAAAAGTCTTCTCAAGAGTACAGGACAAGAGGGCTTGTAAAAAAGCAACCATATTTACAATTACAATACACAGTAGAACTCAGGAACACTGAACATTCAGGAGAAGCAAGGTGCCTTGTTTTACCCTGCCCTCTGCCACTCCCTCTCTCAAGGCAAGCTCCAACGGATATTGCCATGGAGCACCTGGATGCTCACCTGAGACAGGCAGCATCTGAGTCCTCTTTCACAACCCCTCAGACCAACACAGTCACTGGTAAATGCCAGAATTTCCTCATAAAACACTGTAAGTACAAACCAGCCACAAGAACTGCACACAGCCCAATGTCACCAGAAACACATGTATTTTCCCTGTTCAGGAAGTTTCTGCTGTCCACTACCAGAGCTTTATGAGACAACAGTTATCTATAAATTATATTTTGAGAAACATCAAAGAAAGAGACCAAGACAAATAGAAAAGAAAGAAAGAGAAGAAATCCAAGAAATGTAGTTGCAAACTATAACACCTGGCAAATTTCAAAACTGATAGGTTTTTGTTTTCTGTCAGTCAGGTACTACCCTTCTTCTATGCTGATGCTTGTGCATCAGGGAGAAGGTTGCATGGGGAAAAGAAGCAAAACCCTGCAACAGATCTGACCAGGTAATTTAATACTATCATAAATACCTAACATACTCTATGGTGGAAATGTCAGTTCTAGATTTTCCAAATTTGCAAGTCCTAACCTTCTTCCTCTAAATACCAGGGTTTAGTATATGTTCCTGTCTACTTAGTGTGTGACAACCCTTTCTTAGAATTGTAGATTTAGGTGGGAAAAGGTCTTTAAGATCAACTCTTAAACAAGCACTGCTGAATCCATCTAAATCAAGTCCCTAAATGTCACGTCTACATGTCTTTTAAATACCTCCAGGGATGGTGACTCAACTACTTCCCTGGACAGCTTGTTCCAATGCTTGACAACCTGTTCCTTGAAGGAATTTTCCCTCATATCTGATCTAAACCTCCCCAAGCCCAACTAGAGGCTATTTCCTCTTATCCTGTCAATTCTTATCTGAGAGGAAACCAACCCCCATTCTGCCACAAACCCATTTCATGTAGTTGTATAGAGTGATTGGGTCCCCCCCGAAGACAATTTTCTCCAGGCTAAACACCCTCAGCTCCTCTCCACAGAACTTGTGCTCCAGACATTTCACAGCTCCACTGCCCTTCTCTGGATGTGCTTCAGTGCTTCAACATCTTCTTGAACTGAGGGGCCCAGATCTGAATCCAGGATTCAAGGTGTGATATTACCAGTGCTCAGTACAGACAGACAATCCCTGCTCTGGTCTGGCACACTACTGTGGCCAGGATGCCATTGGCCTTCTTGGCCACATGGGCACAGCTAGCTCACATTCAGCCTCTGCTGACCAGCACCTGTCTTTCTTGAAGTGAGGGGCCCAAAACTGAACCCAGAATTTGAGGTGGCCTCACCAGCATCCGATACAGGGTGACAATCTCTTTCTTGGTCATGCTGGCCACATCATTTTTGACAGAGGCTAGGAAATCATTGGCCTTTCTGGCCACATGGGCACAACTGGCTCACGTTCAGCCTCTGTTGACCGGCAGCCCCGGGTCCTTTTCTGCTGGGCCACTTTCCAGCCACTCTGCCCCCAGGCTGTAGCACTGCCTGGGGCAGTTATGGCCCAAGGGCAGGACACAGCTCCTTGCCTTATTGCACCTCATCCAGCTGGCCTCAGCCCATCAATCCAGCCTGCCCAGATGCCTCTGCAGAGCCCTCCTACCTTCCAGAAGATCAACACTGCCACCCAGCTTAGTGTCACCTGCAAACTGACGCTTGATCCCCACATCCAGATAATGGATAAAGATTTTAAACAGGGCTGTCCCCAACACTGAGCTCTGGGGAACAGCATTTGTGACTGGCCACGAGCTGGGTGTAACTCCATTCATCTCTCTGGGCCTGGCCAGAGTTTGCTGGGCATCCAGCAAAGGGTGTCTGTCCAAGACATGAGCAGCCATTGTGAAACCATCAGCATTCATCACTGTCAGATTTAAACTCAGAATACTCAGCATGTATTTCCATTTTCCCTTTTTTTTTTTTTTTTTTTTTTTTTTATTCTCATCAAAGCATTTCTGTAGTTGAGATCATAAAACACACAGAAAGGTGTTTGCTTGCTACAGTAACAAGTCAGCAGGAGCACAGTATTCCTTCAAAGAAAACTCAATTTATTCATTTTCTGGATTAACACTGATGTATAACATATTGTTTGTAGCTGCTTTAGAACTGGAAAACTAAAAAAAAAAAAAAAAAAAAAAAGTGATGATGATGATGGTAACAATAATAGTAGTAATAATAATAATAATGGCAATAGAGTACCATGAGAAAACTGGGTATTAATAAAGTGGTATGCCTGTACCAGGAAGTTAATAACTACAATAAAGAACAGAGTTATTGGGAACAAAGATAAACACAACTGAATGGAAATATATCACAGAACTGCTGTGATCGAAACAAAGAGACTTTGGTTAGATGTTTACTGACTAGATACTACAACAGAAGAAAGAAACAGTTTCAAAACTTACTGCAACCCCTGAAAGCATAGAGCCTGCTTTCATTTCCAGAAAGGTTTCAACTGCTCACCCCCCTGCCCCCCCCACCAAAAGCCTTAAGGCAAACTCAGCAAAGATAAGTAAGTTATTACAAGATCCTTGCAAAGATAAGTTGATACAAGACAGGTAAGAAGAACACAGCTCTCAGTGATGCATATTGGAAAAAACGTAACAAAACAATGATAGACTTTAGAATGACCATTAGTGACTGGGGGAGTGAGTTGCTGATGGCCATAATAGCATTTTTGCTTCTTTTTAGCTTTGTAAGAAATCTCCCACAGCTCTAACTCATTTTTCTGACTTTGCTGAGAACAAGGAGAGAGACAGATGTTTGATAAGGTCTGAGGAACTTATCTATGAAAATAAGTCCTGCTTTCCACAAGAATGATAATTTCCTGCACATCTCATATCAAAAATTTGTCATCTGAGAATGATTTCCTCATCTGCATGGTTTCTACAAGATACTGTAAGAAAAATGCTATTCAACTCTACAATAACTTCTTATTTTGTCTCTCTGACATTTTCTTGTCAGATGTTTTGGGTCAGAGTAAACTCTTGAGAAATGATTCTACATTCCCTTTGAAACTAATTAGACTAAGCAGCAGGTAGCCACTCTGAAGTCCAAACAAGAGAATGTAGAAAGCCCAGGGAATTCACTGCACCTGGGGTTAATGCACTCAATTGTGTCATTTTTGCAGAGGTAAAGCAGGGTAACATAGCTGAAGAAATATGTTTAGATTTATATGGTGGTGGTTTTTGGGTTTTGTTTGTTGGTTTTGAGTGTTGGTAGCCCTTTCAGCACAAAACAACAATGCTGAATAAATGCTGAATGTTGAGTAACTACTCTAGGATATTTTGTAGTGCTGGCAGTGTAGCTACAAGGAAATTGGCAAGTTTTATTTTAAAAACTCTAAAGTTTACTTAAATTTTATCAACTTAACAAGAAAATACATGTTGTGTGCAAGGTATTTATTTACCTTTATCAGCAAAAGAAAGGTAAAAATCTGTGTGTGGGACTTTTTTGGTTGGAGTTTAGTTAATATACTTAATATAGTTAACACACCAACAATTTACTTTTGATATCTTAATTCTGTACTCGAGGAGGCAGTTGCTATACAATAGCAAAGAAGTGCAAATTATATCTTGACCACTGACAAACTCAGAAATGCAGAAAATGAAGAAAACTGGAGTCAGTCCTAACAGTACAGATAGACACCACAGGTACAGAACAATATGAATATATTTGTTTACATTTGTGAAAGCCAAGGGCTTTCTCCTAGTAAGAGAAAACCCTGCTTTAAAACACACACACACACTTATCCATGTTCTTTATATTAACTTCTGTTTAACTTATGTTTCAAACATTTCCTTAGCCCCACAAAAGACCAAGACCAAATCAACTCAGAACAATGCAATAAATGCTGTGCTGACAGCATTAGCCATTGATTAAAAAACACCTGTTTTCTGAAAAAATCACAAAGGCTTGCTTTGAAAAACACTCATAAGAAATGCCTACGATGTATTGGAACCAAAGGTTAGAGTCAAAGATTCAGACAATGTCTTCTTGCCTGCTTATGCTACAGAAGCATCATAACAAATGGGCAAGATGTAGTGATACTTAACCATATGGATATCAAAAAAGCACTTCCTAAATTAAACAACCAAACTGAATCAATGTCAGAGAAGAGAAATTTGAATAGATGAAGTAGAAAAATTTTAAACAGATACTGATAAGCATGTTAAAATTAAATTCCTGATAAATAACCAGCTACAAACTATGCTGTGAAAATGTTTTGCCAAGGGTCATAACTCAGTCATTATTTTCATTAAAAAATAATACAATATAAACGAAATGGAGGACAGTAGAGCTGTCATAATGTAGTAAATGATATAATTTAATTTTCCTAAATAATAAAAGAACAGGAAGATGCTCAAGGCTGTCCAAAAGCAACAGTAAGCATTTCCTGCAGTGAGTCACTGCAGAACAGTCAGGTGGCCAAGAAAGGTTTTAAAATGTGTTGTCAAAGCACTTAACTGGTCCAGTTTTGTCACCAAGAGTCTGAATTTAACTCTCATACTACAACACTTGTGGATCTTGACAGATGGGTTATTTCTATGTGAAAGCAGATTGATCGAGGACTGTAACCTGCTCCTCAGTACTACTCACTAAACTACTCTTTCAGGAATATGACTACAATTAAATAAAATGTTTTGTCTTAGAACAAACATGCCTATACTATATTTGCTCACAGCCTCTTCTATCACATATCTACATTTTGTTAATGTCTGCCAAAAAATTAGAGATCTTGTTCATGCCAAAATTCTGCATTAAATATCTTTCCACATAAATTTTCAGAGAAAGCTGACTTTGTCATGTCTGCATGTCCTCCATTACAGGAGAGATCCAGCAGCAAATTATTAAACTCTGTATTCTTCAGTGAAATTAACTGTCAGCAGAATCAACATATTACAGTATGATTTTTGTCTTTCTAATGAATCAACATTCTTTACACAAATAGGACAAAACAAACATGTATAAATAAAAAACATAAAACTTGTGGTGTGGAGCTTGTGATGCTAAATTCTGGCTATTTTTAAAATCCTCAGTACTTCCTTGCTCATAGATTCAAGCAACATCAGGAATTTATGTTATCAGGAGTGCCAGAACTGGATAAAGTAATTCCAGTTGCTCTGCAAACACAGAAATCCTGCTTTTTCTTTGCACAGGGCTTCAACGCTTTTCTTGTAAAGAAATCAGAACCCCAAAACAATCCTCAAAACCCCCCATCCTCCCTTTTTTCACTCCTGCCACCCTGGCAAAAAACCTCACCTCTCTTTCAGAGAAATGAGCATGCCTTGTTACATGCTGCTCTGTAACTATAGGAGCAAATCAATAGCAGCTGAATGCCATCTGCTTCGGGCAGCAGAACAGCACCAAAAGTGTGAGCAATGCATCTTCCCTTATTGAAAGGTTATTTTATGCAAGTAAACAATTCATCGTCTTCTTGCACGCTTGATGCTCATTTACCACTTTTGATCAATAAAATATGCAAAACAACAAAAAAATTGAATCCTAAGAGTAGTTCTGATGCCAGTGTGATAGGTAATCAATACCAGGTCTCTGTTCAGTAAGGCAGCCAGTAGGGTAACTCCTTTATTGTATGAACCCAAGAGAAAGTGTGGAAATGTGTCTCGTTACCTATAAAATGCAATAAGAGAGTGAGAAACACAACTTCTATCCTGGAAATTTAAAAATTAAAAAAGGAAAGGAGAGCTACTATTTTAAATGTGCTTTCCTCCTAACTATGCAAAGGTTAGTAATGTCAACTTGCTTGATCATTTCTTGCAAAGAATCTGCTGCTATAGTGTTGATAGAACTTCACTATCATTAACACAGATATTTGGTTAAATCATAGTCATACAAGACATACTTTGGATGACAATCCTTCTTTCTTCTGAAGCTGCTCTACCTTATTAAGCCTCAGTTTTCAATGTATTTATGGTTCAGGTGAACTCAGTTTTTCTGTTAAAAACAAACTGCTATGGGAATTTCTTTTGCACAGTGTTTCTTTTAGTCAGACCACAAACTGCCTTATTACATTAAGCCTCCTGACAATTGATTCAAGTAGAATACTTCTCTCCCAACAAAGAAAACAACATCATTTTTACAGATACTGCAGAACAAAACCTCCAATTCAAACAGTTTCCTAAAATGTACATAAAATACTTGAAATAACAGTTGCTACCCAAAAATTCTCTTTAGTGTACCAGAGATCCTAATACTTAAAAAAAAATAGTAAAATTACTACTCTCTAATTTGAACAGCAATTTTGCATATTGTATCATAAAGCCACAAGTTAAGCTGCACAACCTATATTCTGATCTGCACTTAACACCAAATTGTCTTAAATCTTCTTTCCTGCATGTCTCTAGAAACACAACTATCTGGGTATGTGACCTTTACATATATTTGGTTATAAAGCTTGATATTCTTCTGCAGAAGAGCATGTTATGCAGGGCTTCCATTTAAGAGAACTAATCAGTACAACATTTTTAAAAACCCAAAACCCTGAAACCCTGATTTTTTTAGGTATTTGCAATGCAAAGACATTTTCCAATGCAAGATTTGAGAAAAGTTCTACTAAAGTGAAACCAAGAAATAGTGAATAAAACACAATTTTACCAAATGATTATAGCCAAACTTGTAGTCAAGCAGCAGCACTTCTACACAGAAAAGGCAAAAAAAATCTCTTCATAACAGTTTAGTTCTCATTATTATTAAAAAAGGAGACAACAGAAGAACATATCTATAAATCAAGGTATATAGAATTTTTAAGGTGTCATTACTGGTAATTAAAAAAGAACATAGTCACACATGTTGAAAAAGTCCTTCTGGACAATCAATGAAACTTACTGAATGTAAGAGAGATTTGGGTTTAAGATTTATTTAAATCTGTGAATTAGAGGCAGGTTTGTTAGCAACAGTTCAAAATTTTTCTTTTATAACTCTGTAAGACCCTAAGCATTTGTAGTGGTAACAAGCAATTGCCCCTTCTGTATAATGTAGCTTGGATCATGTTCCTCTTGCATTCCTTCTTCAAAAATGCTTATGAGTTTATATGAATTTCAATAGATGGCTTGCACACATTTATAGAAGCCAAAACAACTTTGATCAAATTAATAACACAGAACATAGTAGGGAAAGTGCAGTAGCTTGGAGTCAATGACCCAACTAGCAGCAAGGGTATAATTTAAAGTCAGAAATTTCCAGTGCATGCACCGTTAGCCACAGTGAACCTGTTACTGCTCTAAAGGGAATTGTTTGCCTCTTATTAGATTTTCTACAGCACAGCCATAAGTGATAAATGTACTGCTGTACTCACTGTCAAGTTAATCAATGCTGCCAAAGTTTTGTTGACCTAACAGTAATCCATAAAGTGAGCGGCATTTTCTCTATCCCTATGACATCTCAGTCCTCAGTGGGGATACAAATCTTACAACAGCTTTTCAAAAAAAAAAAAAAAACCAAAACAAAAAACCCCCAAAAAATGAAAAAAACAAAACAAAGCAAAGCAGGGAAAAAAAAGATATTTTCAAAATTCTGTCTTTAAATTAGCAGACTGTGAGAATGCCTTGCTTTTCTGACAAATTGCTTAAAAATGATAGCCATACAATGGAGTCAGTTTGATGGCTAAAATACTAGCAAATGGATGACTTCATGGAGGATGGAGCCTTGCCTACTAAAAAGAAGGTAAAAAACAGCTTCATGAGTCTTTCAAGGAAACAGTTGTGAACACGATTTACATGTAACTATAGATTAGTGCACTGGTTGGAACAGAACACATTGTGGTAATTCTGAAGACACTAATGTGAAAACAATAATAAAAAATCACCACCTATAAAACGTGTCTATTGCTCTGTCTAGCTGTAATTCACAGTCCATGAGAGGCATCACCACTAGAAAGAAGAAAAAGTCAGGAAACAATCCCTGGTAGAACAAGCTGCTCTATAAACAAACTGCTGCTATGCTCTCACAAGCAATTATAGACATATGAAATATGAATTGCCATTGATTTTTCTTCTAGAGGTCACTCCGCTCCATGTTTTACGCAGTCTAGGCATTTATTTGGGTGGCAAACTGACAAGTTTTTACAGAATTAACAGAGCAATGTAATCCTTGCTCAATCACAGGTACTTCATTATGGTTCTATTCCTTGACACTTGTCCCTCCCAAAACTCACCAGCAAGGGAGTCCTTAATAAAGGTAAGGAACGATGCAATTACTCGTGAAAAGAGACTATCCTAACTTGCTCAGTGAATGCTTATTTACCTTTTCTGTGCTGATGGCACAAGCAGCATCAGCTGGAAGGCTGCATTTGTCACACCACAGCAATTCTGTGGACAATGTTCTGATTTGGCAAAAACCTCTCCACATTCTTGTTATTGAAAGAGGGATGACTTCTCCAAAACAGAGGAAAAATATTGCAATTTAGCTTGCTAACAGAAGCAGAAGAGCTATCTGTATTTCTGTTAAAAATTAGCATAACATTAGATTGCTGCAAGAATGCCAAGATGTTCCCTATAAATCCCTTATTTTTGATGTTATATTCTCACTTAGCAATTACAAGATGTTCCTCACTCAGCAAGCAGAGAACTACTTAATTATGGTTAGTAAACTCAACAAATGAGGTTGAAATTGAGATCACAGATTAATGAATCATATATTCTGCCATTTTAGATAGCAATCTTCCTTATTTCTATTACTCACTTTGGCACAAATACTTGGTCTCCATGTTTTGCACACAAGAAGAATTCATAAAAAATGCTGTATTGCAGCTCTTCTTCCCAGTACTTAGTCTTTCTCTGAAGGCTCTTGTTTACCTTACAAGAAAGCTTTAGCATCTGAAGTTAGGTAAAATTATTAAGTTACATAAATTAGTTATTTATTTGGTGCTTCAACAAAAAGGCAGAATAGTACTATATACAGTGGTACAGAGAGGTTAATCAGATTCTAGACTCCATGATGAGCAAATAAAAGTGAGTATGGCTCCTGATGTGGATGTAGTGTAACAGTTCAGAAAGGATTTATAGTAGAATTGACATCTACAAAAAACCTAGCATTGTCTGTTGGCTGGCCACAGAGATGACCTTCACTATATGATCATCAGAAGACAATACTATAATTGATATGTAGATTGAATAAGACTGAATAAAATCAAATGGTCAAAATTAAATTTCAGAGGAAAAAATCAACATAAAAAGGTTGGAAGATGGAGAGCTGAAAGGATCTGAAGTTGAAAGAATCTGCTATAGATATAAAAAAAAATAATATGGTGGTTTATAACTAGTAAATATGCTGCAGGGAAAATAATTTACATGTCTCCATAAAGACAGCAACAAACCCATCAGTCTTGTCTGATGATAGACATCTTTCTGACTGCCTTGGTGAATATCACTGCTTCATAAAACTTGGCAAAAATAATTGACAAACTAGAGAAATCTGGATTCTTTTGGGGATTTTTCCCCCCTTAAAATCTGGGTTGAGATGTCAAGCCCAGCTGCTGGACCTCTTCACAGAAATGTTGTCTGTACTTTTACATTAATATTCCAGTTCCTGAGTATCTGCACTGAACCACAGTTATCAAGAGCCTTCTACAGCATTAGAGGGCAAATTAATCATAAAACCCACTAATCTTTTTTTCCAATACTACAAAAAGTCCCTAATATTTTGTGGTAACTTACTCTTGCAGTAGGTATTCTTGTGATACCAGCACTTAAAGCTGGATAACTAATTCAGGTCACATAATTAAACTTGTCTGAATTTGATGAATTATAAAAAAATCCCCCTGTAAAGCAGGTAAGCACTACTGTGTAGCATTTAAATATATTATAATATCATTACAGAAACACAAATTGCTTCTTAATTGTGAAATTACACAACTGCTGCTGTTCAAAAGTATTAGCACATATCACTGCTTGACCTTGACTCAGTTCAAATACACAGAAAAACATCTGATGGGATAATGTGGAGATGGCTGCTTAAATGCTGCTGGTTGCAAGATTGTAGACTCTGAATTCTGTGCATGGTCTTTGTTCCTGCATACTCTCCTGTGGCTTTGTGAATGTTATTTTTTAAATTAGAGTTACACCAGGAACCCTTCCCATTGAACTATGTGTGAGAGCTGGATCCCACACTGAAAGCATACTTAAAGATCTGGAAGCCTTGACATCTGAAGAAACTTGGAGAGGTTTCACTTGTCTAACTTCCTCATGATTTTTTGGAGATAACCTGAATATTTTTCAGAAGCCAGCATTAAGGAGAAGCTGCTCAGAAGACCATGGTTACACAGAATACAACTGTGATCTTATTCAGTTGTGACTTGCCAGAAAGGATACAAAGAAAAATACTGTAAATTACCTGTATTCCAAGTCCTATGTCTGTTAAAGCATGTATCTAATCATCAGCTCACAAGCTGATATGACACCATATTATGGTTATGAACGATGAATTCCTCTAATGATGATAATATTCCAGAAATAAAAAAATATGAAGCTTAAAAAATGGAAGATGAACTCTCCCAGTCAGATACACATAACTGGAATGACATTTTCTCGGAAGGTTTTATTGGGAAAGTTATCACTGACCTTTTCATTTTCCTAGAATAGATGTACCCAGTGGGTTGCAACAGCATAAGAAATAAGATTTTTATCCAATCATTTTAAAACTGTAATTCCGCAAAAGCAGACTCCAGCCACATTGCTACTGTAAAGGCCAGAGATGCACCTCACAAACTGGTGCTCTAAGAGAGCAGTTTTAAAAGTTGTGGCAGCTTGTATATTTGTGCTGTCAATTTATGGGAATGATGCCAACACACAGAGCAGCAATATAACTTATCTAGCCAAGGTAGTTCTGTAAAAACTGACAGAAATTAGTCTATTCCATGTGCCTTCTTCTTGACGGAGTACATTTTTCCAAAGCAGAATATTCACAACAATTAGCAATAAGCAACAAATTGTAAAACCTTTTTTTACCATATTAATGCTCAGAGCCTATGAGTTTATTTCTATATCTAAGGTGTCAGAGAGACTTTCTTCTCATGATGATGTGTGTGCTGTCAAAATGCTGACATGTAAGGAGAACGTCCAGGTGCTTTTCCTGTCTTTTATCATTAAGAGAACTATTCAGACAACCCACATGCAGAATGATGTTTACACCATGTGGACCAACGCTATCTGGCATGCACAGGCAGCTGAAAGAAAGGTCTAGATATATAGAAAAACAAACCTGTACTAAAGGGGAATCAAAATACCGTGTGTAGGCTAAGTCTCTACCAAATACAGGGCTTACTGATTATTAATATAAGCAAAGCACAAGTGTTGAAGTATATGCAGGACTTTCTTATGCTTTAGATGCAATTGGAATAATCTTGTGATGGTTCTGAGTTGTAGGATCTGTGATTTTCTTTTATTTCTATATCACATATAAAATTTTCTTTTGTGCTTAGTGGCTTCTCTCAATTCTATTTTGTTGCATCAGTGCTTCTTACTGCTTTACGTAAAATTTGCATTCATTGATAATGTTGGTTCAGTCTAACTGTTACACTGAGCTTTGAACTAATTGCTCTCAATTAATCTGTTCCACTCTTTGATAGCTTATTTATCAGATTGGGAAAGATAGATTTAATGGTGCTTGCTGGAAACAAGTTCTTTAATTGGAAATACCTGAGTGCTTAGCTCACTTCGTGCTCTAGCAATTAAGGACAATTTGGAAAAGCGTTTTTCCCCCTACTTGATTAGATATCCAAAGAAGCAGACAAAACAAATGACAACACCACCTAGCAATATTGGTTCAAATAAAAGCCCAGCAGCCAAATTACTTACTATGAGAAATGTGAACCATCCCCATCAATTCCAATGCTGTGTTACATTCATTTTGCTGTATCTTTGCCTCCCAAGTAGGTAAATGGCAAAATTTCTTTCAAAATGCATAGCTCTATGCCTGCCTCTATACAATTATCCCTTTCCACAAATAAGCCAAATCAACAGAAGAAATTATTTTTCTTGATTAAGCTCCCACATTTCTCTTGGGATGAAACAAAACAAACAATTAATCTTTCCTTATTTGTTCTCAGAAGAACCTGCATCCCTTAAACGTACAATAACCAGGGTACCTGTGGCAGGCAGTCGGCAGCAATTAGGCTTGTGCTGAAAACGAATGGACTAGAGTCAGAATGCCTAATCTGCTGAGAGTTTCTACAGGAGGGCAAGGTTAGACCAGGAAAATTCCCTTGCTGTGGAAACACTGTTAAAAATTACCACCTGACTTCAGCATAATTAACAAGGTTTGGGAATTTATATGAACTGAGTAATTGAAAAGAATTAGCAAGAGATATATACATTAATCTTCGCCAGTTACAACATGCCTAATGAAATTAAAGGTTCTACTTCTGCTTCATGCTTTGTTTCTGCAAACTTCTTTCAATTACAGAAGAAAAAGTATATTAGATAAAGACAATTATAATTATGAGAAATTAAAAAGAAGAGAATATACCACAAGCCTCAACTTCTACATCAATACTTCTTGAAAATTTTCTTATTATAATTTACAGTATTTATCATAAGTAATTCTTGAAGTTTCCTATTTTAATGTCCATATTTCCAAAGTCTACAGGAAAAATCCATATCAGAGTTATAAATTTAGGAATCATTCAATAATGTGTATTTGTTTGCAAATGTACCTTCACAGAAATCCAAGCCTGTCTCAGTCAAAAAATTCTGCAATGGTTTAGTGTAAAATGAACTTTTTTTACACGTACCTAAATCTATATTATATTCCAACAACAGAGACAATAAGCAAGCAGAAAAAAAGGAAGACAATCAATAGTGAAGTGGGTAGAGATAGACAATGCTAGAGAAGATAACAAGCATTTGTTACTCTCCTAAGCTACCCACGACCACAGGACCTTCTCCCCTTAGTTCACACTGAAATCCTTCAGCATCTTTCAGAAAGGAGTCATGTAAGACTGCATAAATGCCAAGGAAAGGCAGCACACACAGACACACGGGAATTATACCTAATGCAGGAGCATTCAATTTACTGCAGAACCAAAGGAGAAGGCTCACTGACCACCCTGCCACAACCTATCTGAGGAAGATTATTCCTCTTCCTCTGCTCACCTCTCTTAGCTACTGATAGACCAGCTCTCATGTTTTGCTTAGCAGTCCTTGCAAACAAGAAAAATTCTTCTGTTCCTATGCTCCTTCCTTTCAACATCTAAAGCAGAAGGTCAAGAATTACTGCTTATTTATTTCAGCATCTTTATGGTAACCCCCTGTGATTAGTTCCACAGCTTGCTGAGTTTTGTTTAGTTTTGGTTTTTTTTCAGAATGGTCTATGTTAAATGATACAGACAATGTTGGACAATAAAGTTATTATAGCACACTAGAATCAAGCTTTAATTCAGCTTCTTTATGTATACGGATTTATTTAACATTGCTTACATATGTAGCATTATCCTACACTACTTTTTCCTCCAGAACGAGTTCTTCATCCAAAGCACATAATAAATGGCTCCGGTTTTCAGCATATATTCTATATTTTGTTTTCTGCCTCTGGCTTCCAAACACAGCCTGTGCCTTAAGTGAAGATTCAAATCTTTTAAAAAAAGAATTATTCGCCTCTTCATGAACATTTTTCCTCTGCCCTCACGTGCAATTTCTAAATGTGTGAAAAATATTAATGGTGGATCTTCACTCACACAAAAAGTGTATGAAAAAGAATGCTACCAGATGGCAAAAAGTCAATGCAATCTAGGTATAGACTACATTCTAACTTAGTGCTGTATACTACTGAACAACCTTAACAAAACATAGTGTGTTATACTATATATGCAATTATAAAATACTCCTTCAGATAAGTTTATCACTTTATTAGCAATTCATTAACTTTACAGACTAATTTTGAAGCAAAAGCCCTTAAAATTTAACTTGCTTTGAAAGTCCAACTTAAAAAAGGAGTAATCATTTTTACATGTAAATATAAGAATTACATTACGTAAAACAGCACAGAATAGGAACTTAAAATCTGTTTAAAATGCCATGGATTGATTAAAAAGATCAGGGAAACCTGAGTCTTTCAACCAAATTTCAGGTAGTGGGAATAAGACTGTAGGAATCACTGCACCCTCCTTCCTTCTTCACTATAATCGACATGAATTTTTTTAATTCCCTCAACCTTCACCAAAGAGCTCAAGCAAATCTATTAAATATCTATTAAGGAAAAAGAAAATTTATTGCCTACATATCAAATGTGGAGCTGCATTCAGGACCAAATTTTCTTTCATCACAGCTAAATAAATTAAGTATCTCACAGTTTGTATGGATTTAGAAGGAATCAGGGCTGTTAGAACAGTCATCAGCAGACTACAGGTGTGTGCCAGCCTTCGAGTTTCATTATCCCTAGTTCTGCTTTCATAGACTCTGACTTAGACAGAGAACTTAATTTCTTTCTCTCTCCTCTTAAATATTTTCCAGTTATTCTGAGCATGTGCAGTCATGACAGAGACCATTTCTCACTGTATGGAAATGCATGATTAGTATACTTTGATTTTCATCTTAGCTTGGGCAAAAGTATGTAATACAGTATCATTATGATAAACAGCATAATGAAAAGAGAACAAGCACTTAGACATGGTTTCTAAACCTGTCATAACTACTAATGTAAATTCTGTACTTAACTGAGTAAAATATATTTTGATCACCTCTAACATGCAAGAGTAAAATGAGAGAGTTCATGCAGCACAATTCTATACAGCAAAAATAAACAGATTATTGAAGGAAAAAATATTAATCATAAATTCCAACAAGCACAAGTTGAAAAGCAAAAATTTAACTCCTAAAACACAAGCCACGTATTTTTCTGAGCATGCTTGAAAAATGGTTCAAATAATTCTTCATAAATCTCTGAAGACAGACATTTTTAATAAATGGGTCTCCTTTAAATTATCTACAGAATTATTTTGCTTCCCTGTTTTCTTTGGCTTTCTGCTTCCTTTTAACAAATATGCAATCCTGCATGTGTCAGGCACACTTCTTTAAAATCCACAGCCATCTAAACCCAGCTATGTATCTTTACGACCAAAGAAACACGTATGCACAACAGAATCTTAAAAAAGCCAGTTGCAGCAATGATGGATTTAAGTTATTAACCGATCAAAAAAAGATGGATGGTGGTCTGCTTTTCTTAATCTACATCATCATCTAGATCTATTTAAGGATATGTGGTACACTAACAAACTTAGTTAAGGTTTCGATAAAATCAGTAGAATAATCTGCCCTGTTACATTGAGACTGTATCGATCAATAAAATCACTTGTACTAGGAAAGTACTGTTAAGTACTGACAATCCCAGCCATTAATATTATTTAACACTCTGCTCACAATCTTTAATGAGGACAAAGAACATTTTGTCTTTTTATACTTATCATACCATTGCTTTTAGAACTCCTTACAGGAGCTGTTCAGCCTTGATAACTGCACAGTAAATGGAGTTAGAGATGGAAGACACTGAATAATTTTGGATAATGGAGAGAATTTTCAATGTGATTAATAGATGTGGGTGATTCAACAGACTTTTCAGCAAAACATCAGTTAAATCTTATTTCAATGAACCAAATTTTTTTTTGCAGCTTTCTTATGCTAGACCCTTTCTTCTCTATATATTCACCTGCATTTAAAATAAAACTGGTTTCCAGAAACAGCAATCAGGAAGATAAGCATCTATTCTGGACTTGAGGGGATTTTTTTTTTTTCTGCAAATAAGCCAATTTGATCTTAAATTAGTTAGAAATAGATCCCAACAGTGAATGTGTACATAGGACGAAGGGAAGGACTGCCTCTGCAGAAACCTTTGTGGTGCCTAATGAATGATACAAGGAAGTCAAAGTGATTTCTATCCAGCTCCTGCTCTCAGACACAGAGAATGGTTAAACAGAAGTCTAGTGGGAAAAAACCCACAGGGTCAGGCACACACAGAATAAGGTGGAGAAGAAAAAAAATAAGCCCACATTTTGCACAAAACTTTTATAGCTTAAAATTTTAACCTCTGTATTCAGCTTTTAAATATATAACCAATTACCTCCCATGCGTAAAGCATTTGGTCTGAAAAAGCATTAGCCTTTACAAGTGCCTTTGCACAGTCACATCACCTGCATACCTCTTCATCCATCCATCCATCCATCTAGATATATCTCAATTATTCAAATATATCTTCTCAACCACACAAGTAACTCCTTTTTCTTTTCAGATAGTGTTCATGATATATAAAGGACTCAGTTCTTGAAAACACATTAATGTTTACACAAATTTAATAACAAGCTGAAACACAAGCATGGCTCTAATTACTTTAAGGATTATATAAGAAAGGTCATTGCTTCAGACTGAAGATTCATTTAGTTCTGTATCCTATATCTCAAAATTGTTATGAATGGATACCAAGGAAGAGTGTAAATGTGCAGGACTACCATATAAGACATTTTTCTTCAAAACAGCTTCAAAATTAACTTCAAAAGTTATTCCCAGTTAGGAGACCTATTAGGCTGTCTTTTCATATACCTTTCCAGTCTTCCAATTGAACTCAAAATTTTGTGTTCACAACACCCATTGGTGAAGGTACACAGGTATATGGGAACAATTAAATGCTTGATAGGGAATGGATTTTCGACAATATAAAGGAAGAAAAATCGGAATGAATGGACATAAAATGGATAAATGTGATGAATGTGAACTGCACAGAAATAAAATTTAAATACTTGAATGATCATTGAACTGTTCTAAAATCACTTTGCCGTTGCATTTCCATATTACATAGTAAGCAACTTGATTCGATTTTATTTGGGAAAAGGTAATAAAATGTCTCATAGAAGTGCACATATTACACACAGAGATCTCAATAATTTTAAACATTTCCAACAGCACCAGTTCACCTCTACAGACATTACATATGTAACATCAAAAACTGTTCCACTTAGAAATCACTTACAGTTCACATCTGAACCTAGAGATCTGTATCAGCTTAAGTCACAATCAAGATCTTCCTGTCTTTATATGAAGTCCTAGTTTTTGTTCTGTTTAAGAGAGCTCAGATAACTTTTATGTACTACCATGGGACCATTTTTACCTCTACTTCACAAAGAGAAGAGAAAACAATGAAAAACCATATACATCACCAAGGATTTCTTCTCCCCCAATAAATTTATTTTCTTTTCTGATCCTACTCCAGGCAAGAGAGCTCTGAAGTAGTATTTCAGCTGTAGTTACAGAAAAGGTGTATTTGGCTATTGAAAGGCAAAGCTCTAGCAAACACACCATGAGGAGTACTTGCACTGTGGCATCAGGAGCCTGGATGCATGATCTTAGAGTAGCTCTCTCCAGTCCTCTTGACAATGGACAAAGTTCTAAATGGCTGAGTTCACATTCCTTCTTGTTAGAACAGCAAGAGGTCAATAGAAATTGAATCAGTTAAGCAGCGAAGAACTAATGAAAATCCCCACAAGGTGATGGAAAACTCTTTTTCTTCACAAATTGATAAAAATCCTGAGAAATCACATTAACACAGCCCTCAGAATGATAGTGAAAAGGGGCAATGACTGAAGCTCAAGGAAAGCACAATTCTTATCTCCACCTGAATATGAAATGCAGCATTAGGTCTGAAATGCTCTGCAACAGAGTTTTCAAATCAACAAAAATAACCCTTCAGTATTTTTCAACTGAATCTAAAACTTGTGAAGTAACACCACAAAATTAGAACAACTTAAAAGAAAATAGTACAAAAATTTTGTTCATATCCACTGTCAAGTCAGAAAAGGTTATTTACTTATTTAAGCTTTACCACAGGGAATTTTGTATCAGTGCTTCTTGAAGTAAATCAAGAAAATCATAACGGCCCATGAAGAAATGACACCCTGACCCAAATTGTCCTCTGTAGTCTGACTAACTACAGAATTAGCTGATTTTTCCTCATTTTTGCAGTTGTGGTTGAACTGTTCCCCCAAAAAAGAGTAAAAAAATTGCAATATAATAATGCATGTTTTTCTTTTTTATATTTCTGATGAGCTTACTCAGAAAGCAACTACGCGTTCTTCATTACATTATTATATCCGCTATTTTCCTAACTCCACCCTGCTGGAAACTAGGGCAGCTAAGGAGTATAGGATTGGATTTTAATTTCTTAAGGGTAAAATCATAACAGATATGGCTTTACTTATGTTTTTCAGGAAGGACTGGTAGTTAAAATATTTTTAAAGAGAATTGCATTCAGAAGAATACTGAAATATAGGTCAAAGTGCTTCTCAGATCTCCAGATTATATCCTTAAATGGAAAACAAATCTCTAGTCCAGTTTCATAAGTGCCATAATTCATTTTTAAGATTTGGATTCTTGAAACTGCTGGAATGTTGAAGTTCATCAAGTCTTCATGTCTCACAGCCAAGGAGCACTTTAACCAATCTTATCTCCAGGAATCAGGACTGTTCTCTTTGTAAAAAGTTCAAGAATAAATAAAAGGCAAGTATGTTTTCTTGACCTCAGCCAAGAGAGAAATATTAGCTCTACATATTAACTCTGGTTAGAGACGTATGTACATAGAGACCCTACATATATACAGAGCACTTCAGAAGGTCTACAACTCTCTGTTTTATATTAGAGCCTTGCTAGTCACAAGAAGAATTTCTTCAGGTCACCCAGACCACATGAAATGAGTTAGTACCCTGAAACTAATAAAAAATATGAGCCTCCTTCAAAATCTCTCCCTATAAGCAAATTATTTCAGCGAGGACTAGCAGCAGCTACCAAGTCTCATGCTGAGGTGTGGGTGCCACTTCACAGTGAATTCTGTTAACGATGCTTGTTATCTTGTTGGACTGATGATATCAGCAAATTATGAGATTTCTTCAGCCCAAGGGGGTTAGAAAATATCTATTCCATTGAACTTTAAAAGGCAGACCTGTCAAAGGGCAAGTCCCTGGGGCAGACAGACTGGATGGCAATAACATCCAGTGTCAGCTTACTGGGACAAGGATATGACCTAACTCCAAATGAGCAGGTGGCTAGATCAAATTCTTCCCCATTACCAATTCACAGGAAATAAGCTCTGTAAAAGCTGCTCCTCAAATAGTATATCATATCAAATGTATTTGTAACAAATATCCATCAGATCCAAAGCTGCAGCTGATCTGATAGCCAGTTAGATCCCTTCCAGTGCCACCTTCAACATTGAAAATAAGACCCCAACTACCTGCTCACTTGGTCCATCTAAAAAATTACTTCTTGAACTCAGACATAGTAAAAACTGTAGAAGAGGGAGTTTTCAATTTAAATACATACCAACCAAATTATACTTCTGTATTGCTTTGTGATAACAATTAGTCCAAAGCTGCACAGTGGATGAAAGAAAACCCAAACAAAACAAACACCATCCAGAAGCTACAATGCTGGTTTATCAGCCTGGTCCATCATCTTCCATACATTCACCTTCTGGTACTTTCAAGCAAATACATTTATCTACACTCACTATTATGAGGAGTTACAGACTTCCAGGGCAGATCCTTTTGGCAGCCATTCTCAAATTATAGGTGCTTTATACAACCAGCTGCTTAAAATCCTTATCTTCTACCTTTCTTCAACACCAAGCTCCTCATGAAGCTCATCAAGAGAAGCTATTTCTAACCATAAATAAATATTAAGCTCAAATTTTACTGCAGAATAAAATTACTATCAAGGCAGATTTTTGTCAGCAATGGTGTAACCCAGTGATTTATTTTACAAACTTTAAATCAAAACCACCTGGATTCTCATCTTAGCTCTACTGCAAGATACAAGTTCAGATATACAAGTAAGTAACTATAAAGTTACCTAGTTGATGACCACCAGAAGGTTATAAAAGCTGGTTTAGTGCTCTTCTATAGGCAATAACAGGCATTTGGAGATTTAAAGGAGACAAAGGGAAGACCTCATTTTCAACATCCTCACGAGGGTAAAAGGAGGGGCAGGCACTGATCTCTTCTCTGTGGTAAGCAGTGACAGGACCTGAGGGAATGGCCTGAAGTGGTGTTAGGGGACATTTAGGCTGGATATCAGGAGAAGTTCTTCACCCAGAGGGTGTCTGGGCACTGAACAGGCTCCCCAGGGAAGCGATCACAGCAGCAGCCTGACAGAGCTCAAGAAGTGTTTGGTCAGTGCTCTCAGGCACATGGTGTAACTCTTGGGGTGACCTGTACAGAGACAGGAGTTGGATTCAATGATCCCTGTGGGTCCCTTCCAATTCAGTTTATTCTGTGATTTGGTGATTTTCTTATTTAGCCAAGACTAAATCAGATCAGCTTAAGTCCTTTGTGCTGTAGTTTAAGATCACGCAGAGAGACATTTACCATGATAAGCATAGTAGCAAGAGCTTATTTCTTTATACTAATTTGCTTGAATGTTCGGGGCCACAATCTGTCATTCACTTATCTTTGCATCTGTTTCCTCGTTAATAAATTAAACATAATCCTTCTTTCCTCTTGTCAGTCAGTTGATTGTTCTCAGTGTTCACAAGGACTCTGTAAATATTATTATACATGCAGCTGAATTACTAAGCGCATTAGTGCTTCTAGTCAATTGTTTCACAGTATAAAAAACAAAAGTTGCACATTCCAGTCAGACTTGTAAAATATGAAAGTCTTACTCAAAAATAGTGTAAAATAAATCATTCTTTCAAAATTCCATTTTAACTGGTCTATTATAACAAGAAAAAGTCCTATCCCAACCTTTTAAAACCAGAAGTAAAATAAGCAATCTTATGACAATCAGCTGGCAGTGGCTACGGATACATAAAAAAAGCCTATTCTTTGTAGCTCACAATTTAGTAACACTTCATTTATTTGTAATTTTGCTACTCTTCAGAAAGATGTAATGAATTTTTCTGAGCTCCTGTCCATCCACTCCAAGAAACAAACAACCTGTGCTGAAAGGATTTAAAAGGGCGGTTTCATCATGAAAAGGTCACAAAGAAGTAATAAGGTCCTGGCAACTGCAGCACCTTCTGTCTTAGACAAGGGAATGTCTTGCTGTCTTTACTACTTAGTAGAAAGTGATTCTACTACTCTCATTTCATGTCAATATTTTTATCTGCATTGAATTATAGACAACTACTTAGTTAAAAATATGTTAACAACCCAACATGGTTAGACCATGTCAGGTACAGGTCCGTATTTGATGGCCATCTGAATGGCATGCTAAAACAAATACATTGAACATTACATCTGTGCAATAGTTCAGTATTTGCATATGTTTCTGGCTTGTTTTATACAAAACAATTAATGACTGGCATGGCTTCATAACAATTTGTCTGCTTCACAAATGTCTGGCTACAAGCACCACCACTGACTAGTGACAGTAGTAACCAAACAGCTCCTACAGATTAAATGTCAGCTGTAATACCTGAAAACGTATTTGCAATACTTTACATACATGGTGTTAAATAAAAAACTGAGCATGTCTTCTGAAATGGTATATTTCTACACTGTGCCTTGGTAAATGCTTGGCACTATTAGTATAATCTCATAACTGAAGTGCCTTACTGTGAACTTTCCATTGTCTAGAACCAGGTCCTAATTATCTTAAAAGTAAAATTTCACTGGTGATTAATTCTGCTTTTTATTAGTGGAAACAGAAATGAATTACTTTGACAAAAGTATTAATGATTTTTCTTCTTGTTTAAATTAGTATGCACATCAGTAAGGATACAACTTAGAGGCTTTTCATGTTTTAAATAGATGCTGCCCAGCAGCTCCTTCCAACCTAAACCATCGCATGTTCCTATGACAGTCAACAGCAATAGAATAGAGGAAGAGTTAATTAAATGTGCAAGACTGTAAAAGAACAAGAGTTGACTAACTCCTCCAGTAGGGGGAGATGTTCTTTTACAGTTTATCAGCAATTAAAAAATGATAACCAAATTACCTTTCTATCTTTTTAAGGAAACCAACCGCTTAAGACAAATTGGTGTACGTGCCTCAGTAGTGATTATGGCCAAAAGAAAGTTGTATGGAAATCTGGAATATGGGAATCTGTCTGAAAGATGGTTATTCTTGCCTTCCTCCCAAAACAATTATGTTTTGACACATTATTTCTATGATCCTCTTCAGTAAAACTGCACTTGCATTAGTGCACCTGAAAGTGCAGTGAACTGGGAACATGTTTAGAGTAACACCTTCATTTGGCTTTGCCACCAGTGAAACACCTGTGAACCTACACCATGGGGCATTTTTTAAAGCAATCACGGCAACAATAGAAATTCCATTTATTAAAAATGAATGGCATTTATTCCTGATATATTTAGATTTCTATACAACTGCATCATTCCTGAAGACGCCTTTTATTGTCTTTATCATAATCATGACCCATCTAGTAGAACCTAAGACTTAAAATGCAAATGTCCAAACCAACTGAAATTAATATGAGATGACAGGTGCCTATTTCAGCTAGAGGAACAACTAATATACAGGCATGTAGAGCAGAGTGATATGAATTGGATGCGCTGATGCTTCTCTAGTCCATCTAAACAGAGGTGAGCTGAATAAAGCCTCCTTATAGTTCTTCTGCAACACTTTTGATTGGTATAGTCAGAAAAACTTTGGAAAGAATAACATTATTTTCCCCATTTTAGGCAGAGGAACATGAAGGTTCACCAAAGTCAATGATCAACCTTTGGAAAAATCAGGAAAAAAAATGCAAAACAGTCTGCTTTTCCAGATGGTAGTTCTGCTAAGAGAAAAGAAATCACTGCTACTGGTAAGTATCCAGACCACTTCCCACCTCTAAAACTGCCTATCAGTAAAACACCACACTTCGTGCTTTCTAATGCTCTGGAAACAGATGCTGCTTTTAGTTGCAGCAGGCTGCAAGGGGACACACCTGCAAGTACAACTCCAAGCCTTGTCGTCGCTGCTCCAGGACCTTGGGGACCCAGTTTCTCACATGCTTTGAAGGGATCTCTGGTGTTCTTATGAACTTCTTGAGCTGAAAAAAAAAAAAAAAATACAGGAAAAAAGAAACCTAAACAGAAACGAAGTATAATAATGTCTCTTTAAAATAAATAAGTTTATGTTAGCAATGTAAAAAACCTATGCATTAAAGAACAACAGCATGGAAATGAAGTACTTAGAATCATCTCCTGGAAATAATAGCAGATGTCATACCTACAGAGTGTTGTCAAAAATCTTCACATCCAGCTGCCCTGGACAGGAAAGAGGAACCTAACTAACAATTTTTTGTGGCTCATAGCCTGAACATAAAATGGTAACCACTCCAGGAAATACCTGAAATTGGAGTTTCCCATTGGACTACCTGGGACAATACCTCACAACATCACCACCAAATAACCAGAAATTATCTTGCTAAGTGCAATGAACGCACCATGATGGCTTCTAACTCCAGATTTAGGCAATTATGAACAGGTGTGAAATGGAATGCTAACTATTTCTCTAGAGAGTTAACAATCAAGAGAGTAAAATATCCATGCTCTCAAAGTGTACCAAAAGATTGACAGCCTGTGTTTAATATCTTATACAGAGAAAGAGCAAGATTGTCACTGATTATATTTCAAAGAGATCTCCATAACTATTCCTCTAAAGATTCCCACAGGAAACCTTATACATGTGTCTACATAGATCTATATATAATGTGTATCTATATAGATCTACACACACACGTACGTATATATATTTACATATATGCGTACATAGGATTGTATATAGATAGACACAAACATGCAACCTGACAACACTAAATTCTCTTGCTGCAGCAACGTATTTTTTTTTAAATCAAAAAATATTACTATTTTCCTCAAAACTACAGAGCAAAATAATAACTGAAATAGACTCTATTGCATTTTAATAGAAGGTGGCATTCTTTCTGTTGGATATTGCCTCTGAGTAAATCTGAAGCAAAGAATGCAAGGAAAGAAACTCAAAATTGACTTTGACATGCATACCCATGGGAGACTGAGAATTTACATTTCATCTTCAAGCTTGCTGAGATGTCACTATAGGAAAAAGCAGTGGCAACATATCAACGTCTCTGCAATCAAGTATGGAAGCTGCAGCCGGGAAACCTCAATTGCTCTGGAAACATTCTGCAACTTCCTTATTTCTAAATAGTGCTAAATTACAATTAAATGTGAAGTGAGAAAAACAACACTTCAAAATAAAACTCCAAACCCAGCTACGTTCACTGACTGATCTTAAAAACAGAATACAACCCCCTGTTTTTCCCTCTAAATTGATTGGGGATGTTGAAGAAACTATGGTCACTGCAGTTGCAAACTGTGACAGCACCTGCAGGTGAGCAACAAATGAGGAGAACGCTCCAGATGAGTGTAGACAAATCTGAAACTATACAAACATCCACCAAGACCTAGCTGTTTACAAGATAAATACCTGTGGCTGGCAACCCAACTGATGATTAACAATCGTTTTGTGCTCTGTGGCCGTGTTACATACAAAACATCCAAAACCCAACTACTTAATGTGCTGGCATAGATACCGGTCGTAAGCATAAAGGCAACATTATATAGATACACAAAAGATATATTAAAAGTCCACTTTCTTATTGGTACAATAATCCAGTAATATATATTGCAACAAATAATTGTAACAATGCCAAAGAATATTAAGCAAAACCACATATGCATTAGCTGTATTAGCTTCACACCTGTCCCAACACAAAACAAAACATATTTATCTGACAACTATTATTGCCCATAGTACCTTCCTGTCTGTAACACTGACCTAAAGCCTATTGACATACTGTAGTCTGTTTCTGAAAGATTTAAAGATAGCTCACATTATCAAGTAAAGAGTTATTTGTCCAATTGTGAAAAGACAATATGATCTAGAGTATACATTAGTTATTCTAAAATTATAGACAACTTGCAAAACAAGATGTTTTAAACTTCAGATTTTTGCAAATTTCACTGCAGTACTTTTAACACTGTGAGCCTCTAGCTGCACTTAAAAAGAACTAGCAATATTTAATAACGCATAAAGAAGTATAAAAAGATATTTGGGAATAAAAATGAACAAATGATTGTATTTTTAACTATGTTATACACCTAGAAGTAATTTAATTCTTGCTTAGAAAACTTCCAAGTGAGTATAATAGCACTTTTGTTCAGACCAAAACGTAATACTGTAATGTGAATGGTGCATAGCCCGATAGGCAAGGTTTGTTATTCATGAGGGCAAAGCATAATGGCCTATGGAAACTATTTCACAGAAGCCAGCTTCTGTGGGTGGTTTCTATCAAAAGAATAATTTGTACTCCTAGTATAACATGTAAGTCTTGAAAATATTTTAAACCTTTTCCACTACAGCCAGATTGCACAGGAAGTGGGGCTTTATTCTTTTACACAACTGGAATCTATGAATGACTGAACCCAAGACAGAGAGAGATCCAAACATGTTTTTGGAAACAGCTTTGTTTAAAAAATATAATTAATCAAAACATTGATTGGCATTCTGATGAATAAATAATACCTTCTATGAGCAACAGAGTCTTCCTTCCTCCACACAATGCTAGTGAGGCATGCTGCTCTTCAGCAAATGGCACAATCCTCTCCTCTTGCCAGCTTCTACATCCATTTTCTACCACAGGTGTTCTCTACAGAAGCTTTGTTTCTCCTATGCATTACAGACATCTCCAACCCTAAGGGCACCTTGAATATGTAGCAAGTCTAAAGAGACCTTTCCAACTGCCATGTACTCACAGCAATTTAGAATGAAATGTACATTTTAAATTAAAGGGGAAGAGAGGAACAAAAGATAAATACCGTATTGGCATGCTGATAGCAAACTGATGCAAATGCTTTCTTTAGGATTTCTGTAAAGCTGAAAACACTAAGACAGGTTCAGAACATGATCTGTTCAACAATACTAACCAAAATTTTACAACTTCAAAAAGTAAGACTTATTAAAAAGGATATTGTTGGCAAAATATGCTATATGTTTTGCATCCATGCAGGGAACAAATAAGGAAAAGTCTCTATCCATTTTCAGAGTAATATAAACAGACAGCAAGTGAATGAGAAAATGAAACAAATTGAAACGCAGTGCAAAGTGCCTGGTTAGAATATTTGTTTTTCAGGTTTGTTTATTTTGCTGCTATTTCTGCAGAGGGATAAAGGAGGCATCATTTAAGGGGTTTTCTTGGTGTTCTAAGATATCTCTCCAAAAGGAGTTATTGCAGTGAAAGTAGTGTACAACAAGAGAAATCTGACAGTGAGACTGCAGCCATCCATGACTTTTATGTGGAGTAATTGTGCAGCTCCAGAAATTACAGTGAAGTTAGAGCTGCTGTCCGGACAGCTGGGAGAAGCCAGTTATGTGATGCAGACCCTCCCCCAGTTCTGCTACCTCCATCCTGCAATGGGCTGAGAACAAGCCCGAGTACCCCCTCTGCAAGAGGTGGATACTGTCAGTCTTGCAGCTGGATGATGACTGCTTGGAGCATGTCACCACACCCCCTATGACATGAGTCATTCACCAGGTGGGAGTGGCTCTGGCACATGCAGCTGCCCAGGGCTTCCATCATCCTGGAGCACCCTGAAGGTGGGCTTCAAGGAGGAATGCTCAACTGCCTTCAGAACGATGCAAACAATTCTCCTCCAGACACTGCAACCCTGGATCCATCAGGAGATGGAGATACTTGGCAACAATGTTGGATGAGCCATGGTGGAAGACACCACCACAACCATCTCAACCACACACAGGATGGATGCAGAGCTGCTGGGCTGGATGCTGGGAGTGTCCCTCCAAAACTGCACAGTGACATTCATGCAGCAGTGTGCACATGTCGCTGTGCAATGCACCAGCAAAAAGGTGACCTCCTCCACTGCTGCTAGTGAGGGATCCTGGCAGCCACTCCTCAGCTACCATTGCCATTCTACAGTGTAAGAAAAACCCCAGGTTGTCAGGTAAGGCTGTGCCCAGGGCTGCTGCTTCCAGATGATGCAGTAAATGCTCCCCTGAAGGGTCACAGAAAATCCTGAAGAGAAGGGAAAGAGACCTCCAAGACCTCTCCAGCAAACAGGAGCCCAAACACCACATCAGTGATGTTGGAAGGTGCCTTGGAACATGGCTAAAGCAGGAATGGGCCATCAACTGTGGCACATACCAGCCCTCAAAAGCTCCCAGCCCCAATTATCAAAATAAAATAAATGCACAAATCTACAGCAAAAGTCTCAGTGTTATTAACAGTTTATATTCTATCCTCACTGTTTTTCACTTATTTTGCTAGGTAAGATAGAATGTTAATGCTGATGGGTCCTTCTACCTTGTGCCAGGTACTGTTTCATTATTCCTCAAGAGGCAAGTACTGCCCAGCTCCATGCCTGCATCTTTGCAGTTGGTCCTGGGACAGGTGTTTCCAGCTGGGGGTCTCCAGAGGCAGCCTCTGACCCACTGCCCATCACCTCAGGCCTGGCCTCTTCTCTGTACCTTCTGCTCCATGTCCCTGGGCTCTGCTCTCCTACCAGCCTGCCTCGTGCAGCCTTGCTGTGGTGGTGCACAAATCTCTCCCCTTGCCAGGAGTCAGAATTTGGTGCTGCTGTACCCTCCACAGCAGAAGCCCAAGACGGGGAGGTACAAAATCCTGCCCCCGTGAAGGGACAGCCACATGTGGGGCAGCTGCCCAGAGGGTGAGCATCCTGGGAAAGGCTTCTGCCCAAATCAACAGGCTTTCTTCTCCCTCTTCCAGATCCAGCTTTGGTGTTGGCTTTTCTTCTCCTCTGATTGCAAAGGACCCACCTGCAGGTGCTCAGCAGATAGATGCCCAGTGGCTGAAGACACTAAGTTTGCTTAGTTTGGAGGATGACGAGGATGATCTCATTGCTTCCTGAGGAGGGGAAGTGGAGCAAGAGGCGTTGAGCATTTCTGGGATTTCTCCCTGGGATCCAGTGACAGGACATATGGGAATGGCTCATATATGTGCCAGGCAAGGTTCAGAGTGAACATCAGGAAGCATTTCTTTACCAAGAGGGTGATCAAACACCAAAACAGGCTTCCTCAAAGGTGGTGGATGTCCCAAGCCTGTCAGTGACATTTGAACAATGCCCTTAACATAACGCTGTAATTTCTGGTAATCCCTGCATTGTTTAGGCATTTGGATTATATAATTGTTGTACATTTTTTCCAACTGAAAATATTCAATTTTAATTCTAATTCTGTACTACATCACATTATACAAATATTGTACTATTCTAACAACAAGAGACTGCCTACTTGGATAGGGTGCATTTAGAGGATATAAGTCCTGATTTTTCCCTCTTAATGTTTCCTAGCCTATTTCACTGTATAAACTCTATTCATCTGCTTTACCATCAACTGCAGAATTATTCTTGTCTGGAAAACAAAGCACTCATATATCTCAAGGCTTAGTAGTGGGTGAGCAAGTTATGTTACTGTTTCTGACCCTGTTGCTTATTTAGTTTCATATTTAATATGAACATAAGGATGACAATATCTGAGACATATCTGTATTAAAACAACAAACAAGGAAATGAGCATCAATAAGTGGCAGGTGATACCACTACTGAGGCAAGAAGCAAATAGGCAAGAAGACCTAGCACATCTTAATTATGGTACAGTAAAGCAAATGGTTTTTGTCTTTGGACTATTGATGGGTCAATAGTTGCCTTTTGTTCAGATAAGTGTGCCTAAATCTATACAACTTACAAGCCTGGCAAAATCATCCTCTGTAGCACCAGGTTAATGCTTCTTTCCTGAGCTAATTCAGGACCACCAGCAAACATCCTGGTGGAAATAAACTCCTCTGACATTGCACTGACAGGAGCTGTAAATATCCATGCTGGTCTCCATTGTTTGCAGAAGTAGCTTTCCCATAATGAAGGCAAGCAGCATCAGTCAAAGTAGCTGACTGTGCCCACACTCCAGTGCCACTCAGACCTACAAGCCAAGAGATGTTTAGTTGACTCAGATCCTAGGACTGAAGCTCTTCATTACAGCCCCACTGCTGGGGGCTGCAATGCTCCTCCAGAATTCTCCTTCACAATACTTGGCCTCCGTAAAGCAGAAAAAGAAAGTAAAGCTTGACTTTCAGCAGCATAACTGCACAGCAGCATTCAGTTCAGCTTGGAAAGAAAAAAAATCATACTTTTTCTTTAACATTGATCAAAGCAATTTAAAGAAGTATTAGTGAATAACCAGCCTTGAAAGTACCGAGTTCCCTTCTATATGTTACTAAGATGATTCAGTAGACAAGCTTAGCAAATATTTTATATTACATTGAGACGATTTACTTGGTCATTTTCATGTCTGGTTTCCTTATGTACAAAAGTTGTTTCCTCATCTTTACATATGGCAGGTTAGCAACAAAATTCATAGAACTAACAAATTATTTGCCTAACTGGGAAAAAAACCCACTCTACTTATTTGTAGTTGGAACGTGACTTTACAAGACAAAAAATACAGACAGCATTTTAGCCAAACAGCAAGTAAACAATAATCAAAAAGAAAAGGAGACGAAGTAACATGTGAGAAATCATCATGTCCTTCTACAAAACAGAGAAGAAATTGAGTTTGTTAGGAATTAATTTCCAGAGGCACAAATCACAGCATGCATTGAAGATAAACAATGTATAGTAACAATTACAAGAGAGAGGAAAACATCACTGAAGCAAAACAAAGCTACATATTATAAAGAAAAAAATCAGTACCTTTTTATGAAGTGCGTGGAATTCACTATACCTCTTCTCTACAAAATGTTTCCTTCCATTCATCAGCACTTCTATTTTAAAGACCTGAAAATTATAAATAATAAAAAACAGGATAATGTTACTTGCACTAAACAGTTCAGTGATATGACTCTGACAGCACATTTTACCACAGCCATTCTTCTAAGTAGTCCCAAAAAAACCCAATGTGCTTCATGGCTTGCAGAAGTACAACAGCAACTAATGGCAAATATGGCTGAATCCCCTGTTAACCTGTTTGTTCAGCAAACATATAAAAAAACACCTTAAACATGGACTATATGCTTTACACTAAAAACTAAGCATTAAAACATCTCCTTTCAGAAAGATGCAACATACTTTGAACTCATCAAAAAAATAAAAAAGAATGGTAGGAACAGAAAAAAAAAGCAGGAAGAGAAGAAAGAGTTTAATTCTTTCCCCCTTCTTACAATCTTACTAATACATGCACACATGTTCAGTAAGAGCTGCATAATACATGCATTAAGTCATGCATGGAATATAGAGAAATAAATGCAAGTACTATATTCTAGCCTAATTTCCTCCTAACCTATAAATTCATCTCTAGTCTCAATTGAACTTGCACTATGTACGCTCTAGGAAAAAACAAAACAAAACACACACATGGCAAATACTTGTTTTCTTTGTATGATACATGTGACAGCTTTTGTTGCTGCCTCTGGAAGGTTGAAAGGCCAGCAGAAGCAACTCTCTGGATCCACTAATTAGTAGTCACTCACATGACATTTTCTTGATTCTCAGGTCAGCAGGTCAGTTTTGAGGGCAAGTGCCTTGAAATATTTTGAGGTACTCAAAGAATACGGTCTATTAAATGAAGACAAAATCAGCTGAGAAGTAATACAGAAAAGGTGCCTGTTTTATCTAGGAATTCTTTGTTTTCTGTTTTGCCCAGAAAATGCTGGAAATAATTATTTTCAGGACAATGAGAAACAATGCTCAGCACAGATGATCACCTCAAGACCCAAAACTTAGCCAAATAAAATGTTCTTTGAAATAAATTTGCAAACAGCATTTATACCTGAACGTAGAAAAAAGGGTTTTCTGTCACAACATGCTCAACACTGACATACCATACTGGATAAACACTTTCTATTGTCCACTAGAATCTGCCTTTCAAATAGGTCAAAATGCTATAGTTTTAACTGGCTAGCCAAACAACATTAAAAACAGACAGCATTTTATTATATCTAGATTGAAATGCTTTTTACCTTTGTTTTACCTGTATTTACCTTGAATGCAGTATGGATAGGACCATAGTCATGTCACACTAATATTCACATTAGCAAAATTAGTTTGAATCACTGTAATAACCCGTGCTACATTCTACATCTTTGAATAGGACTACACCTGTGTCCTAACAGTAGGAGCAGATGATCTTATTTGGGTGCATTGATTTTGGAGTATTTTGGAAGAACAGTCAGTGGCTATTAAACATTTTTCCTCTACACATAAAAAAACTACAAGGCACCCCTACAACTTAATTTATAAGTTCAGAGATGTAAAGAGAATCTTATGCAAAGGAAAATTAATGTAGATGTTTTTCTTTAGTTAAGACTTAACATACTAATTAAAGGAGAAGAAAATATTTACATTTCAGATTCTACTCACTATATGAAAGAAATAGTTCTGCAAGGAACAATTTTTTTTGGATTGCACAGGAACAAAGGAGTTTTAGGGATAACTTATTAGAAAAAATGGATAACAAAATATGAAAGTAGTTAAATGAAAAGTGATCATGGGTCCCTAGCCGGGTTGCAAAAGTTTTGTATTTAATTGATATTAAATCTCCAGGAATTATGAGGAACTCATAACACCCATTTACACCTCAGTTACTCGCCACTCACCACTTCAATTTTAGCATTTCTGTTGGCTACAGGGTTTGCCAAGCAATTTGGAGAAGTCTAAGGGGCTCCTGCCTCAGCTATAAGCACTCCCTTGACAGGTTAACTTTCTTGTGAATCACAGGTTGGCATGTGCAGTTCCATTTTGATTTTATTAATACGTGTGTCTTCAGAGAAATATCTGTCCCTCTGAAACCTAAAAATCCATCTTTTCATGAAGGAGAATAATGTGATTATAGTGTGAAATGAAATACAAATCCCTATGCGGACCTTCTTTTCAAAGCATGTACCTATTTTGTTCTGTCTCGTCATGGGTTAAGTAACTACATAAATGATTTCAGAACACCAGGAACTATGCTAAATATATTCTTCCTCCTGTTTTAATTACAGTTTCACAATTTTTGCTAACGTCATGACACTGAACAATATATTTGACAGTTACTTTCATAGAAGGTGCAAGACAAAAGCAAAGCTTAGCATGCAAAGTAATGTTATTTTAAAACACAGACACTGCCACACTTATACCCTCAACTCCTTGCACCAGTGTAGAGGCTTTAACTTGCCCCTCACTATCTAGAGGCCTCAGATCCAGCTTTAGAACAGAACTAAAACTTACAAAATCAACAATTCTACTGTGCTTGAAGTTGAATAGCACTGTTTGAAAACAAAACTGTGCAAATTATTTTTCTTGTCTATTCACTGTGGCACCTATACTTCAGAAATATAAAGCAATTTGTGATAAGAAATGTTTTTGCTTCATTTAAATCTAATTATTAAACTGATTTACAAAGTAATTTCTAAAGCAGAAATGCAAAAAACAACACAATTGTGTTTATAAACTTGTATTATTCCATGGCTATTTAGACTGCATAAATTACAGGTTTGCCTCCTCACTGTTTACCAGATCAGAATTCACAAGGGCAAATTAAAAGTATATAAATTAGTTTCTGTGCCACTGTTTCATAAAATGACATGGCTGTGTGCCAAAGACAAAAAGATACATACATTAAGTTGGGGGAGAGAGATAGGATCTTTTCATGGATACAAAATAGCTATAAGCAAATCTCACACAAATTCAACCATGCAATTGCAGGCCCTGGCAGAAAAACAATGCAAGGAAACTGGTGAACATAGATGAAAGTGCCAAAATAAAGACGGAAGAACTATGGGGGGAAAAAATGCAACATTGCTAGGAAATTACTTTTCTAGTAAAAATGTTCGTTGAACAGATAACTCTGATAAGACATATGACTTTTTGTAAGTGACAGATAATTAAATGAAAAATGCGAGAATTAATCTCTGAATTAGACAAGCAAAATACTTTTCCCATAGTCATTGAAATACCAGAAATTACACTGCACTGAATGTTTTGCAGTTCACCCTGACTAGGACACAAGGGACCAGAGATTTGAAGACACCAATTAGAAAATTCCAAGAGTACTTTGAAACTAGAAACATCTCATTGTTCTTGTATGGTGCCACAATACTTGTCAGCGATGTCTGCACATAGTTAGAAGATCATTCTCCATAAAAGTATTCTTCCAACAGACTTTAACCCACATAAATAATGTATGGAGCAAAAATCTCTGAAAATGATAATAGTATGAATAATGCCAATCTTTGAAACTAGCAGAACTGCAGATCTGCAACTGTAATTCATAACCACCAAACTTGTGTCAAAAATTTCAGAAAAAGAATTCCTAAGGTCTTTGTTAATAAAATAGTAAAAACTTTCAGGTCTGGGCATAAAACAGTTTTACATATATTTTCTTTTTTCCTCTTCACTTTGTTACAGTTATATGGACTATATTCAGATTCTGGAAACCATTTTCTTCTTATCTGTTTCAGATCATTACCAAATCTCTAAATAAATGATCCTTTCTCAGTATTTTCAAGAACACATACATTTCTCTTCTTATTGCAGAAACTAGACAGTACTACGTAACAATTAAACTGGATTATATATGGGCAAAAAGAATTGGTACTTTATCACTGTAAATTTTGAAGACAAGAAGTCCAAATGGAAGAAAACAGAAACAATTAAAATGTACAAGAAACTACCCAAGAGTGCATACCATGAATTGTGGGTAGCACTGACACTGCCCCCCTTCATTCTTACCTACGTTACATGTGTACATTGGATACAAAAGGACATCTTTTATTGATAATCTGATGCAAAAATATGCAGCTCCAGTAACAGTCTCAAAAAGTCCTACAACGATCAATTAAAAAAAAAATGCAGACAAGAATGACAAACACGACCATGAACAGGGATGAAAACTAACAAGTATAGTAACATCTCAGCTTGTTTTTTTTTTTTTTCCTTAAGAAATACACAGATGACTGTCACACTCACTCATGGAAATGATACTGGCTACATAGTTTACTATTATGGTAAATTAATCCTAAGATATTGTGTATACTTATACATAGAAAAGTGGATTGCAACACTTTTGAAAAATTACAGTTGAAAATGACATTTGGGGCAGTGTCATTTGGAATAAGGAGATACAAAAAACAGAAGCAGAAAAAGATACATTTAAGAAAACCAGATACATTTGTCTAACATTCACCAGGAAAGAAAACCTCACAAAATTCGTGTCATGTTTTTATCTCTCAAGACCAAGTTTACTGACCCTAATTCTATTTAATATATTACTTACAGAAATAAATACACTCCTTCAGACTCTTCAGTATACATGACAGAATTTTGTCTGAGAAACAGCTAGTGTATTCGAAGTGTCAAGAAAACTCAACCTTAAACCTTTGCCATGACCATATGGAAGGAATTCCAGAGCAAATGAAATGACAGCTACGGTCCATGAAACACTAATAGGATTTCCACGTGTTTAGTGCTTCATTATTGCTCAGACAACAGCACATTTTCTATCACAGTTGTGCTACGACTATGACTAGAAGAAGACCGCAGAAAATAGCAGAGATCAAAAGATAACTTTAAGACTATTTCCATGCCACTGTTTCAGAGGAAAACAATATTCTACACGATCAGTAAGAGCACTTGGGTGGTGGTGGTAACCAGAGATGCATGTAGCTGCAACAGCAGCTCCGAACCTTAGGAGTGCCAGTGCCTCATGGCAATGCTCCACACTTCCGAATGCCCTCCACAGCAAAGGTGGAGACGAAGATAGTATTCAGAGCCAACTCAAACTTCAGAGTAGCCCTGATAAAACTGAATCTCACTATTCCTCAAATGAAAACACATTAACTTATTCTGACTTCATCTTTTGGAAAGCAGGGCAGCAAAACTCAGTTCTGTAGTGGGCACAGGGCAGCTCAAGGGCAAAGAGGATGACATGGGTCACAGACATGAGGCAAGGGAAATCTCCCTTTTGCTCTCAAACCATATTCCCCCCCCAATTCTAATTCTCCTTTGTCTAGCACCCAGTGTTTACTTTGGTTATAGCCACCATTTCAAATTCTTGAGACTTAAGACATTCTGTTCCTTGGGTGGGTTGCTTATAGTCACATCTGTTGACTCCTCTCTTTAGAAATTGCTCTTCTACACAAGCAGAACTCTTGCAGTCTGCCTGTAAGGAAAGGACCCCCTTTCTGCTGCAAGGCAAACGAGTTGGGACACAGTAAACAAGAAAGCAGTATAGCCCCAAAGAGACCTGTTTGCTCCGTGTGGTTTTGCTTTGGCCCTCAAACAAGAGATGAGAGAGTCTGCCAGAGGCAGTAAAGGAAGAGAAGTGAATGCCTGAGGAACTGAGAGTGTTGGGAGGGAGTATGAAGAGGCACAGAGCTCAGAGTCATCCACCCTTCCTGGTATCATCTTCACACATGCTGAACATTTTCCTGATGGCTATGAGAGCAGGTAAAAAGCCAGAGCTGCTGTGGGGCAACTCAGCTGGTGCAGGGGTTGGTCCTTGAAGCTTCTTCCACCTCCCTCCTGACCTGGGGCAGGTGCTCCTCATGCCTGCACCTCACCCTCCAGCAGTACAGCTCTGCTCAACACACATTTCCGTTCTACTAAGGGGCGCCAGAGACTCAGATCCTCTGCATTATCAGTTACAAGACTTGCTTATCTCACCTAAAGTCAGCTCAAAAGATGGGCTGAACTCAGAGTCCCTTCCCTCATGCCAAGCGCTGTTATCTCTGTTATATGAAATCAGACTGTTTCACTTAGTCCCAAGTAAAATGTACAAGATTAAGTTACAGCACAAGGAAAAAAGTACACAGATTATTGACTATGAAAATGAAAGCATTATATTACCCAATTATGACACTGCTTTGTCCAGAGTTTGTAAGGGAGAAAAACCATGACAGAGAAGTGAAATGTTCGCTGTAGTATTTCCAGGGAGTATTTCCAATGGCTCCAGCCTGTGTAAAGCAGTTACCTGATCCATTCTGGCCTGGGAAAACAGCCTTCTTGTGTTTTACATAGAAAAATAGATTTTCTACTGTGACATAAGAGAACAAGTCTGTTGTTTCACTGACTCCTTCTGTTTAAATCTCATGTTACTGCAATCTAATTTGGGCTTTCATTGTTAAAAAGAGTAACTAAATTTAAGAAATGTGTACGTAAGAACAATCACTTTTTCTTATAAGTGTGACTCCTAATTCAAATTCCTTCTTACTGATTTATACAACCTTCAGCCACATATTTACTTAAATAGTTTTCTCTTCCTTAACAGTTACCAGTTTTACTGATACCAGTATCTACCTAAATCAGATTACAGTCTCTTCAAGAACCTTCCAGCACGCAGTTTTGTAATTCCCACCAACAATACAAAATTGTTAAGGATTATTTCCTTACTCTTCCCCTATGCTCTTTCGCTGTATGAGGCTCCTCCAGTTGTTAAATGGCAGTTTTAGTAGGAATTATGTACCAAAGGTGTGCACAGGATTCAGAGATATTCTTCCTGAAGATGGCCTTTTAGAGGTCTGTCATATTTCTTAGGGTTTGGAGGAAGAGATAGTAGAACAATTTATACTGCAACACAGTCAAGCAGTTTTGTAATTCTTATAACATGGGAAGCTCGAGGGAGGCTTCTACAGAGCTGTCACTATTGAATGAAAGAGTAGCTGACATGTGAGAGTAAGTAGTTTTCTGATTTTTTTCAACTCTCTTTAAACCAATCTTTTCCAAACACATGGTTCATAAAATCCCATAGGAACCTCTCTGTCATTTCCTGAAAAATAACTTACTTGGCTTTCTAAACTAAAAAACCTCTCCCTTGCCAATGATACACTGGCTATGGAAATCTAATTTGTAACCAAACCAAGATGCTACAAGATCTGACTTGTATTTGGAATTTTTCTTTACCAGCCCTGCAGAGGACAACTGTTACACAGATGACAGACACCCTTTCAAAATCTCATTGCCACCATGGTTACCTATTTGCTAACTTCCTTACAGTCAAACTTAAGGGAAAATGTATTGATCATTTACTGAAAAAGGAAAAAGTTTACAACCCATGCTAAAGCCTATAGTTATACAGATGAAAAACAAAATTAGCTTTCTCTGCTCTATTTGCTCATCTGGATCATCTCAATGTCTCTTATCATAAATGTTCTACTAATAGAAAAACTATAAGCCTTTTTATGGAAAATATTAGCTTTCCAATAGAAACACTAAATTGGGATAAAATACTTGAATACTGCAAAAAATAACTGATGCCAGAAGTATATTAACAAGAAACAGATTAAATCTAAGTTGAATAAAATATAAGGAAACTTCTATTTTGTCACAAAATCCTTTGCTATTTTCTCTGGAGAGTCTGTAATGAATCCCCTCTCTTCCCAAGGCAGGATGCAATTCCTAACCACAATGAAAGTGCCCTCATACTGCAGCCAACTAGCAGCAAGAAGCTCCTTTTTGTGACAGGTTAGACACAACACTAAGGTTTTTTTTCTAGAAATACTGAGTCTGTGTTATTCTGTTTGCACTTAAATTTGCTGTCTGGAGAACACCTGGGTGGTCTAATGTTTCCAAAGCACAGATATTTTGTTTACAAACAGAAATGTAAATGGTGCCAAAGAACACATAAAAAAGATATACAAGCAACAGGGTAATAAGCATTTCAAAGCAACTGACTTTCTATAGTCTCATTTTCCATGGTATGTCTACTATAGTACATGAATTTAGTCTTTAGTCAACAGGATTTAGTCACAATACCATACACACACGCTATTAAAATCAGCTCCACATTCATCACAGTGATTAAATACCAGGGGAAAAAATATTGTATATTCACTTTTCACCATTTCTTATTAGGGTGTCTCTGCAGTAATCCACCTGAGAAGTCTCTGCTACTCATTACTACATAAGCAGCTCATCCAAATAAATTTTTAAGAGCAGTAGTCAAAGGAAGTTAGTTTTCTAAATGTCTGTGTAACTTAGCAAATATCCTTCATATATTACATTTAAATACTGTGATTATGGTATCTTCAGCCCAAAAATGAAGGATTTAAATGTTATTCTGTTAATAACAAGATAAGCAGTCAGGATCCGTGTAATACCTTCAGGCACCTCCTTTCACTGAGTTAAATCATCCCAACTTCCACTAAATTGGCATTGGTCTGTCTTCCAAAATGGAAACCTCATTATCTCTGCAATTGCTGGCCACCTATGTTACTCTTACACACAACTAACAACACTGCTTCAAACATCAGCACTCATTTCTGGAAAGACAAGTCATTGCATCAATTTATCAAAGAATGCCATCCTGCTCACCAAAGGTTTCCCTTGCCAGGTCAATCTCTTTGGAATGGTAGCTCAAAGTGGGACAAAGAAACAAGCTTGAATAGATATAAGATAGTTTTGTTACTGGACTAAACCTGCTGTGCTGAGACAAGACCTGAAACTGGTTACCAGGATGTGGGTATCGATGTATCCAGCTGCAGAAAGTCAAATGCTTCTTCATGTGCAAGGAAAGTAAAGAGAATGGAAGTGACAAACTCTGTAGAAAAACTGAAGAAAATGCAACAGCAGCTACCATAAACAGTGCTCAAAAATAATAAAATATTGCACCCAAATTGAGATTTAATTTTTTAAGCTTATGAATTTACATGCTGTGACTAACAGAGTATAATTGGCTTGCTGTACACAGTGAAAGCAAATATTCCTGAGCCAGATTTAAACTGGCTCAGGGAATGGTGACAACATGAATAGTAGCGGCAGCATGGGCAGCACACACTGCAGAACTCATCAAAAAGTTTGGACAAAGCTTAGTGACAAGAGGGCTGGCCTGGATTTGTCCCAGGTACGTCTATGGGAACTGCAGTCAGCAAGGTGCAGGCATATCACAAAAGGGAGCAGGTGAGCATGAAGTTCAGAGCAGGGTTTGGATTTTATTTGAACATAAAGAAATAACACAGGGAAGATAAACAAATATTTTCTAACTTGCTTTCCTTACATTAGAAAACACAGCAAGTATGTAAATCAAAGCCACTTCAAGCAGAGAACTATATTGACGTTAATGGAAGAGCTAAGGTAGCACAGATTTTAACTCAAACAGCCACATCTGAGAAAAGGCAACATCTAAACCATTTATGGGATCTACTTCCAGTACACTCATGTCAACAGATCCCATAGCTTCAAAGGCAGTAGAAATACTAATATAAACCAATATTCAGCATAATACATATATATAATAAAACATCCTATCTGTAATTTTGTGATACAAGATTGAATAGCCTATCCAAGAACATTGGTTGCATAGTCATGTATTCATCATTTCAAAAACATGAAAACTGATTCAGTGAATATTATATTATTTTGCAACTGGTCTCTCAATCACTTAGAAGAAGGCGAAGCAAATATCAACTAATTATATGCCTGTACAAATATTCAGCCAGATAAAGTTTACATATCCAGCACATTTCTGAGAGATTTTAAATAAGTTATAAATTATAAAATTATATAAAATTTTATAATTATAATTAATTTATAATTTAAATTATATATTATAAATAAGTTATAAATTGAGTCTGATGCAGGAAATTTGTAAATAAAAGCAAGCATACTGCAAAAAAAGCAATAGGATGTGGATGGATGAAATTGTGCTGTTTTTAACTGCTGTCGCTTGAACTGATAATACAATGTGGCAGTCTCCTCCAATGTTAACTCAAAGCATCAAACAGTACTATTCACAGGTCTAAAAATCCACAACTGCTTTCTCCTCAATGAAGACAAAAATAGATGCCACAGCCAAGCACAAGACTACCAAAGAACTAACTTGATTTGAACACTTTAGTAACAAAAGCTAGTATCTTTCTAAAAACAGCATTATGAGGAAACAGAATCCATACACTCATTTAAGATTAAACTGGGTTATTGCGTGTGAAAGAAATTTTCATTTATTTTACTTGTAAACTTCATGTTCATCACAAGCAGATAATACAGATAGTACAAACAGACTTAAAACACTAAATTCGGTTGGACAGAAATACCATTGAGAAAAGATTACAGATACCACTAAGTCTTACAGGTACAATATGATACTGTCACAGATATCAGTCCTTCCTTCATTCTGAGAATTCAAATTTTCTTCTTGCTTTATTAGGTACTAAACGAAAACTTCACTCACCTATCCAAACCTCTTTGAATCTTGCCTTTTTACTTGCTTTTACTTTTCGTACTGAACAGAAAAACTTCTGCCATTTTTATTCACACAAAACAGTGCCATAAATAACTTTTTCTAATATTTTTCTGTTACAAAGGCTCTATTATTATGAAACTGCAGTGTGCTGCTCCAGAAGGCAAGCAAATGCCTAGTTTACTCTAAGTTCTTATTTGCAGCAAAAGTTGATTCTTCTATATATTTAGAGACTAAGTGTCACGTTTCTATTTACAGGGCAAAAAAATACAAATTACCCTATCCTAAATGTGAATGAGAAGTCATCTCCAACTGCCTCAGCAAGAAACTACTCATCTTTCTGTACAGCCTCTTTCCCTACTTATCTTTTCTTTCACCCGCATGTTTTTCATGGGAAGAATTCTAAAGTGGTAATGAAGGGGGACATTCATCTTGCATCAACTAATTCTTCCCCCTTCTGTTTCATGCTGCAGCTCAGACACACTGCTGCTATTTTTCTTTTTACAATCTCAATAACATTTGAAGAGGACCTGAGATGGAAGTAATTTAATAAAACACATTATAGAATTCAATGGCAGAGCCAGGAGCAATTAGAATAATCTAATATTTTCCATTACAAGACTGTTCTCGGTTACTTATAGTTTTGCCAATCTTTAATTTTTGGGCTTAGATTTTCTGTATCAGGTATGTGATTCAGACAGAAAATATTTTTAGAAAGTTACAGCTGAGACACTCCAAATACATACTTAACGAAAAATACATTTTACATTATCCATGCCAAAAAACCTAATCAAAACCCCAAAACCCAATCCAAAACAAAACCCAAACTGCTTCACTCAAATTTCTCCAAGATGTGGACAAGAAGACCAGGAAGACATCTGGGAGGCAAATTTGGCCAAGTCATAAACTTCTGGAAAACTGCCTAACTACTAACAAAACTTTGCACTGAGTATGTTGATAATGTAGTTTTTCCAAAAGGATAGTCACTGCTGGTGCTCTGTTATTTTCACAGCATGTCTGATCTGATTGAAAGTTCATGGTTTCTCCACAAAGTTATGATAAATTTCAGACCTATAGAACTTTTGTACTCAAGAGCAGCTATAATGTTAGGAAGCAGAAAAACAATTGGAGGACATTTTAAAATTTTGTATAAGAGAATCTACGCAATGGCACAGGGAAACAACACTTGAGAAGACTATACTGTGTTACTGTTAAGATAAAGTGGCCAAAGAAGAGAAAAGGGCTTATAGTCTGAAATACTCCCACTCCTATATTCTTAAATGGAATGCACAATTCTACTGTGCGTGAACCAGGAGTGTATGTCACTGCATCTTGCTCTGAAAATCCACTGATAACTCTTGGTACCCTGCTCCCTCCCTCTGGCACTGCTGGTGGGGCAGCTGGATGACAAAAACCCAAGTGTCTCTTAGTCAAGAGGCCTGTCTTAGGGACCTCAAAGGTCCACATCTACCAGTCGCATGTCTGGCAGTCCCTATACAAATGATATATACCCTTCCCTTAACTCCCACTTACCTGCTCAGGGGTGAAAGAAGCAAAAGGGTAAACTGTTAGGAAACAAGGGTTGTGAATTTAAAGCTCAGTGTCTTTTAAGCTTTTCACACAATGCAACCCACACTGCTGCACATACCTACTTGCAGCAGTCAGTCACACGCTCCTTTTCCCACTGAGTGTCCATTTAGCTCATCATGCATGACCAACTGTGGTGGGAACAAATGAGCAAAGAACAACATCCTTATGGGCTCCTTCCACGTAAGAGCTAAAAAAAAATAAAATTAACAAGGCAGAAAAACCAGACATAGAGCAAAGTGTGACAAATAGTAACATCATGGTTACTTTGGAAACTTTAGATCCAAAATCCAAGTGCTTCTGCAATGTTGAATGACTTATTTCATGTTTGCTCTTAGAAAAACCTACTTAGAATATCCATATTGGGCACAATTCAGAAGCCTGAAGTTGAAAGTCCAAGCCCTAAACCCTTATCTTTCTTTTATATTAGGATATTCAGTCATAATTCTACTCTAACTCTATTCCCACATCTTTCTTTTTACTGGAAACATTTTCTATCAAATCTTCTATCCATTCTTTTTAAAGACCCAATGAAAAATTACTGCATACAAAGATCACTCAATTTTTTCTGGAAAAATAAGACCAGACCTGGTGCCAAATCCAGCTTATTTAATAGTTTCATTGGAAAGTGTATATTAGATAAACACTGTAGCTGGGGCCCAGAGAAGTAGTGGAGAAAGTCAAAACATGATAGGACATGACCCTGTGGAATCTGATCTACATTAGCCCTGTGTGGAGCAGGGGTGGTGGTGGGGGGTGTGCCTGGATTGCCAAGGGCCCCTGCCAACCCAAATGACCCTATGATCCTAAGAAAGCTCCTTCCAAGGCAGGAGGAAAAGCAAAAAGATGAAAAAAATTGCTTCTTTTTCTATGCTCATTTTTGGAAGACACTTAGAAGACCCAGTTATGCATTCATAACTGTCACACATTTTACAGTATTTTGGGTTTTTGTTATCTAGCAGCAATTTGCTCTTTAGATTTGCAAAGTTTCTCTGAAGATCCTGTTGCAATATTTTATAGAAGGAGAATGGAATGGAAGATTATAGACATTCCCAGTGGCTTCATACTATTTCTCTTCTTAAGACACTTTAATCTTTCCCACTAGGCATGAAAAAAAAACCATTTAGGTCCAAAAGTTACTATTAAAACTGCAATTTATTTGCAACTGACAAATCCCTTCCAAATTACAAAGAATGATGGTTTGTTCTTGTGGAAATTGAGATTCCCAGGAAGGAATCTCAAGCATGCCTCACCTCTCTGGTTCTTTCCGTTTCCTCTGTGACTTCTGATGTGCTACCTTATAGAACTATTATTTCCATTCCAAACAAGGAAAATAATAGCCTTTGAGCTCTACAAACAGAAGTGAAATGTGTCAGACCGCAGGTGATCTAACAGCGGCTTCATTGCTGTTATCACCGCACAGTATAGTACTCTGCCTTGTAACAGTAGCAGTAACTGGAGCTTTCCCTACATCATAAAAGTTGCTGGATTAGTGAAGGAGTCTATCAGATTACCAACAGTTACTATTAATTAACTTAAAATTACACACTGATTAATATACATGTATAACACAATGAAAGTTACTATTTAATCCTGTGCTATATGACTAGGATTTTAGGCAAAGTTTCTAGCTGGAGAAGCCTTTTCTATGTTCAGAAACCTGCAAACCATCAACCTATGTTCAATGACATACTAAAAATTAAAAGTTTAGCAACATTTCACAGTAAAATGAATTTAATATCCAAGAAACAGTATAAATTTACATAATAAAAACTCCTCTTCCATGTTTATCAAAATTGATTGACAGTGTAACAAAAATCACAAGATCTATGCTCCACTAATCGACACCAATCCAAGTCACACATTCAAAATGTGCCCAATTCTGTGTATGCATTCTAAAATGCAGCAGAAGAAAGTACTATGCTGGCAAAGCAAACTATCATTAAATGTGCAGCATGTAAAAGGAATTGTAGTGTTGGTTAAAAATAAGGGTCTCCAAAAATGCTGAAAGTGTCAACCTTTTTTTAGGTCCAGTGTCTATTCAGCAGATAACTGAAGCCACGACCAATCTCAAAATGCTACAAAAGACCCAAAGATACCCAAATGATCTTTATCAACAAAAACTAGCTCACCTACTAAATGAAAAAGGAAAGTATGCAAGAGCCAGAATAGTTAAAAAAAAAAAACAAAAACAAACAAACAAACAAAAAACCCCCCAAACCCAAAAACAAACAAACAAAAAAACAAAACAAAGGAAAAAACAAATCTTGAAAGCACAATATTTTACATCCAACTAAAAACACACAACCATGAAATGATCTGTTTACACTGGCAGATCTATATACATTTTCAAGTTTGGGTTTTGAGGCATTTTTTAAATTTGGAGGAAACACAAAACATCTAGCAATTCATGAAAACACTGTGCTTAATACATCAATCAACCAATCAATCAGGCAATCCCCTGCCTGTTTGATTACAAGAGGCATTAAAAATATTAGCATATCAGGAACAGAAGCCTGAAAACAGTTTTCATGTTTACCCTTGTTCTTAAAATGGGAATTCAAATGTCTCAAATTTTTGGCAAAAAGTCCCATTACTGACTGAACAATGACACAATACCTCCTCTCCTCCACCCCCTTCATACATGCTGATTCACAGTGCTGTGATGCCACCCTCAACAAATATTCTTCCACAGTTCTACAATAAGAAATTAAAACATGTTTCTTCTTTTCCCACCTTGCCTTAAAGGTATTTTAATCAGTGAAAAGTTAGCACTTTCTAGACTTTTGTTAATGTGAAGAAAAAGGTTCTCTGACTAAAAAAACCTCAGGTGACTTGCTTCCAAATCAGATTTCTAGTGTCCCCTCTCAAGATACCTATTTACATGAAATCTCTTATAGTTTCTCTGCCTGTATAAAATGCAGATGCCACTGCACATCAGGCCTGTGTTTGCCTCTTTGCACAGACAGTCCAAAACAGTTTTCCTGATCTGTTTCAACTTGAAATGTTGTCAATATATGGATTGTCTTGCTTTCTAATTCAGTGAAAAATCTAGTTTTCCATTAGTCTCTGCCTTTCTAATTTTCGATACAGCTTTACTAAATGTAATTATTAAAGGCAGATTCAAGAAAGCAATTACTGAGCTACTGGTTTGTATCTCTGAAGTCTTAATAAGGAACAAGAAGTTGAAGTGACAGAAACACTGCAAAATCTGTAAATTAAAAAAAAAAAAAAAAAAAAAAAAAAGAAGCCAAACCAAAACACACCAGGTTATGTGCTTACCTTATTGTGTACAATACAACAGAGAGAAAAAGAATAGTATGGAAAATCACTATATGTTTGGGGCAACCACACAACCATCTGTTACCACAAGTGAGTTTTAATCTTTTTTATCACTGGGTCATGCATTATAATCACAAGTATTTCAAAACTACATCAGAAATAGCTCTAGAAAGAATATTATAAATATAGACCCAGAATGGGACTGCAAACCATGGAAAGGGCATTTCATACCCTCTTTTTGGGAGGATTTTCCATGTGTTCCGGAGGTTACAGTATTTGGAGGTGATGTACTAGGCTATTAGACATCTAATCTCACTTGCCAGTATAAGGAATTAAAGGGGGGGCTGGGGGGAAAGCAAACAATTACACTAGTTTGGTCAAAACCTATAAAGTATCCTAAAGCACAGGCAGGTGCTAAGTTGAAGCAGAGCCTTGGAGTCCTCTTGCTAGTTTCTAGAGAATTTGAATAATTCTCAAGATTTGAGTCCAGACATAGAAGACTGCATATAGAATATCTTCCTGCTGTGTAATGACCCCCTCCACTCCACAAGTCAATCACCTCACCTTCTACTTCCCAAAAAGTGGGTAATATCCTGGTCACAATGAATCCAGTTACCAAAGTCCTGCTTAACAGCTCCACTTTGACATCACCCTTTCTATTACCATTATTGAATACACACTAATATTGTTTGGCTGGTTTTGTATCAGAAAAAGTAACATTTTGCAAGACCACAATACTGGTTCTGAGTGACCTCATGAGGTAAATTAGAAACAAACTCAAAATAATTTTTTAATTTAAAATAAACATCAGCCTACACAGAGCTGTCCAGCAACCTCTCTTTCACAACAACAGCTCATAATACACAGTAAATTAACTGAAATATGCTAGCAGAATAACAATTGATGACCTGGCATCACATACTTCGCATTCCATTGTGCTCCTTACAAACTTATAATGGCAGGTGAGAACCTGGTCATTCCCTGTATACACCACAAAGCACCAAAAAAATGTCAATATAAAGAAAAGGTAGAGGTATGATCTAATGTCTGAGAGAACAGGGAATGCACGTAATTTAGAGTGGTTATGCTTGGCTATTCTTAACCAAGTTTCATGCCAGTCTCAAGAAACCTGTTCTAAGTGTTCCAGATAAGGACAACTATTGTCTGAAAGCCCTGCAGAAAACCCCTTAGAGACAGCGGTGATGGAAACCAGATAGCCCAAATGAGAACTCAGAAGCCACTGGGAATCGTAACACCCACTCTGAATCCAGGCTTCTCAGCTGAGACATCCTGGCATATATCAAGAGTATGGCCAGTGACTGTTGAAGACCCAGTCTCCATTACATAAGCTCTGACCTCATGGTACATACCCAAAACCTGACACAGCAGAAGCACAGGCTTTCTTCACACAAATTACACTTCAGTTTAGTGGATAAGAACACTAAAGCATTATTAAGACAGCAAAGATATTGAAGAGTCACAAAAGGGGTTTGGGTTGGAAAGCAGCATAAAGATTATGTAGTTCTAACTCCTCTACCATAGGCAGTGACACCTTCCACTAGCCCAGGTTGCTCAGGGCCCCATTCAACCTGGCCTGGAACACTTCCAGGCACAGGGCATTCATAGCTTCTCTCAATAACCTGTTCTAGTACCTTACCATAATCACAATAAAAAAATTATTTTTCATGTCTAATTTAAATCTTCTCTTTTTCAGTTTAATTCCATTGCCCCTTGTTTTACCCTATAAAATCTTGTTAAAAGTCCCTCTTCAGCTTTCTTGTAGACTCCCCTTAGGTACTGAAATGTCACCAGAAGGTCACTACAGAATCTTTTCTTCTCTAGGATGAACAATCTCTGATTCTCTCAGCGTCTCCTCACAGATGTGGTGCTCCATCCCTCTGATCATTTTGTGTCATTTCCCTGGACTTACTCCAACACGCTGGTGCCCTTCCAGTGCTGGGGACCCCAGAGCTGGGTGCAGCACTGCAGGTGGAGTCTCTCTGGAGTGGAACGAAGGTGCAGACTGTGAGCTCCATTATATTCCTGTATGCACATGCACACCATCATACAGAGATAATACTCCCACTTTCCCAGCAGTTTTGCCAGTGGCCAGGAGAGCAAGGTAGAGTGCAAGCTGGTATCAATGACATTGCTGTTACAAGTAGGCCAGAGTTCAGATCATTCTGTCAACACATCAGCAGGTATTACTTTAAGTTACAAAACCCATAATTTTTTAGAAACAGACTTTATTTTACTTACATATTTAGTTTCTCTTCAAAATCATAACTTCCATATTGTGCATCTTAAACAACATAAGTAAATATAGTAAAGACATATATATATATATGTCATGCTTAGGAAGGATTAAATCAGCTCTCAAGATGAAAGGCCAAATACCATGCACACGTTCAAAAAGCTTAAACGTTTATCTAACCTCAATCAACTATTACAGAAACTTCCTCTCAACACAGAAAACTCTGTTCTGGAATTCATATAATAAATTTCTTATGGTAAAACAGGAGCAAGTACGTCCCACAGTGCAATACCCATAATACAGCAACTATAAACAAAAACTGAATAGTGCTAAACTCTTTCTTCTTCATCTTAATTTTTGGCAGTTGATCTTCATTGGAACTATGAAGTGTATCAAAAAAACTTCAAACTAGAAAAAAACATGCACATTTCACTATGGAATATAACTGTTTTCATAGTTAGTCCTCTACTGCCATTTTTGAAAGTATTTTTAAGCTTCTTCACAACTGAAAAACAACACAAGCAACCAAAATACCTCCAGTTGTTTGATTTTGTAGTGAAATATTGAAGTAAGTTCTCTAATGCTTTGAAAGACTGTCTTAGCATGAATAGGTATTTTACTCATTGTATGCTGCCTCCGAGAACATTTCTAACATTTACTTATTCTTCCTTCATTTTAGCATTAAGTAAGACCCAAGATTTAGTACCAAAACGCAAGAATAAAAATAAAGATAATTTGTAAGTGGGCCATTTTGTTCAGTGCTGTCCTGCACATCCTTTTTACTCTCTTTGGTCTTTTTGAATGATTTGACTTGTACAAGCCAGAATCATTTTGCAGCACACTTATGGAAAATGAAAAATCTTGTCTGTAGCAATATCAAATCATTTATACACAGCAGACATCAGCTGTCATTTCTGTCTATCCCAGCAGTACACCCCCTCCCACACTTCTCTCTTTAGTCTAGGTGAGCTGTCAAGTTTCTAGTTTCTGATGTGTATTTACATCATTCAATGACATCTGACAGTAGTGAAAGGCCACAGAAAACTGCTTATTGATCAGAGCAAAACTAGTTGACGGAACAGATGAGGTTGTATCACAGAAATGCAGCCACACTCAGGTGATGACATTTTGCTCCCTTGTATACAAGTGCTTAATGGAATACAACTTCATTATATCATGCCACTAGTGTTTAAAGAATTGCACAGTTCTCATGAGTGTTTTGTCTATGTGGTGATGAGGACAATCTATTTGTACTGGTACCAATATATTACTAACCTGTTTTGCTCATGAACACTTGCAAACTACCAGCCAATGTGTCCTGATGAATATAATAAGAGACACTGAAGACTCAATCTTGCCAAAATCTAATTGAGCTGACCTTTTAAAAAAAGATGGAATTACCATTTAGGGAGCCAGATCTACTTGAGATTTAGTTCTGCAGAATACTGTGCTGCTTAGTAAAGACATTTTAAATGACCACTTTTATGCTTGGGACCGGTACAGTTTCCCAGTGGAAGTGATAACTCATTATTAGTATTTCAGAGGTTATTATATCAACTTGTATGAGAGTCTTTCAAACTGTATTGATTTAAATGCTGAGGCATTCATGAGCAGAGGCTCTCCATACAAAATGTCCTGCAGCTAAAATATTAATTTTCTTATTTTCATTACTTTCTTCTTTTGTTATCTTGAACAGAAAACTCATTTTCCACAGAGTAACCTGTCAGGGTGTAATTACACTATGAAACCATTTCTTACAGAATCTATGTTTGCATTAGCAGTCTAACCAGAAAACTCAGGACAATGTTAGCACTAAGTAAACTGCATTGATTCAAAAAAGCCAACCACAAGCAGTACCTGTAGGGCTTGAAATCACGAAACTTCTAGGAGTAAGCACAGACATCAGAAGAACTTTCTTTCCATTTCATACCTTACAGAAGGCAGCAGCAGCAGGTTTTCATTTCCAAGAAAAAATCCAGGAGAAAAGATGCAGATAGTCCAAAAGTTGTTCTATCCTGTAGGTAAGTGATGCTCAACCTTTCTAAGTTAAATCTTGCATTCAGCCTAACTGCTTCTAAATGAATAGTCTTCTGATTCAAAACAAAATTATTCACCACCTCAAAACCAGAAATTTCTTTCCATTTCCAGGGGAAAGAGATAAAACGCTAAGTTCTCAGAGAAGGCATTCCCAATACCATTCCAACTTAGGCAAGCAGCATGAAATCAGAGGTTGACTAAATCCAAATCTCACACAACTAGAAAAATCAAGCTTCAAAAATAACAGAGAAATGCATGTGAATGATGTCTTAAACAAGCAGAACACATTTTCTGCTATTTCACAGCAGAAGCAATATGGACTAATCTGTACAAACTCATTGACAACAATGGAAAAATGTGAAAGCAGTCTTGCTAATTTTCAGTCCAGTTGTTATCACAAAAACTTCTTTCAGACAAAACCAATAATGATTAGATGTTTCCTGCTCTTTTCTTGGTGTTCTTGTAATGCAGTTTCTGAAAAAAAACTGGAATAATCTTGCTTTCAGACTCAAAAAAATAGTGGTAAACTTACACTTTCAGAGGCCATTTGACTAAGGCTGAATCAAGCTACAGGTACAGAGAAATTACTTTTCCAACTCTAATAAAACTTTCTAATTCCCACTCCAAAGAGGGGAAAAATAAGGAAACACAACAGTTACATGATCAAATTGATTTTATTTATTCTGCAAAACAATTTTTGCAGGTTTTTTTTTTGTTGGTTTTTTTTTTTTTTTTTTTTTTTTTCTCAGAAGCAGATTAATTATCTCCTGAACCTCAGGAATTTCAAAGTGTTGAATTTATTTGAAATTATTTGATAATTATTTGTGATGGAAAATTTCAACCCAGTATTTACAGTTATTCACAAAAATGAAATCAAGAACTCCTTCTCAGCAAACAGCTTTCAAATACATCTTCAATATTTTTCACAGGTAGCTCAGTTGGCATATAAAAGAAACTGTGTCATCTCAGATGGTTAGCTGTCAACATTTGTTTGCACATACACAAAACCATGCATATTTAATATATACAGATCTAAGGGGAAAATGGAAGATAAAGAAACAGTCATTTAGTCAATGCATATGATGCCAAAAGTCTAGAAAGCAAACTGTCTGTCTTCTTGAAGTTAGTGGGAAGGAAAGAGCAAGTACCCAAGACAATGAAAAAGCATAGATAGGATGGTATTTTAGGTATATTTGTGAAACTTATTTTAGCCTTGATGTTTTTTTAAACAAAGAAAACAAAGTATTCTGTATTCTTCTGTAAAATCTTTTACTGCGTAAGTTTTTACTCATGAAAACTCAAAATTATTGAGAAGAATAGAAGAGTATCTTTAGACAAGAAGTTGAAGACAAATTACATTTTGTTCTTTCCAAGTCTGGTGAAATTCTCTTCATCTCAGTTGTCTGATATGCATAAATATCTGGGCTGAAAGCCTTGACACTGATACTGATGACAGCAGCAATTCCTAACCAATTATGAAAAACAAAAATCCCTATGTGAGCCTACTTTTAATTTAACCCTGGATCTAAAACTATTTGTTTTATTTGAAATGTAAAGTATCTGTCTGAAGTACAAGAAACATCTATTTTAATTCAATGAAGTCACCCTGAAAATTAAGAAAACACCGTTCAGTACTAATAATTTCCAAATAATACCTTGGAGTCAGTTCTCTCAGGAAAGATATGAAGCCATACATTTCCACCCTATTAGAACCAGAGCAAAGAGAAATGGAAATAGAGACTGATGACATAAGGATGTATAAAGGATGTGCAGCACTTGAAAGTGAATTACAATGAACACACTTCACTCTTTCAGTATTTTAAAAATATAAAACAGTTTCACATCTAATAATGTTATTACTTAATTTCTTTTTGATTCAGCTTTTATTTTTCTATGGCAGATCCTAACTGTATCATGCAACAAAACAAATGGCATGTTCATATTAAGGGCACCATTTTAATGTTCCTTGATTTCGTGACATAAAAACGTTATCACAGGCATTTTTCTCTGTTTTAGATGGTATAGAAGACCTTTTCTTCCCTGTGAATAATTCACAGAAAGCCACATCACTTCAAAAGAATAGAAACTGACTCTTTATGACAGGGATATATGAACTAGGTAAATGCCCAAGCCATTGCTCAGAGCATGCCTGTAGCAGTATCATCACTTCTTCCTGGACAGGCACACTTAGCTGAAGCAATGACTTTTCTGTTTTCTTAGTTAAACTCAGTGGAGTTAAAGTCAAAGTCAAAAGAAAAAAAACTAATACTTGGATTCATTATGCATTAGAGGCATCTTTCTTTGTTAGTGAATAAGTATAGATTGTAGTGCCATAGACTGGTGTTTTATAAAAGGTTCCCAACACACCAAGAACCCAACATTTCTAAAAGAAATCCTGAAAGCCTAAGGAAGACAAATGCATATAGTCACAAACATTACAATATTTACTATTTTGCAATAATATACAGTTTTCTCTGTAATTTTGAATTCCAAAGCATGAAACACTCCAAGCTGCATCAACCATATCAATACATCTTTCCAGTGGAAAACATCACTTGGAGGGCTCTTTTAAACAAGGATTCATCTTTGCACTAAAGGAACACCACTCTAACGGAATCCATTTTGAGAATCTGTGACAACTTCAGCAGTGTCTCTTTCTGATGCTTCTTTGTTCAGGATCCATCTTCTCACTCTGCTCCTTAACAAAATTATCAATTTTGTTCTGTACAAAGGTAAGTGTACAAGAAGAACTTCCAAAACCAGTACGACATTTACTACTGTATGATGTAATACATCTTTTCACCATCTTTAGGTGAATTGATTGACCAATTCCCAGTTACATTACTGCTTGGGCCTTTGAAATATTTTTCCTTTAAAAAATGTTGGTACTATTTTTTACTATTTTTTTAAAGTTAAGTTTCAAGCTTTTTATGTTAAATACAAGTATATTTGAAATGAGATTGAGTTTAAAAAAGGTAAATTGATACACGTGCGATTTAAGAAAAGCCTAAACAAAATCAAAATTTATAATGTACCTACAGAAAAGCAATACGTAGACAAAAAAGGGATCATATGTTTAAAAGAAACCATAAAAATACTGTTCCAGTAAATAAAGTGATAAAATAACTTTTATCTTCTCAGATCTTATAACCTGTTCCCTTTATATGGTCTGAACATACAAATCTGGTGATTTTGTCAACACTCTTTAAAAAACAATTTTTTAATATATTTTAAAGAGAGTCCATCTTTTCTCTATGGATGAAGAATCAAAGGAATGGTTTGGCTGGTTCTTTTTTGTTATCTCATTCACCAGATTCCTGTATGAAAATATAGTTCAATATGTTGATATTTTTCTTATTCCTAATTCATATTAAACCCCTGAACTCTCCTTATTTCATTAAACTTATTTTATTCTGACTCCAAATAGATAGCTTTTTTCAAGAAAAAGGTGCAAAAATTAATACAAGTAATCACTGATACAATCAATTGCTGTAACCATATACTTCTTTAAAAAAAGAAAACAAATACAAAAAAACCCCAAAACCCTATAATCTCTGAATTATCACTACTCATTTATCATTAACCACTAGAATAAATAATCTGTGGATCATGTTATGTAATCTGCTGTGGTAAGTATTAGCATTACCTAACTGAAGCTAATAATCTCTGTGCTATCATGTTAGCAACAATACTGTAAAGCTACTGCAGGATTTTGCTACATGCATCAGTCAAAGATGTGGAAATACTCCCATGTTCACTCATTTAAAGTTATTATAAACATAATAAAACATAATCAAGTATTTGAAACTAATTTGAAATAAATTTTGGTGGGAATTTGGAGTTAGACAAGCAGCCACATTACGGTACACTGGGCCAAAAGGATCATGCTTGATCCCCACTACTCCCTCTGAATACTCAGCAGAAGAGAGACATTAAATTCCTGGGGTGGGGCCCACTGAGGGCTTCAAAGGTTTTTAGAGGACTGGAGAATCTCTCTTATGAGGAAGGCTGAGGGAGACTGTTTGGCATTGATAAGAGACAGCTAAGAAGGGACTTCATCAATGCCTATGAGTATCTGAAGGAAAGGTGCCAAGAGGATGGATCCGGGCTCTGCTCAGTGATGCCAAGCACCAGAATGAGGTAATGGGCAGAAATTGATGCACTGGAAGTTCCACCTGAACATGTGGAAGAACTTCACTATGAGAGTCACTGAACCCTGGAAAAATTGCCCTGAGAGGTTTTGGAGTGTCCCTCACTGCAGGATATTCAAAAGCTATCTGGACATATATATATATATATATATCTGAATAATGTACTCTATGGGACCCTACTTGAACAGGGATATTGGCCAAAGTGACCTCAGTGGTCCCTTCTCATTTTAAACATTCTCTGTTTCTGTGAAAAGGAGAGCAAGCTTTTCTATCAAAGATCAGTTTCGGAGAAATTAGGGCTACATATAAAGTCATTAAAATATGTTAGGCTTAAATGACCAGAACAGTACACCTGGTGGCAGAGAGAATAAAGAAAAGCTATGATTTATTTAAGCCATAATGAATTCACTGGAAATGCAGAAAAAAATATATTTCAAGAAGGAAAACCAAAGCAATTTCACTAATAAAAAAAACCCTAAAGTTGAATAAAATTTGTGAATTCAAACAACATTTGCTGGAAAGATGCTAATAGTTTTTATGTTACGGGATTACAAGATTTGTTATTCCATTCCAATTAAAAATGCAGCATAGTAATTTGAAGACATTTCTCTGCTTTTAAGATACTAATTTTTGGACTATTTAAAGAAAAGAAGTTAATGAAAAGAAGAAACTATACTCTTTATTATAATAAAAAATTACCAACATAAAAATAGAATTTCAACCACTGAAAAAATGGACACACACACACACTTGAGCTGGTCATTTGTTTTCTTGTCAGAGTGCAATGTATGCAAAAATGATCAGCATGAGTTTTCAGATACCCCTATCAATCAAATTAAGCAAATCTCATCAGGCACAGAAAAACAATCAAATGCTGCTCCTTACTACCTTGTTATTACTTTTTCTGCTCCCATCTGCTCTTGTGCCAGTATTACTGAAATTAATCATTTTATCCTTACAGGCAGACTCTGAAGCAAAGATCATGAATATTACAAATATATTCTTACTCTTTATCTCAATTTCACCTGACTCCACATGATTATCCATGCTTTTCTGAGGCAAACTATCAGACCACTGTGCCTTGCCTGAGTCAGAAACTGAAATGGATTTCAGCTAAGCCACCAGATTGGAGTGATTTTTGCTGGGCTTTTCCCACAGATCACTCACATTAAAGATTCTCCATGGCTTACAACACTTTTGAAGTAAGACCTGAGCTCACACACAACTGTAGCACAGAAAAGCACAAGTACATAAACTTCTGCAATAAGTGTGGAAGAGGAGGTCATGGAAAGGATAGGAATATAAATAGCATAGCTAGTTATATGGAATATATCCCTCACTAAGAAATCTTAGTAAAGAAAGTATTACAAAGTACAAATCTCAGTCTTTAACTTAAAACTGGATAAATGCCCCATTTAAGAAAGGATTACGTCCTTTCACAAGCTCTAAGATGCTTTCAGCTTTCTTCAATCTTATATGGAAAACATTTTAAATCCTAAGATATAGATTTTAGAAGAGAGCAGGAGAAAAAGATATATTTCACAACGCTGCCACTACAGAAAAACTGGAAACAGATGGATCTTATACATTGGTTTGAAGTGACCACATTGATCATCAACTAGCTGCACAATTAACTGCCTGGTTTAGAAGACCAGGATATCTTGACCCATCTATTTCATTTAGCAGACGCACACATGCTTCTGCTGGAGTTTAAAAAACGTCCTTAAAGTTTGACTTTGAGAGAAATGAAAGAATACATTATTGAAGCATTTACGTGGCACGGACCAGCCTCGCCAGATTTTCCAGCCTCTTTTATTGAGTTGGGGCATGGAAATACAGTAACCCCAACAAGAATCCCTTTCTCTTCAGCACACTCTCAACAAACTGTGAAGTCTCTCTCAAAGGCTCTTCTGAAACTGTATCATTAGATATCCAGTCTGTGAGGTAGCCAATGCTTCACAGTTAGGTTACAAAATGTTAACTAACAGACATGCTTTGAACAGACACTCCCAACTCAAAGGAAAAACAGTAATTTAATAAACGATTAGTAGAATTCTTCTCTAGGATTTCTTCAATTGTACTAGCATATGCAATTAAAAAGAGTAATTAAAATTGTTCCCTAAATTCAATGCATCGAGTGACCCCTACTGGTCTGTTAGAGACCCCAGCAAAAATACAAAATGACAAGAGCCATCACTCCAAGGACTGAACCTGAGCTAACTTGCATGGACGACCCTAAGGCTGAACAAGCAGACCTTATCCAAGCTACGGAATAACTAATACAGTAACTTAGTAGAGGCAAAAATACTCCAGTGCTTGCTATGGCCTTTTAAACCTTAATTCCTCTTGTTATTATAAACACCAAAAATTATCAAGTAAATGGCTTCAAAAGAACACTAAGTATCAATAGCTGAAAACCATATTATTATGAAGAATTTTAATTAAAGAGAAAAAAAACCTTAAAAACCACCCAGTAGAAACAAACTTTAGTTTAGTAGATGTTTCTAAATGAGAAAAATGTATACTTTCTGTATATTCACAATTGAACATGAATGGGAATTACAAGCCCCCATGATTCATATTTTGCTTGTTACTCTTTTTATTGTATATATAAAAAGCAAGTCACAAGAGCATTTAATTATTTGTCTCAATACTGCCTGCTTTAATGCCCAACTAATAAGTGAGGTAATCAATAGTGCTCCATAACACAAACAATTTATCAACTAATTATTTTTTTATTTTAATGCTGTAGGAGAATCTATCCAAGATCTTAACACTAATATGAGTACATTAACAGGAAAGTAAAAGAAGGGCATGGCTATTCATTTGAAGTGCTGAATGCTCTCTTGTATTTATAAACATATAAATTAAACACATATACACATACTTGGATCAGAACCCAGCTAGAATCAAGAACAAGGAAACAGCAAAATTAAGCTAAGCAACTAAATCTAGGACTAATCCCAACAACCTAATAAGACGAAACAGTGCTGATTCCCTCTTCTGAGGAAAACCTTTGCTTAGAAAGGTTAAGCAATTGCTCTGCTTCAAAATTCCTGCTAATTAAAAAGGAATATTATGTAATGACTGCAAGTTTCCATTGCATCTAAACTAAGTCAGCCCAATGTTGCTTCACATGTGCTCATACTGGCAGCTTACAAAAAAGGCTGCTCAGGAGTAGCTGAGTTAGCCTCCAGGTCCAGAGGAAAAAACCAGACCTCCAGCTGTTTCGCAGTGGCCACCAGCAGGCTGACTCTGCACTCTGGCTCTTACTTCTGACCACTAGTCAAGCTGTTGAAGCAAGTAATTATAGCCACAAGTTATTTTTAAAATGCATTCAACCAGTTCTAAGTTAGTACACCAAATCCTTAGAGCCTTCAACAGGAGCTCAGCATTTAAGAGATTTTATTTTTGGGAGCCATATTTAAATATTTACAATGTTACACAAAGGAGAATAAAAAGAATAAAAAAGGAACCAACAGTGACATGCTATAAAACATTTAAGAAGCCTGAAACTCAGCTGTTTTCTCATCAAACTATACACTGAACTTTTCTATTGTTTTCACTGAAATACTGAGTAATACAGCATTCACTGTTAAAGTATAAATTTAGGTATTATTCCATCAAAAGAAATACAACAAAATCATTGAGACTGAAAGACAAGAACTCCAAAGTCAAAGAATTCAAGAAATAATCCTGTCCATTTAATCAATCCCATTGGGCTTACCTCAAGTGATAATTAAAAACTTATTCCTCAAGATCTTTGCATTATTCATTAAGCAAGCATTCTACCATTGTTGAGGTTGGTCTCACTCATGTCTGATCCCAGGCCTTGCAAGTGCCCTCTAAACACAAAACTGAGCTAAGCTGAGCAGTGCAGTTAACTTGCTGAAGAAAAGGGATGTCATCCAGAGGGATTTTGACAGGCCTGACAAGTGAGGCCACATGAACGTCATGAAATTCAACATGGCCAAGAGCAAACATGGGTTTGGTTAACCCTCAGTATCAACACAGACTGGAGAATGAATGGGTTGAGAGCAGACTGGCAGAAAAGGATTTGGGCTACTGGTGAATAAAAAGTTGGGCACGACCCAGCAGTGTGCGCTTACAGCCCAGAAAGCCAGCTACATTGGCATCAAAAGCAGCATGGTCAGCAGGGAGGAGGAGGAGATTTTCCCTCTCTGCTCTGGCGAGATTTCACCTGAAGTGCTTGGATCCTCAGTGACATGAAAGACGTGAATCTGTTGGAGCAAGTCCAGAGAACAGACACAGAACTGACCAGAGAGCTGTAATATCCCTTTTGTGAAGAGTTGTAAAGGAAAAGAGATTGTTCAGCCCAAGACAAGGTGGCTCCAGGGAGATTGTTTTGTGGCCTTGCAATATATAATGGGGGCTCACAAGGAAGATAGAGACAGGCTAATTTTTACTAGGTTTGTAGTGACAGGACGAGCGACAACATTAAGCCATAATTTAAGAGCACAGATTTAGATTGGAAAAAAGGAAGAATTTTTTTTTTATGAGGGTGGTGAGACACTGGAACAGGTTGCTCAGAGAAGCTGTGATCTAATGAAAGGTGACCCCGCCCAAGGTAAAGGGTTGGACCAGATGATTTTTAAATCAAATTTTTCCAATCCAAACAATTTCACGATTCTGTTTTACATTTCTAAGCTGTCTATATCAGAAAAGGGCCCCAAGTCCATTGGGAACTTCAACTCCCTCTCCTTAGTAGTAGAAAGTAGTGCAATGCCAAAGCTATTACCAAGCCAGCTTCAGTACCAAACATACTACTATGACAGAAGGCTAACTGATTGAACTACAGCTTTTACCTGTTTTAGTTTCAAAACCCTCATCCCTGTACAGAAGTGCAAAACTATGGTTTGACTGCATGGGTACAAAACCAAATATGGCTGACTTGGGGATTTCCCTCCTCAGCTCCTTTTCTGAGTATGCTTTCATGGCACTTTGTCTCACTGCTCTCCACCAGCAGCTGAGTAGTCCATGCACGCACAGAGCTCTCAGGTTAAAAACACTCAGAAGGAGGTTAGTCGGTAAACACGTGAAATCTTGTGTCTCCAGTGCTTGCAGGATCCAGTGCTGGGGCCTCTGAAAGGCTGACAGTCAATATATGCCAGCCATAAGACAGCTTACCTGCCTACAAACTTGTATTCTCCGGAGAATGATAAATTAGTTCTCAATGCTTTTCTGCAAGTCTGCTCACAAATTGCAAATTGAATCATATTTTACTGTCTACAAACAAGAAATTAAAAATTTTTGTAATGTAGGAGGTAAAAATGGGTTTACAACTGGGGACCTAGTACATGTCAACTCATGTTGCCTACTTATCATGCTGCCCAGCATAACCTCACCCTGTTACCTTGGGAAGTATAGAAACAGCCTATTTGAGCTATGAGAAGTAAAAAAAAAAATATATATATATCACTGTAATCATATGCCTTGTCAATGACCACGATTCTTGCATACTATGGATAGTTAAATCACTTAGCATCAAACTCCCAACTAATGACAAAGACAGCAGTGAAATATGAGAGGTTTCTATTTAGTGTTCAGGACTGTGGAACATCACCATACTGCTGTGCATCCAATATTCTCCACCAAGCCTTATGTTTTAAGGTACTATTTTTGCTGAAACTGCAGAAGATTTTTTTGATGATTTCCATGGTGTGAAGGGTAAAAAGCTACATCTAAACATGGGCAATAAATGTATTACATACATCAAGAATGAAGATGAACTATCTGTGTAGCAAAGAGTAGAAAGACAGAACTAAAATGGCAAGTGATGGAGCACTATTCTTTGGCATTGCTGTCTTTAACTTCTGGCAAAGCACACCATCACATCATGGAATGTATCATAGCAGTGCCCAACGGAAAGCACATGTGAAGAAGCAAACAAGAACTCACTAGTGAGAGTCATCACACCGTGCCTCCTGCACCGGGGCAGAGACAAGATCTGTATTGCCAGTGAACGTGCAAGGAACATCAGGAAACGAAGATAATGCTGATGCTTGAGCAAAAACTGACAAAGCAGCAATTCTTACCACAAAACTAAAAATATGTACATAATTCATTAATAAAATGCAAGACTAGGTGATACCTACAGTAAGTTCTGCAGATAAAAAATTGTTCCCTACAAATCCCTCTGAAATAATCTTTAAAAAATAAAATTTTTCATCAGCTCCTGAAAATACTTGGGAGTAAATGGCACAAATTGCTTGCTTTTCTGTTATTTGTATCATTTAGTAAATCTGAAGAGCTTTCTACCTTGTATATCTATCTTGCAGTCAATTCTCATGCCCTTCAGATGAGACAGGATTGAGACGAAACATATCTGTAAGCAGGACCGGGATTAGAGACTCAGGTCTCTGATGGGAGTCCCAACCCTCCTGTCCCTGCACTGCTTTCTGCTTCACAACTAAGCCACCAGTCCAGTCACCTCTTAAATGCCACGCATCTAGCAAATTAAACACTTGAAAATACTTTCCTTTTGTGGCAAATACTATACACAGGAAGAGGCATACTGACTGAAGTAAGAGCAGCACTGAATTTTTGCAGTTTTTTGACTAGCTTATAGAGGGATATGTCAGCCCTGATGTTCTGCACCTCCCTTCATTGTTATGTACATTTACAAGTATGGAACCAGATATATGCAGTCCAATTCTGAAGCACTAAACAGGTAACATACCAAATGTAAACACTTTACTGAATAATATTAGCCAAAAGGAAAAAAACCAGAATTTTTACCTCCCAGGAACATCTGGGCCAATCAACAAATTACATCTTTTCTCTTGCATGAAGAAACAGAGTTGGAGAAGCTCATGATTGTTTAAGCAGCTGTTCCATTATGAGATGCCCCTACATTTCCCAGAAGAAGAGAAAGAACTACTCTGTGTGGACTCTTAAATAACAGTTTTTGAAAGCCACAGAATTTGTAAGAGATAAAAGATTAGGGATAGATACAAACAAAAATTTTGAAATAATGCAAAGGATGACTGACAAGGGTGGGCTCAAAAAAGGAGCTCTATGTTTCTTGGAGTTACCTGGCTCTTCCTGCTGTCTCCAGGCAGGACCAACTGTACTTCTTACTCTTGACAGAAACTTCCAAGCTTCATATAGACAAAGCTTCCATACCCTGAGGAGTGTTCTGGTGCTCTAGTATCTTTAGGATTCAGCACCACAACATAATTACCCCTGTACTTCTGATGGACAGGACAGTTAAGATCATATAAGACCACAAGACTGCCAATACACACACCGACTGCCTCTGTTATTGTTACTCGGGATTGTCACAGTTCCTACTTCTGTTTCTATTTTGTTTTCAATCTAAAGAGCTCCTTCACATTGATCAGAGATCCAGAAAGCAATGTATGTGCTGTATGTGCTCCTATGTTGCCTTCATTTGTCTACACTTTTTCTCATACACTCGCATGTTCTTAGCATGCAGTACCTAAACTGGACACACTACTCCACACTTAAAATACATTCCACATCATTGACCTTTTTGTTACACTTATCTTTTGAAACCCCAATAAGTGTTTGCCTTGTGGTCTGGCCATCCTGTGATGCATGATAACCCCCAGATCCTTTCAGGAATAACAACTGCCTAATCTTTTGGATGTTACTCCGTGTAACTGACTATTTTTTGACAAATACAACACTTAGCACCAGTTCCTATTGAGTCAGCACCCCATTTTCCCTTCTTAAATAAACTTTCCATCTTATCAAAATTATTTTAAATTCTATTCTTGCTGTCCAGCATGTTCACAGTCACTTCCACCCTAGTGTTGATGGCAAATTTGAATAAGGATGTTCTCATTCCATCATCCACAACACTAAAACATCAAGTCATACTGGAATTTGAACAGACCCTTCAGCACTACAACCCAATAAATCCCTCCAATGTTGATATATGTATGTGCTTCTGTGTATCTGTACCCATAAACATGTGTGTATGCATGCCCATCTAAGTTTGACCCTATCTGAATATAAGGATATTACACTGACCACAGTACTTTGTTGGTTTTGATATTGGTGTAGAGGCAACTGATTTAGGTTTCCTGGTGTATAAACAAAGCCTGTGATAACAGCATGCTCACTGGATTTACTAACTTGTACTCTACACAACTATCCCTAGGAAATCAGGCAGACATGTTTTACTGATGCTCAAGTAACAAAGCCTAGTACACTGTAAAAATTTACAAAAAAAATTGTTTTAAGAAGTCATCCACAGAAAACTTCACCAAGAAATATAAGCAAAATATGCTTCCAAAAGTTAGCATCAAGCTTAAAAAGAAACTGGTCATAACACAGAATTATTCTGAGGAATTGTATAAAACAACACTATTTTTATGAACATATTTAGGAAAATATGTTCAGAAAAGGAAAAAAATGCAGGCTCATTATAAAAATTTGCTTAGCTATGCAAAGCTGCTAACCAAATGTGAAAGCTATTGCAGGAAAGGCTGTAGCAGACTTACACAGACTTGCTAGCGGGGTGCTCAGAGTTACTGAGCTGTCAAAAATTCCCCAGGTAAACATAAAAAGAAATAGTTTGTGGTGAAGCATTTTTATAAATTCCTCAGAGATACTTTAAATATTAATATGTACATATTTTAAAACAGTTTTTTAAATATTAAGGCATGTGCATGTATACTGTGTTAATGTAAGATTGAATAAAATCTATTCTTTCCACAAGACTCACTTCAAGGTGTGGGGTTTTTTGGGTTTTTGTTGTTGTTGTTGTTTTTGCTTTTGTTTGTTTTGTTTTTTTTGTTTAATTGTTTTTTTTTTGTTTGTTTTTTGGTTTTGGTTTTTTTTGGTTAGTTTGTTTGGGTTTTTTGATTGGAGCTTTTTGTTGTTTTTGTTTTGTCTTGTCTTTTGGTTGTTGCTGTCTCTCCAGAGAAATCCTCGTTAACTCAAACTAACATGTTCAAAATAACAAAATCCAATGATCTGGCAGTTTTTAAGAACCGATTACTGACATGGTTTTGAATGTTTCTTAGATGAAATCACTAACTAACACCTTCACATTAATCGATTGGTGTCAGCAGAATTCTGGAGAGCTATGCTGCAGGCTCCAACACCAAAGTAGTAATCAATTAAGGAAGTCAGCTGAAAAAAATGATGCAAAGATCAGAGTTGTCAATGGCAAAATAATCTCATCTCAGTGGTGTCAAAGGAAGAGTAAAAAAATGCCACATACTTACTTCATAGTGTAAGAAAATAATTACAAACAAACATTTAGTAATCAAATCATTGTCAAATAAATACATCAATTAAAATCTATGAAGGAATTCTACAGGAATTCATCTTTTAGGCTATATTTATGTAATTTTATAAAAGATACATGTTAGAATAAACTGCACAAGCCTTTTAATTTCATTTTTTTTACAGTATTATATAACATACTTGCTAAAAAAACCCAAGGATTTTTATTTAGAAAGTATTAATACTTCAAACAAATGGTAAAAAGGTAAACACCAAAACAATATACAACCAATTTACTTATTGGAAACTAATTAAAATTTTTACACATTTTACGCCCTTTTTAAATAGGGACAAAAAATGCCACTGTTCTTCTGCTGTATCTCTCATCCATAAATAACACTGAAGCACAAATAACACTGCTTTGGTGAGCTGCTAATTTCTTGGACCTGCTGAGTTAGCAAGGATGTCCACAGCGGGGTGCCGAGAAGGGCAGTGTTAAATACTATTCAAAATAGGGTTCTCATTTCTTCATACTCTTTGTTTGGCTATCACCATCATGAGGGCCTCCACCAAACATGCCATAGAAAGCTACCTGACACAATCTGTAGTGCATTCTTTACCTTCCACAAGCAAACCATCAGAATCTATTAAAATTACTTTACGCCGATAGCACTAGAGACATGACAAATCACAGGCCAAGAGTCAGATACCAAAGAATGTGTCTCAGGGCGTTGGGGCCAGGCCCATTTGCAAGCAAATGATATTGTGCGAAGCTGGCATGCTCAGTGCATGACAAACTGATGCAATTTCAGTACTGTCGGAGAAGCTGGGTGAGATTTCTCTGATGCTGGCTATGGTTAGTGTACAGAATTGTGCAGAGTTCCCAGATTTGAATCACTTGGGGCCTGAAAGGGCTTCACTTGACAAGTCACAAATAATTACACTACACTCTTTCTATTGTACTCTATTACTTTGCCCCTTATCTCTAGGCTTTGAGCACTCATGAACAAGCAAGGTCGCTTCTATTTTGACCATGATGCAACAAAACATTGTTCTTTTGTGATATGATAAATAAAACACAGCCGTGCAGACTAAACATTTTTATCAGGTCCATTTTCCACTTTTATAAGCAGCAACTTTGGGAGCTTGTTAGAAGAGTGGAGGTTGGAAATAACCATGCAGGCAAGTTCATGAGCTTTTCACTTAGGAGTGTGATATAGTTATCTCGTTATTGTAAAAACTCATTTGAGCAACAGGGCATTAAGTTCTTAGCCCGTAACAGATAACAGCTGTATCTGTGATTACTTTAAGCAGGTTTTTACCCCCTTTCAAATCAGCAACTTTTGACAATTTAGTAGCAAAAAATAGCTTTGAATGTGCAGTATGTTACCATTTCTTTCCTAGACACAAAACTAACATTTTCCTTATCAGTTAACAAAACATATTATTTAAATACTCAAAAAAAAGTTTTGTGTAAGTGGTATTATCCTGGCCACTACTTTCAAGAAGAGTAATGCTAACATTCACAATGAAAAGAAAAGGAAAAGGAAAAGAAAAAGGAAAAGGAAAAGGAAAAGGAAAAGGAAAAGGAAAAGGAAAAGGAAAAGGAAAAGGAAAAGGAAAAGGAAAAGGAAAAGGAAAAGGAAAAGGAAAAGGAAAAGGAAAAGGAAAAGGAAAAGGAAAAGGAAAAGGAAAAGGTAGTGACTTTCATGGTTTAAGTACCAAAATTCTAGTCATCTTTTCTTAGCTTACAGAACAATTTATTTCAGAAGAAATTTCCTACTTTCTCCCACTGGCTAGACAAAAAAATCACTTCTAATTTAGAGTTCTATACTGTGAACCAGATGATACCAGGTTTTTTTCACCCTTAAAACTATGTTTAGAGGTTTTCTAAAGCTGCTATTAGATACAAACCTGGAAAGGAAAAATTCAAATATGAAGACTAAATGCACACAGAGAAAAAATTATTCTAACAAGAACCTTCAAACTGTTTCTGATCTCCATTATCACATTCTCCTTATTTTACAGATAAATACATAGTAGCAAGTAGGTAAAAAAAATTAAACGTTAAAAGATGACTTTGCCACAAATGCTGAACTTTTTACAAAGTATATTTAATCTCTAATTCAGGCCAACATAAGGACTGGGTTGAGAGGACAAAATTACTATCTGAAATAACACTCTCATCAAGCTCTTGCTGAATTATTTTAAAAGACACATAAAAATATTCACTCTCTCTTCTCAAATAGCAATAGGAATTCATGGCAAAACTTGGATGTCTGATATTGAAACATTTCTGACAAGGGAAGGCAAAACCAAAATAAAGAATACGTTTTAATAGAGAGGACAAATATGAAAAGGAAATTTTAAATAAAAAACCCTAAGAAAAACCACAAAAAAACCCAAAAACCCAAACATCGAACACCAAACCAAACAACAAAAAAATCCACCCCAAACTCAGCCATACTTCAGAATCTACTTGAGCTTTCTAGTTACCATGTAAGACGCAACGGAGCAAAGACACTATTCTTACCAACCACATAGTCACATCTACATTCTGAGCACTCAGCAAAGGCCTTTGGTGTTTTCTATCCAGCACCAAAAATAGAGGTTTTCAGTAATTACTGACTTTTTGTGCTCCCTCACTAGAACATAAATCCAGAAGGCAGGTCTTTGGCTTTCAGTGAGAGAATGAATCTCTAATTAGAAACCAGTTTTCAAATGTTCTCAATCTTGTTTGTAAGAATGAAACATTTTGAAGTTTTACAAGAAGTATGCCATCACAGGAGATAATGTTTCTTAGAATTTGGAACAAGTAAAAAAAATAATAGGCTAATATGTTCTCTGATTCTATAATGGCATAACTTTCAAATTCAATGTTTATGTGCATTTTTTTCCCGAATATCCATTTTGTATTTATCCATATTTAAAGCAAAGCTAATATTTTTATTACATTCCCTGACCTTACCATAAATTTACTAGTTCATTAATTTATTATTAAACTGAAGACATATTACTTTTTTTTTTTTTTCTCCACATCTTAAAAGAACAAGAAAATCAGATAGTAATTACCATCACAGCTCAACTGCAAGTAAGACACATGATCAGGGAGTCCTATTCCTGGTAAGAACTTGATTACCCAACAAAAAGTAGAGAAGAGAATCTATGCACAAAGAAAGAGTCCTGTGCAAAGCCAGAAGTAGAGGCAGTTAGCTGTATTTCTCAACACATGTGGTTCTTATTCATAAAAGCAGTATTGTAATCAATGCAGACTTGCTGCTGAACAATTGATTATTTCATTACTTAATCAAGACTTTGTTATCCTTTTGTAAAAGATTATAAAGAAAACTTTAAATTTCATTATTTTCCAATGTGAAGATACTGTTGCACTTGAATGCCTCTTGCTCTGGTATAAAAAGGGGTTCTATTTATTAAAAATGAATCAATTACAGGAGAGACAAGAAATATAAAAAATAAAATAATGATCAGCAATTCTTATCTTACCATTTTAAAGGTAGCCTAGTGGAACAAAAGATTTTCACAGAAGTTTTATACCATTTTCACTTTATTAAAGAATTAAGTACTCAAATAGTAAGAATACCTTTTTGGATATGCAATGCTTTTCATAGCATGTCATCAAGAAACAACTATTATGAAGTGTAGGCAGCCCCTTTCAAGAGTGACTTTTCAAACTCTATGTAGCATGTACATTAGTCCATAACCGTCTCATAGAGGCCCTGGTGATGTCACAAACACTGTGACATCTAAATAAATAATATATTAGATGCAGGTTGTAGTGGAGATTTGGCTGTCACTTCTCCTAAATTGCTAATATGCTTTGAGAGCAAATTCAACCAAAATAATCTTCTCACATTTCCTATTTATACACTCCTAGAACTGAAGGTTTTTTTGGACGAGAGGTGGAGCTCTCACTGCACCAACAGAGGAGGATGGAGAAGAAATATTCTTTGTTTTGACTCTGGCATGGACTTGGTGCTCCCTACTCAATGGTATGCTCCTTTCGTCTCATCTTATTTCAATGCCTGAAAATATACATCGATTGTTGTGCCCCAAACACATTATTAAAAAAAACCAAACCAACAAACCCACAACACTAATTGGTTTATGTAATGTGAATTTTATAGCACAATATATAGGTTGAAATATTAATTTAAAAATGACTGCTCAGAGGAAGAAGGTATTCATGCTCTAGCTGCAAGACTTATCACCATGACATCTCAGAATAAATGTATTAACAGGCTACATACACTTCTCCTTTCATTTTCTATTAAAAATACAACGCCACTTTCAAAAGGAATGACAACACTTATTTTGTCTTTAAAATCCCCTCACAGACTGCTCTCCAAACCACAAAAATTTCAGGCTTATAGAAAACTGAGAGTGAAAAGTTGATACAAGTCCTCATGTAATTCCTGTAAACGCAAAAAAAAAAAAAAAAAAAAAAAAAAAGGCTACTGATAGCAAAAGTATTCAGAATATGGTGGCTTGAAAGCCTCCATTAGCACACTTCTATAGTGGACATCTAAACTAAGTATTTCCACTGTACCTAAATGCAGCACTGAAGTTATCCCACCAAGCACTTTGCACAGAAGCACCTCTTAGTTATCATACAGTGAAATTTGAAGATAACTTAATAAATGCCATAACAATGGTGAGTATTTATCAATTAAACCTGGAATTAATTACATCAGTGCTAGATGGTGCTAAAAAATTCAAAGACCAATTAGAATCTCACTGCAGTAAGAAACACAGAGAAATTGATTTCATCTTCCCTCATGTTGCACTTTAAAGCCTGGTGTACTCTCACTCCTGGATACTGAAAAATGTACTAATGTATTATGAAGAATGAATGACTTGATGCTATCTGGAAACATCACCAAGAGCAGTTAAGTATGAATCCTCTGATGAAATAATTCCACTGATAGTATTACGTTACTAACAAAATTTTGTCACCAAAACTTCCTAAAGATACAATGGAATTCAAACATATCTATTGTGATCCAAGTCTGAATGTCCTGCTACCTCCAATCTTTCTGAAAATCTAAGTTCCTCATTAAAACTGCAAACCAGTAGATACTGTGAGACAAACGGGTAACTGATGCTTTGCAGTCCTAGTGTACTGACAGATTGTGTCAACTTTTGCTCTTTCAGATGGAAAACTGATAGAGGGAATCATGCAGCTGCTTCTCTACTCAGCTGTCGACCCTCCCATCACAAATAAAGCAAAAGGTATTTCCTGCGCAGAAAAATCTTACATGGCCCTTTTCAATAAAATTCTGTGATTGATTCCATGTGAATCAGGGGAACAACAGCAACTGGAGATCACTGGAGCTATATGTCTCCATCTGATCTGTCCACAGCTCTAACTGTCCTCTGTGTACAAATTCAGCCAGTTTTCACCTTGGTTTTACCTATGACTAGTTTCTGCCTTAGCTGCCATTGCATGCACTGCAAAATTATTTGTGCCTGTAGGTTCCCACTGCATACCAAGTGGTTAGTTTTATATCACTGATGAAGTCTGTCAAACAAGAAAACTGACTGGAGGAAAGAAATTTAATCATTACTGCTGAAAAATGCACAAGTTACTCACTAAAAAAAAAAAAAAAAAAAAAAAAAAAAAAAAAAAAAAAAAAAAAAAAAAAAAAAAGGAAAGAAAAAAAGTATCAAATTACCAAGTCTTTTTTTCCCCCTAACACATGCACCTTCACTGGAACATCAAATCCACCAAAACCAATGATCAAAATAGCATTTTTCTGGCATTACAGAATCACTGACACCTGTCAAATTATCTTCACCACCCTGCAGGAGAGAAATGCATCTGTAAAGACCTACTCTGTCTCCCTTTTAGAGAAACCAGGACACTTGACACTAAGACTGTAAAAAACTCTAATTAGATCTAATAGATCGAATACTTCCGTTTAACTTCCTTGAACTTGGTGTGCCACTGATTTCAACAGTACTTGTGACACAAGGTTAATACATGGTGAGCTTACAAAAGCCCAACTGGCAAGCAAGTAGTCTTCACACTGGCAGATTTCATACTCAAGGCACTCAAAACCTGTTTGATTTTTCAAACCTACCAAGTTTACAAAGTCTAGAAAAGTGAAACTGAAAGGGCTAGAACCATAATACTTTGAAACCTTTTTACACAAACTCATAATTATTCCCTCCATACTTTGTAACTAAAAAATTTTTAACCCCTTTATAGCTTGCTTTTGTGGCTTATTCTAGGTCTTCGTGGAAGAACAACTAAAAACTTCAATTTTTGACTCTATGTACATTTATTTTAACAGTAAAGAATGCTAAAGTACATAAACTATACCAAACTAGATCCTTGTGGTTTTATACTTCCATAGAGAGAAGTACAGCCTTATAATTAAACTGCTGCTTCTATGGAGGTAAAGCCAATGGATTTTCAAAAAACCCACATTAGTTTTTTGATGTTACATGTCAGATCTTGCTTCTACATTTGCAACTCCAAGAGCAATTTGGAAAGTAGCACTGGAAGTGTTAATTAAAAATGCAGTAAGCACTTGTGTCAGTCAAGTATGCCCTCTGCTCTACAGCACATTTAAATGTATGTCACCTTGACCTGCAATATACCACTGTAAAATTTTTTTGGTCAATATAAATCAAATGTACACTAATTTATTCAGTAAGTTTCCTGGGATCTGAATCAACATTAGAAATCTAACTAGTATTTATTATTCTGTTATTGACAAAGGGAGCATATTTAAATGACAACAAGAACACGTGGGTGTCATTTCGAAGTTGAATTGTTCTCTAGGGACATCCTTAGTAAGCGCCTACATTTAAAGGTCATTCACTGCCAAATTATGAACAACTGTTGCATTTATTAGCACAGGCTCAATAGTTTAGAAGCTAGTGTCATCAATTTAAACTGACAATGAAATTTAATTGTCCACCAAGAAAACTGACATTTCCCATATTCTGTGTTTCATCATTTTATGTATACTCCAAACAGAACTGGAACAAGTGCCAAGTTTACTCTGTGGAGTTTTTTCAGGTTTTTTTGTGAAGAAGGAAAAAGACTTTCAAGATTTTCTATCAGATGAATAGTGCTTTAGAAAAGCTGAGCTCCTGAAACAAACACTTTTGAAAGAACTGTGTTTCCCACTTACTGACAGAACCCAATCTCAAGCATTGCATTAAAAGATTTTTCAATAATTTTTCTTTCTAATCTTTTATGTCCCTAATATTTTATATCTCTGGTCAAGATCCCCTTTTCTATTTCTTAATTGCACTGTAGTTTTCCCTCTGAAAACTACTTTCTAAGGCAAGTAATTTCCATCCTCTCTGAAGAACTGATAAATCTCTGACCATTCCGCTTCCCAAGTGCTGCCTAGCCACACCAGGGAAAAAAAGAAAATAATCTGAAACAATGGGCTTAATCTGAAAACAAACCAGTAATTAATTCCCATAAAGAAAAGGACAAATATCCCTTCTGAGTCTTTTCTTTCTAGGAAGTAACACACAGTAGCAGTTTGCATCCAGGAGAACTGGATTCTGTTCCACTAAAGATAAGGAACCACAAATGCAGGGATGCCAGAAAGCATGTTATGGTTGCAACGCAGAGCCTCCAGAGAGGAACAGCTCTCCCTTCAGTCTCTCATTTCATCCAGGCCACCACCTTCACTGTTTCTAGCAGAGGCGTCAGGACAGCCATCACCACTCTTCTCAAAAAACCACTCTTGACAGCTGCTTGTCTGCAATGGCCCCGGCAGTCACAGTGCAGAAGGCACCCTCTGTAGCCCACTGGCATGTGACTGGGCTGGTGGGCAGTCAGCAATCTTCTATCTGCTTCCATCATCCTTTTCTGCTCTTAGTTGCATAATCTCTGACAGTTCCTTGTTCCAGCTACTCCAGTCCAACAAAACACTTTGATTTTGAACAAGTTAGCACATATGGGAAAGACAACAATAAAATTATAAACTGTGTAAAGTGGTACTTCTGTTATAACAGAATTGCGTAACAGTTTCAGTAAGAAGGGACTTTTAAAGGTCATCTAATCCACTCCTTCTGCAATGAGCAGGGACATCTTCATCTAGGTCATGTTGCTGAGAGCCATCGAAACTGGCTTTGAATGTTTCCAGGGATGGGCCATTTGAATCTCTCTGGGCAACCTGTGCAGGGTTTCACTATCCTCACTGTAAAAAACTGTATTCTTTATGTCTACTCTGAATCTACCCTCTTTTAGTTTAAAAGCACTCTCCTTGCTCAACTGAAAAAGATCTTCCAAAAAAGCCTGTCTTTCTTAAATGCCCTGTTTATTGCAAAAATGGAGAACAGGAGTCCTCTCTTCTTCAGGTAGGACATACGAAATCTCTTAGGCTTTCCTCACTGAAAAAGGAAAGCAGAGGTGCTCCATGCCTCTGGTCCATTTTTTGTGACCTTTCTCTGGACTGATTCTAACAGTCCTCTTTCTTGTGTTAAGAACCCCAGAGCTGGATGTGGCAGACCCCTTCCAGGTGGGGTTTCACCAGAGCAGAGCAGAGGGGCAGGATCCCCTCCCTCCCCTGCCCACACTGCTCTGGATGCAGCCCAGGACACGTTTGTCTTTCTGTTCTGTGAGTGCTCATGGCTGGGTCATGTCCAGCCTCTCACCCACCAGCACCCCCCAGTCCTTCCAGCAGGGCTGCTCTCAATGCCCTCATCCCCCAGCCTGGGCTGATGGTGCAGCAAGGTGCAGCACCTTGCACTTGGCCTTGCTGAATCTCATTAAAGTCCCACAGACACACTGCTGGAGATTATCCAGGTCCCTCTGGATGGCATCCTGTCTTCAGGAGTGTCATCTGCAAATCTGCTGGGGGTGCACTCTATCCCTTTGTCTATGTCATTATTGAAGATATTAAATAACACTGGTCTCCGTTCACACCCCTGAGGGCACCACTTGCCACTGATGTCCATTGGAACCCTGAGCCATTGACCACTACCCTCTCAATGTGACCATCCCACAAATCCTTGTGCATCTGACAGTTGATCTGCAGAATCCAGATCTCTCCAGTTTAGAGAGAAGGATGTTGTGGGGGACCATGTCAAAGGCCTCATGGAAGTCCAGATAAAATACTTCTGTAGCCCTTCCTCATGCACTGATGTAGCCACTCCATCAGAGAAGGCCACTAGGCTGGTCAGGCAGGACTCACCCTTGGTGAGCCATGCTGGCTGCCTCAAATCTCCTCCCTGTCCTCCATGTGCCTTGGCAAAGCTTCTAGGAGGATCTGTCCCATGATCTTCCCAGGCACAGAGGGAAGACTGACAAGTTGGTAGTTTGAAAGGTCCTCCTTTCTATGCTCTTTAAAGATGGGTACTTTTTTCTCATGTAAAATCCACCTGGGATTTTACATGGCTTTTTAAATATTAAGGAAAGTGGCTTAGCTGAAAACTACATCAATTCCCTGAGGACTCTGGCACACATCTCGCCAGCATCAATAGACTTAAGTATGTTCAGCTGCTTCATGACCCCTATAATCTCTTACAACTTACTTCCCCATTCTCTGCCTTGCAGTCCATCCACTCGAAAACTGTGAGAAAAACAGATTGCAAGTGAAGACTGAAACAAAAAGTTAAGTAGCTCAGTCTTTTCTTGTCCTTTGTTACCAGTTTGCCAGTCTTGTTCATCGGGACATATTCTCTGACCTTTAAACCAAACTGTTTGAAATGCTATTATTGTAAAGCTGATGATGAAAACTAACTTAAAGTGAACTGCATGTATGATTTCATAGCCAGTACAGAGAAATGGTAAGCTTTCATTAACCTCAGTTTTGCTGGGAAGGAGGAACCCCTTGAATTTCTGTACTTACACAATACTCATGCAAATTATTTACATAATCATAAATTGGCAATTACATTGGCATTAGCCTTTCTCATTAATTGTCCATAAGCCCTTTAAAACTCAAAGAACAGACACAACATTATCAGAGCAGTTTTCAACGCCCACTCCTACAAGCATGCCCAAGCCAGACAAACTTCAGCTACAATTCCTCATACAGCTTCATGGTCAGCACAAAGTATGATCATGTTTCATATGGGATGTAGACTAGAATCCTCTCACCTGACTATAATGGCAAAATAATCATGCAGGATAAACTACCAAAATCTACTGAACGACAGCAACTTTCAGATCCATGAGAATGACTCACCACCAGCAAATGATTTGAGAGGAAAAATGCAGTAACAATCCACAGTGTTGTAATAGAACATGTTCACACTCACAACATTTTTTTGGAAGACTCCTAGAATTACTTAGTTTCATTTCTGATTTCTTTGAAGCTTACACAGATTAACACTTATGAAATTTAAAAACCCAAATCCTCTAGACAGCACAAGTAGCAGAGAGTGTCACATTTAAAGAAACAAAAATTTAATAAAAGCAAATACTAAAATAAACATTACTATGAAAAATCCCATTTGTGTAATATGCACATCGTAGAAATCACTCTGTCATTTCAACTAACCTGCCCAATTAGGATGTGGTGGGATCAGTCTGTGCTTTTGTAATTACACTCAATCACATTCAGGCAAAATGTTTTAAAGCCAAGTCCCCAAAATGACACAAGTATCTTGTAAGGAGTCACATTTAAGATCATCCAAGAGACAAAAATATTAATGTTGTCACAGTCCCACATTAATACACACTAATAAAGTGGTTTAACTTTTGCAAGGCCTGCAAACACTTGCTAGCAGTGAGGACCAAATAATATGCAGCATTAAGTATAAGGAATATGAACATGCTTCATGGAACTATGCCTACATGGATTAATCTTCCACAAGTTCTTCTAGGTTCAATTTTTTTAAAACTACTAAATTAATATATTTAATATTTTTTTTTTTAAATAAAAGCTTTGATTATCTACTTTCAGACAGATATCTTGGGTTTTGGTCCACCTGTCCCCACCCGGGACCATGTGAATGTGTTACTGTCCTACAGTTTTGTGGGATGAAAAAACTACTGGGAACAAAAAGGACCTCTAAAAATTGTGCAGACTAATCTGCTTGTTCAAGGAGGGTCAACTAAACAGCTAGTTCTCCAGGATATTGTCCAGGCAGGTTTTGAGAACCTGCAAGGATGGAGACTTCACAGTCCTCTGGGCAACCTATACCAGCGCTTGACCACCCTCATGACAACAAACCAGTTTTGTCTTATGTTTAAAGGGTGTTCCGTGTTCTGATGCTTGCCCACTGTCACCTCTCCTGTCACTGGGGACCAACACAGAGTCCGGCCTCCCCTTTTTGTCCATTCAGATCATCAGCACACATTGAAGAGACGCCCCTGCCGCTTTTATTCTCCAAGACGAGCAGTGCCAGCTCTCTCAGCCTTTCCTCACTCAGGAGATACTCCAGCCCCTTCACCGTGTCCGGACGCCGCCGGGCCGAGCTGCCTCTCCTGCCTTGCCGGTCTCCAGCCGCTGCCGCCGCCGCCCGCACAGCAGAGCCGGGAGGCAGCAGGTGTCCGGCCGGGACCGTCCCCGCCGTGCCGAGAGCGGCAGAGCAGGGGCGGGCTGCGCTGGGCAGGGCTCGGCTGGGCGTGGAGAGGCCGGGCTGGACAGTGAGCTTGTACACCAGGGCTGGGATGTACAGAGCACGGCTGGGATGGCTCTGCAGGGCAGGGCTAGTCAGGGCAATGCTGGAGAGGGCAGGGCAGGGATGGGGAGAATGGGGCAAGGCAGGGCAGAGCTGGACAGGGCTGGAGGGGCAAGGACGGGCTGCGCTGGTCGGGGCGAGGCCGGGCCGGGCAGGTCGGGGCTGGCCTGGGCAGCAAGGGCAGGACGGCCCCGGCACGCTGATGCCTGCCCGGCGCTCCAGCGCAGCCCCCGCTGGCCGCCGGCACATGGTGACCCCGAGGCGCGGGCGTGCTCCGCCCCGGCGCACCTCACCGTGTATCCCCGCTCCAGCTCGCTCTCCTCGTATCGGAAGGACGGGATGAACACCTCCATGCCGGCTGCCCTCACCGCAGCGGCGCCGCCGCCATCTGCGCGCCCCTCACGTGACCACCCGCCGTCACGTGCCAGGGGCGGCGCGGGAGCCGCGCTCGGCCCCGCCCCCCGCGCGCGGCCGGCGCGAGGCGGGAGAAGCTTCCTCTGGAAAAACGTGGTTTAAAGCAAACGGTGCTCGACAGCGTCGGCTTCTGGCTCAGCCGGAGCTGCACCACCACTGCGGAGCGCACAAAACACGGACGGGAAAAATCTAACTTTCAGAGAGATGAATTTATCCACTTCAAATTCACACCGCAGCTCAAACCTGAATGACAGAATCGTTAGGTCGGAAGAGACCTCTGGAGATCATCCAGACCAACCCCACGCCAGGGCAGGGTCACCTGGAGCAGGTGACACAGGAATGCATCCAGGTGGGTTTGGAAAGAGGGAGAGAGGAAGATCCAGGTCCCCCCTGCAGCCTGTTCCAGTGCTCCGCCACTCTCAGGGTGAAGTTCTTCCTCAGGCTGAGGTGGAATTTCTTGTGTTCTAGTTTATGGCCATTACTTCTCACACTATCATTATGCACTACTGAAAAGAAATTCACACAATCTGTCTTTGAGGTATTTATATGCGTTGATGAGATCCTCTCAGTATTCTCCAGACTAAACAGGCCAAGCTCCCAGATTCTCTCCTCATAAGAGAGATGCTCCAGATCCCTCATGTTTTTGGCCTCCACCAGACTCTCCTCAGTAGTACCTTGTCTTTCTCGTAGACTAGAATTGAACACAACACTCCAGATGCGGTGTCACTTGCGCTCCCTCCACCTGCTGGCCACACTCCTCCCGATGCACCCCAGGACACCTCGGGCCCTCCTGGCCACAAGGGCACTGCCAGCTTATGGTCAACCTGTGATCCAAGAAGACTCCCAGGTCCTTCTCCACAGAGCTGCTCTCCAGTAGCTCAGTCCCTAAGCTGTGCTGGTACGTGGCGTTATTCCTCCTCAGGTGCAGGACCCTACATTTGCCCTCACTGCACCTCATATGATTTCTTACCACCCAACTCTGCAGCCTACCAAGCCCACTGAATGGCAGCACAGCCTTCTGCTATGACTAGGTCAGTCAACAAACAATTGCAGCACCTTTAGTAGTGTCTGCTGTGAACAGACATGAAGTCAAGAGGGTGGAAAAAAAAAGCAGTGCTCAGGAAAGTTGCCTATGTCTGTTTCCACGAAGCTATCTCTTAACTTTTTTATGTAGCAGAGAAAACCATACCATTTCAGAGATCTGTAAATGATCTCTCACCACTGGAGAAATTAAGTAAGACTCCAAAATAAGCAGCTGTTTTGATGACTTAAAAGAGTAACGGAAACAGAAGTTGTAATACCATGTGCATTTAGGAGGCTGGGCTGTTAGTACAAGCAAATGCTTTGACTTCACACAAACTCGCTAACTCCAAGCTTCAAACCATCTGGAAGAACTGAAAAATGTCAACAAGCTGCCACTGTATTAGATGGTCATATCTTTAAACTCACCTTGTGAGTCTGGAGAGTCTCAGGCACTACCTGAGACAACCTCACGCTGTCACTGATCTTTTAGAGTAGCTGCCATGATAAATCCATTGACCATAGAGGGTTTGATCTTTGGAAGTAGATTCAAGTATGAAATCATATCTCAAAAATAGGCAGAAAACAAATGTATCTGACATCTGTGGTTTATGCTATCAGCTTTCTGAAATTTCTTTTGAAAACTAACTTGTTTCCTTCTATATTAATAGCACTGGGGAGGAAGAGAAGAATATCACAAGCTGCTTTTCCCTACTTTTCTCTTTGTTTTACTGAAAGGTAAATTTAATTATATTTTGCTCTAAACAAAGAACTGTGACCTTGAAGGACACAATACAAAATAGACATCATTTGACTTCAACCAAGGATACTAAAGCAAACACTATTTTACTTTACTAAACTAAAGTGAAGTAAGAAACCAGAATTTTTTTTTACATTACCTGAAATCAAAGCCAGATATTCCTCAAGCATGTTTCTGCACAACACTGCTTCTGGGCCAGTGTCCCCAACTGGTGACAACCAGCAGGACAGTCCCTGCATCGTTCTGTGGTAGTAATGACAAGAGCAGTGTTTCTGGCCCCCGTGTGCTCCCCACTATGCCCTTTGACTGAAAGGCGTGTATGAAATTGCATTCCACCACAAAGCACATCTGATAAAGGTATTATAATAATCCCAAAGAAAGACTAGCCATATCATAATAGTCTTAGCACTCTAGCAAATGCAGGCATACTAGGTAATACCATGTATCATTACTGTTACTTTCTGGTTAGGAATCTAGTCTTCAAGCATAGTTTCTGTTCTCCCCACAATAAAAAACAGAGGGATAACTCTTAGGACACCACTTTTGCCATATGCTGAGAAGTCAGTAGAAGAATTTCATAGGAGCACTGTGGCTGTTTGCAACCTAATAAGCAGTAATTTTGAAAAGCTACTTTTCTCTTTAATATAACTTATTAACAAAGAAAAGTTTTAGACATTAATCTGGTTTCAAATTCAATAGAATATAATGGGACTTTTGACTGTGCATCAGCCAAGAGGAACAAGGAAGATTACATGGTGAGCTGAATTCAAATACATCAATATGTTTTGGAATGTTAAATACTTAATTTACACAATATATCATCATTAGTTGGCTAATCTTTAAAGTTACATCTAAAGAAAAAAAAAAGGATTTCTCCCCTAGCCGGCTGGCTGGCCAAGGATTGTCTTTCTGTCTAATACACTGAGGATCAAAAATTTAAGAAACATTAGTTCATAGAATGCTATCAGTGTGTTCAAAACCATCCAGGTCTTGGAAAGCCAACTGCAGAGATGTTATAATGCTTCCCACAATAAAAAAAAAAGCAAGGTCAATATACTTCAAATGTAGCTAGACTAGAACTGGCATTATATGTATTACAATTATGTTAGTAATCCTAAAAGCAAAACTGTAACATTTTTGAACTCTACTGGTAAGAGACACTGCTAAGAGACTGTCTTCAAATTCATCTGTTGAGCAGTCTCTCAAAAACACTCTAGAAGTGTTGGTCTTCAGTGCTGGGTGTTGTGGCAGGTATCAGCATGTTAGGTTATATTCCTAGATTACCTTGATCCAGAATGTGAAATAAATTAATATCCTCCCTCCAACTGTAACTGTTCCCTGTCATCAGATTCCACCTAACCTTCCATAATTACAGAAACTAGAAATCATCAATCTGTCCCTTTGCTGGCTACTTCTATGTTTCTTTTTTCCCCAAATAATCGCTGTGCAATTCCTCATACAGAGAGACAGAATTTAGCATTCATCATGTTAGAATGATTCACAGCAGAGAAAAAGGAAAAATTACAGGCAAAGATCACTTTCTACTATTTCTCAGGATTCAAGACTTTCGAATGGCTAGTTTCCAGAATACAAGTAGGCAAAGAAACCATACAAAAATTTTAATCTAAGTGATAAGTAAAATACAAATCAAAGTAAGAGGCCAGATGAAAAAACGACAGTCTTTAATTAGACCACAACCTAAGTTTGTCAATTTTTCAATTTCTACAAAACTCATTTTAAATCACATAATTCAACCACAGATACATGGTTTATCTCTAGTCTTTTCTTGCCCTTCCTCTTCCATAGTATACTTCTTTAACTTTAGTTTGCATATGAATATATGAATATCCTGTTAGGACAGGTCTGCCTACGCTTCTTTGTTTACTCTTCTTTCTTAATGACAGAAAAAAATATTTGGATTATTTTATACCCCTTCCCTTTGTTACTAATTTCCTCATTGATTTGGGGAGAGGAAAGTGAAGGAATTACTTCACCAGTGAAATAAAAAGATTACTAGCAAGTAACTACCATTGCAGCTACTACCCTGGATTCAACTATGGAAGACAAGTATTTTAAAAAAAGGAAGAATCATCTTAGCAGATAACAAGTAACATTTTGAACCTGAAAATTCAGCTTAATAGCCTCTTAAAATGTTGCCCTTTTTTTCTTACGTTTGTGATAGACTTAAATTTTGCCACAAATTAAGATTATTATATAGCCTGTTCTACTCTAGAATGGAAGGAGAGGAAAAAAATAACCCTAAAGGGTTTTTTTCCTGTTTGTTTTTCTTTAAGACAATAATTTCACTGTACACATAATTTTAGTGGATGTTGGCTGCTCACTTAAATGCACAGGATCTACCAGCCAGCAGTTCATCTGCACAATTTTAAAGAAACTGACATATTTGGGGCATGAACTCCACAGATGCTGAAACCAACTCCCATATGCGGCTTTCAGAGGGAAATAACTTGGGAGAGGTAGAAGAAAGAATAATTGATAGGGAAGCAGACTATTCTGTTTTAAAAGGGACAGTGATGAAATAATTACAGACTTATTGTACACTGAACATCAGTTTAACAAAGAAAAATATCTTCAATTTGAGCCACTTAATATCATATATATTTAATTTAAAAAGGACCATGGACCTGATAAATAGAAGAATATGTTGCAAATATCTGCATTATATTTTAACCTAAAAGATAAACTAAAATTCAGTAGCACCTTGTCTTTCGTACAGTATTCCAAATGCAGTTCATCATTTTGCAAGCATTTACTTTTTCCTTATGCTAGTGATCCTTCAGTGGTATATTGGCTTGTAGTTTTAATGAAATACACACTTTAATTTTGTAAAATATCTAATAGTGAAGTCCACAGACGAAAGAGTTCAGTAATACCTCCATTTACTTGGATTGAGAAACATCTGCTAATATGTATGTTAATCACATGAAGAAAGACAGTAATCAAACCTCTAATTTTCATAATGCAGGGGAATATGAATATAAATATAAATATAGGATATTCCGAGTTGAAAGGGAGTTACAAAGATCATCAAGTCCAACACTTAAATGAATCACCCATCTGAGCCTTGAACCCAGAGCTTTGGCATTATCAGCCAACTAAGCAAATCTCAGGATCATTAATGGCTTCTAGAAACAAGAAGAGTTTTATGCTAAGCCAAATGCGATGGCTGATCTGTATATTCTATTCAAGCTTACCTTGTGATGTAAAAAAAAACCCCTAGAATCTTTTGTATTAGCAGCCAACCCTGTGTGACAATGACCTCCAGAAATGCCATTATCCTTTTGTTCCCCAAAAGGCTTTAAGGTTTTAAGAAAAAACTTGCACAACTCATTCTTGTTTTCAATTGACTGGTATAGATGGCTACACTAATCCTTGCTAGCAGACTTTCTCACTCTCTTGCCACAAAGAGAAGAAAACTGATCCATCATTCAAAAGAACTGTAACCTGGATAGAAGCAAGAAGAGATCGAGAGCTAGGAAAACTGGACAAACCACTTACAGAAGAAACATCATGAAAGGATTTGTTCACCCATTTTGACCTCTGCATGCCCAAACCCAGTATTTTAGTTCTGGAAATATCATTTTCAGTGTGAGCGGTATATATCTGAAATTTAATACTGAGCTGTTGGTAAATTTTCATTAGCAGCAAGCAAAACAGCATTTAAGTACATTGTAACACTTAACAGTATGTTAAATAATTTCTTCATCACAAGCCTCTTGCATATGTGAACTCTTCAAAAGGCAGTTTTAAGATCAATGACAGAACAAACAAAAGGTATTACTAGCTTAAGATTTTAGCATCTAACCAGTTGAAAAAAAGCTTGATTTAGGCTTGATAAATTTTGGTGGGGGTTTTTCTGTTCTAGTTTCCTTGAAAAATTCCTAGAAATACTGAGTCAAGAGAGGTATGTAGAGAAACAATAATCTGTCAAGTTTACACTAACATTGTTGCAAAAAGAGTATGTTCTTCATGTTGAATGGAGGTTGCCATTCTATTCAGAAATGGTATTATGTGCTTCTTTATATTTGACCCCAAACAATACAAATTCATGGGTTTATCCTGCAGTCTTATGATTAGCTGAAAGCAACAGATTCTCTTGATTTTTTATGTGATTAGCATTTGCCTAAAATTTGTTAGCATTAATACCTTCTATTAATACTAATATATCAATAGGCTCAGTATGTCATTAAAATGAAAGGACAGCACATACTATATTGTTAATATTGTGTATTTCAGAAAGGTGTTTACCTGTTCTGATTTCTTGCAAAAGGTACAACCAGTCCCTCCAAATGTATTTTGTTCTCAAGAAAATCCACACAGAATGCTAGCTCTTACAACTAACAGGCAGTCAGCTGAATTACCCGCTTTTTTTCCTCAATTATTACAGAATTACTGCAAGATTTATTTTTTTTTTTGTATCCTGAAACCACTGAATACAATTGATGTAATGTATCAGTCCAGTAGGACATCAGTATTTGACAATGGAGGTGTTTTAACTCTGCGGAAGCTTTGTAAACACTTGAAGGAGATTTCAGTTTACATCTATCTGTTGCCCAAGTATTTTGACCCTATGAGTATTAACTCAGTAGACTTGGAAAGGCAGTGATAACTTCAAGTGAAAAGGACACCTGTAATGAAGGTACTCAGAATTAAGAAACAGAACAGTTTATCATGGATAATTGTTTGTGGATCTTTAATATGTTCTCCAGCACTCTTTGCTAAATGTTGGGTTTGCCCTGGATACGTTCTAATTTGTTCTAAATGGTACTCATAAGAACACCAGTAAGCATCTACAGACACAAGCCCAGAGTGTTTAATGTTTCACAAGGTACATCCCTTTATTACTGTAATCACAAAAACATGATTTTGTACAGGAATGTTTAAGTGAATATTAATCAATGCAATTTAATTTGTTTCATAAAGATCAGGTAAACATACTACAGAACATTGTGTTGTAGAGAACAAAAATATCAGCTTTCTGGCCTTGCAGTGCACATTTTAGTGCAAGTATTAAGACACAGTAGTGTTCAATTCAGCAATGTATTGCAGAACATCATGCCACAGTCCACTTCAAAGAGGGTCAGGACATGCAGCTTGTTAATAAAATGCTGTGGTATATAAAAAAAGCCACATGTTAATTCATAAAATATATAGTGGTTTATTTGGATGATTTAAAGTGATTTCACTGTGGAATTTAGTTTTATCCAGGACAAACATCCAGAGTGTCTTGTCATTTGGAATATTCTTCTTTTAGGCAATGGCTTTGGCTTCAGGTAGGAATGCCTCCCAGTATTTTATTAGCTTGAAGAGAAGGGAAAATCACTCATTAAGTACTAGATACTGGAAAATACAATGCATACCTACCTTGTCTTGCAGTAAACTTGCCTCCACAAGACAAAGTAAGAACATAGGTATTTACTCATTACAATTTTTACATAGTGCAAGAAAAACACAAGTAATAAATACACAAATCTGCTCATACTACAGATATGTTGCCACATGCTGAACACAATGTTATAGAATACAATTATATAGATTTTTTTTTTTTAAAGATCAGTCACTTATTATTACCACTAAAGACACTAGGTTTTGGGTGTTTTTAAATTAAACAAAGCTGGAGGGTTCTATTCCTGCCATGAACGGAAGAACCAACCCTTGTTTTTCAAGCAGGCCTACTTCTCAGACACTGAAAATTGTGTTAAAGCTTTCCAATATTCAATAATATTTTGTACTTTTTAAAAAAGCAATAAGCATTTAAGAATCCAAGTCTCTTTGGTAAGTGTAAGCACATACTGATTACAATTTACTCCAATCTCTAAGTGAAAGTACTAATTCAGTTTGAGAAGGTGACAAGACCCTCTGCTTGCCCATATTCCTGAGGGAGCTTCTCCGTTGCTTCCCTGAATTACAGTTCTGCAAAGGCTACAAACTGCAAACATCATGTCATTTGCCAATACAGTACAGACTAGTAGCTCTCTTAAAGCTGTTCTTAAAGCCCATCTTTTTCTAACTAACCCAAGATGGAATGTATTATTTATTAACTTGTAAAAAGCTTAAAATTTATCTTACCTGCTGTTGTGTTTGCACTAACGATTCTAAGTACTCGATAATAACAGTTTTAAAGTCTTTCACTCGTTCCTTCTGTTAATAAATAAATTATAGCATATTAACTTCTCAACAAATTTTACTTGTAATGTCAATATTATCTACAGTAAAACTGTCATTTACTTGGACAAAATTATACATGCCTCAAATCTTCCCACTTCCTTGCGAATGGTTTTGGAGATCTGTTCAAAATCTTTTTCCCCTTGCTGAACTTTTGTCTCCCACTGGCAAAGGAAAGACATACAGAGGTCAGGTTTTGTGCTGTCCATTCAGTCAACCCATATCTGAACTTTTTAGCACATTGATAGTGACTTAAGAGCTAAAAGGACCTATTTGATTGTTTTGGCCTATTTGAAAGAAAATCTTAAAATAACAATTTCAAATTTGTGTTACAGAATGTTATCAGACCAATTACAACAAAGCTATCTTTAAGGTAATGCTATCTGTAGATAAAATGTAAAAATATCTTAATACTGCTATTAAAAATATTTAGCAACACTAACAAAATATTCTTTAGAAAACAAAATGTATCTCAAAGGCTTTACTAACTATTCTCTTCACAAACTTAGGAACCTAAACCTGTCCAATCAAGCTTGGAAGAGCCTCAGGTTAGTTCCCCATAGTTTCTAATTCCAGAAGAGATGAGTAAATCTTCTGCCACTTGTCAAGTATTTGATTATCACTATGATATTTCTGCTGCAAATGACAAGCTACTGACGATGTGTTTATCTGCTTTCCAAAGCACAAGACTTCTTTTTCAGTGGCAACTGTTTTCATAGAAAGCTGAAGTAGAAACCTTACTGCAGGTAAGAAGATCACTAGAGGAAAATTCAAAGGAAGACTTGTTTCTTAGGGGGTCTTGCCATATTGGGAGCATTACATTCATGTAACAACATACGACACCAGGTCGTTTCTCCTTAGTTTCTGTGAAAAGACATCCAGCTAGACAAAAAGGATCATCAGCCTCTACATTGCCCCGAAAGTGCTTTCACAGACTTATTACATTGTTAAATTTAAGCTAGTTGTGTTGATAAACTGAGAGCCCCAGAGCAGGCTAGCAGTTCTTTGAAATGCAACTGTATCTATTCATATCAACATGTTAACTGAGAACAAATACATTAAGTAACATTTATCTTCATTAGAAAAAAAACAGCAGGGAAGCAATATGCTTCAATGTAGCATCTTCATGTTTGCAATCCAGTGGTCCTACTGATTAAAAAAAAAAAAAACCAGCATTTTGTGATGCAGTGTCACATCTAGTGTGATATGAGATAAACATAATCTATGTTCCAATAAACACCTCCCTATTTATATTTTTGGTATAATTTATTCACAGTCCCCTGGCTGCCCTTTTACTTAATAAGTCATAATAGTATCTTCTTCATGGAAGATCAGCCTGAAGAGTTAACTAATAAATGAAATAGTACAAAACACCGCTAAGGAAAAGTAGATTAGGATTGCCCATACCTTCCTACCACATCAAGCAGAGGAGCCTGAGATTTCTGTGAAAGCTTCTACAGGCCTAATAAATTCAACATTTCAGTTTCATCATGCCCAAATCTCAGGTCCTATGTGAATTATCATAGGGTAACAGCTTATTGAATGAGAAATTTCCTGTGTCAGGTACTATAAAATGGCATCTATCTCTAGGATGGCCCTTCCTCCCTTTATCCACAAAAAAACCAACCAAGTCATGGATGATGCACAAACTACTTAGTTTCCACTTTTCTGGCAATTCCTCCAGCCAGAGAGTCCATTATTACAGAATTCAGCAACTCTGAACATGTTTCAGTGGTAGTGAGAACTTTCAATTGACACATTTAAACTGTGGGCTTACTAAAAGCTTTCTCTAATTATCCAATAATGCAAGAAAAGTAATTCCTTCGGAAAAAAGCAAGTAATTTAATATTGGGACTGGGAAAAGATCAGTATTTCCCACTACTACCAGTAATCAGGAAATTTACTGTGCATGGATGGGTGACATCAGGAGAGACAATCAACAAAAATGTGGTCACACAAGAGTAACTGTAGGTTTTCTCAGTAAACAAAGGACTTCTTAAAGGAAAAGAAAATCAAGTTAATGAGTAATTTCAATACTGTATGTGAAATATATCAAAGGGCAAAAAGAAAAAAGAGCATGTGGTTAGTGACCAATGAGGAAGCAAAACAAAGCAACTGTGTAATCTGCAATAACGTTCTCCCATTTAATGGGAGAGCACTAGAGCAAACTTAGAAAGCATTAGTGTTAAGTAATTAAGTTGTCCTACCTCTTCAATTTCCTTAAGTGAAGCATGATAGAAAAAGTGTATAAATTATGATACTTCAACATGTTAGATTTACTTTTACTGAAATTACACCATATATACATGCACATATATATGGGTAGAAAAGCTGCATATTTAAGCAAAACATGGGAATAGTTCTCTATTAGCTGTCTTTGCTGGATTTACCCAAGTCATCTTAGCTTTAGAAACCAAAAGGCGTTCCTCTGCCTATCCAAATAAGCTGTTAACAGTTAAAAGCATTAACTTGTCCATGTTCCCTCCCTCCCATCTCCCAGACTCTGCAGAGACAGTATAAACTGTCTTACAGATCTTACAATGAGAAAAAAATTGCACACATTTAGTGTTTTTAGTAAATTCCTTTAAAAAAATTCAGTAAATATGGGAACAGCAAGTGATTTGTAAACAAAAATGATATAAAGCAGCATTAATGCAGAATGAATGAGCCAATGCAGAAAGTCTGACCTTCAAAATAATGTTTGATAACATTACCTCTTTTATCTCGTCTTTAGCTTGCTGTAATTTATCAGGTTTGTTGGCAAGTTGGAGCTTTGCTTCAGCTTCACGTTTTTTTTGTAAAGTGACCTGAGCATCTTGCCACTTTTGCCAGCATTTCATTCGATGGTCAAACACACCCTAAGAGAACAGACAACCTTATTAAACAACTGGAATTGTTAGAGCTATCTAAATTCCCAGTAGGAAAAAATAATTCTAGGATAAAGCTGGAACAAGTAGTATACTCAAAGAAACCTTAGCATGTCTACCACATACTGCATTTCACTTGACATCATGCTTGCACAGTTCAATACCTTCCACAAATAACAGGCTATTCAAGAACCCTTTTCAAAGCAGACACTTCAGTGCTCCAAATTATTTTATACACCTCATTTTATCAAAATACTACTAAAACAGCCAGTATGAAGTGCTCTATGCAGACAATTTCTAAATGCAGATACTAGCAAACAGCTCATGCATATGGATTACATGCATTTTCAGCAACACCTTTATGTTAGCAACAGACTAAGGCAGCAGAAGTATACATATCAAAAAAAAAAAAAAAAAAAGAAAAAAAGGAAAAAGAAAAAAGAAAAAAAGGCAAAAAAGAAAAGAAACAAAGTAAAAACATATAGATATATTTTCAACAATCTGGCAAGTTCAAAGGTATTTCTGGACAGAATTCAAAAATACCTGCTCTCACGTCTAAACCTAATCATGCTGTGCAGCACAGCTTACACTTATACTGAATATTTTCTTTAATGAGATGCAGACCCACAAATTGCACTTTTTTTTCTTATTCAAAGACAGTAGCAAATACAGAATACCAAATTATATTCATCCACACTTATGTATGCTTACTGTAACAGTAAGTAACCTGAAATAAACAGGAGCAGTATGCTTAAACACAGAAGAGTACAGTATCCCCAAATACTGTACACAATCAGTATTGCTCAAAGTAGATTTGCATTTTCTCTGGCTCTTACCAGTCCATTCTCATTTTCAACCAGAGCCATTTTTAACATTGGAATAACTCATGAATGCTTTCAACTTTACCTTGCTAGAACATCAGGCAAAAATTTAATCATATTACATGAGCAAATGCACACATTCATTTACTCTGAACCCATAAGCTGAGGAATGTGATTTAAAAACCTTAAAAAATTTTAAATCAGTACTTTTCCTAGTAGTACTTACTTTTACTGCAGCAATCAGACGAATGTAATCACCAAGCAGTTCTGAGAACACATAGAAATCAGCAAAAGCTTGCTCTTGATGCAACTGATCTATCTTCTCCTCAACCTCTGCAAGCTGAGACAAAGCTCTAGAAAGAGCAGTGTGGTCCTCCGAGTTACCTAACATGGCAGCACTTTTAGCAAAGGCAGCGGTGTTGGCTGAAAGCTCTGAAATACAGGAGTATGTTCAGCAAGATTGAGTTAATTTGTTAAATTACTCTGCAGCATACATCAGTGGAGCCAATTCTTTTCACCAACTGAACATAAGCTAAAGATCACATTAGGACACACAAGGACATCACAACGAAACCACATTTAGGAGAAAGATTCCCGTGCAAAGAAACTCTCAATCAGTAAATGCTTTGCCAAGTCTGTTAATGTCATGCTTACTCTGTCCAGCAAAAGAAAACAAAAGTCACTTCAGTATTATCCAACTGCCTATTTCAGAGAAAATGCAAACCCACAGAACAAAAGCCAAGTCCCCTATAGAACAAATTTTCACAATTCTAACAGGTTTACAGCAGATTTTTTTCCTTTTAGTTGAGTGTGGAAAAAAAACCCAAATGATTTTGACAAAATCATCTCACCCATGAATGGAATTTATTTCTGTTGGGCTGTTTTATTGACTTTAAGTAACTTTTATGAATGTATACTGTAATGCATTGTCACATTCTGATATGCCTTAAAATAAAAAAAACAATCAAACCTCACATATCAGCATCTGAGAATGCGAAATTTTGAGCTTATTTATTAACAATACTGGTGTGACTGTCTCCAATCCTATGTAAGTAATCCTGTACAAAGTTTAGTTCCATGAAGGACCTTTGAACAAATGTTTGGTCCAAATTACTTCAGGTTAGTATGCAACTTTGCCGCTCCTGCAGAACAATCAGAACATCAGAAGTGATTGCAGAAGGAAGCTATCTTCAGATATTTAAAGCCTATACAATTTAAACACAACTCTTAGAAAAAAAATCCAATGAACCAACACTTCTTCAAATCTATAAGGCGTCAAATCAACCGTAAATAAAGATTTCCATTTTCCATTCCTTCTTAAATGCTCCTTTGCCTTGAGGATAGGTGGCTAAAGATATTTTAACTCCAGAGAGTAATTCTTGATTAGAATTATGAGAAAGCAACATTTTCATGTACTTTTGGAAATGCTCAAAGGTGACACCATATTTTAACATAACACAATGTTATCAGAAAGCACACTTACAGTCTTGTTGAGCTACAAATTCAAAACTGGTTTGTCTAGGGTTTTGTCTAGTTTGGTTTTTATTGTATTTGTTTTTTTAAATAATCTGATGGAAATCCATCCCTGACAAAAAACAGCATATAAACTTCCAGGTTTTGCTTATATCTAAAATAAGTAAATAAAAAGCTGATATTCTGTGACTACCAGAAAAGTTTACCTTAACAGTCGTGTGAGAGTATGTCATTACACAGACTAAATTAAGAATAAGAAATTCCTGTGTAAGCACTTAAACTCAGTTTACAGAGCAATACGGAACTAAAAAATGTTTAAATGGATCTATGCAGCCACTTTTTGTTCAGAAAGAAATTACTCTTGCCACGAGACCTAAAGGTAAATTTAAGGACATCTGCTGTAGGAGAACCACTTGCTAGATGTGATAACGAAACTGTGCAAGGGAAAAAAAAATATGCCAGATCATTATAGTGACTCTAGAAATGACAGATACTCTGGTTGAATTTAAAATTAAAGACAGGTATACAAAAATACTAGAGCAGTTTAAAATAGAAGATATAATTAGAAAATTTTTGCACTAAAATACATTTTAGTGTAACTATTTTAGTTAAGAGTTCTGACATGCTGAGCTCTTGTTTTATCACTATTTCCTAAGGTTCAGTTACCTTTTCTGTGGCAGACTAATGCTTCAACACTGGAATGAAGCTTCCTAAGTTGCTGATCCAGATTCTCAAATTGCTGCTGTTTTTCTTCAAACCACTGACAAAAGATGAAAGAGTCAAGCATTACAAATTAGATTACCATCAACATTTCTGGTTCTAAAGAAGAAAATTATCCAGGTACTTCCAGGGTGGTCAACTGATACAGCTAAGAATTCAAGCCAATAAGGAAATTAATAACCCATTTTCTACTTCTACAGCTTTAAAATGCAGTTGTTGAGGCTCATTAATTCATCTCATTATTCAAGCCGAAAAATCAGCTCTTACTGCATCCGATTCATTCATCTTGATTGTCATTTTGTTGACAGCGTCGGCAGCCTTGTTCACCATCCTCAATATTCCTGCTCCACTCAGAGCCTGGGTGTTAACTGCTCTCGGCAGCTAGAATTGAATGACAAATAAGGGCAAAGAGACTGGTTAAAAGGATGGAGGTTTAACTGGGCACAAGGGGGAAGAAAAGGATATAGTGTTTTCTTTACTCCTATGTGTTTCAATATAGTGGAATCTAATTTCTCAAATTTACTCCTTCTACATTCTCAAGAGGAAAACTTAAAAATATAGACTATTTACTTTTCTTCTACATCTTTACATTTAAATGGAACAAACAAACCACTTGTCCAAAGCTGTTATGAGCTAGCCAAATGTCCTAAATGTCCACCTATATGCTACAATGAACAAACAGCCACTACAGGAACAGAAAAGCTTAGATTTACAACAAATTAGACAAAGAAAATTCTGTTACGTGTTTAATTGTAATGCAAGCCATGCACTGCATGCTGCTAATAAAAGGTTGATGACTTTTTGCTTTTCAGTATAAGGCTATAAGTGTACCTCAAGTATCAAGAGAACATGTTATCTGTTTAGGTACTGAGAAACCCTCAGAGTTAAATTAACAAACTTTAAATTTAATTGATATTATTATTCAGGCTAGACTGAATATGGTATACAAGGTAGCCCCTACGTCAGACCATTTACCCTTCATATGATGTTTTGTCTGTCAGCAACATTGACAAACCCACCGTAAGTTATCTATTGATGCTTTTGTCAGTAGGGAGGCTCTGTGACTCATTAGGATAACTAAGATTCTGACACTAGCCAAAACACAGTTCAGTATTATCGTGAAACCCCCATGCACATTTATAAAGAAATGCTATTTATGTTTAACAATATATGTAATATTGCGAAAGGTACTGGATTAATAGTACAGATGACTGAAATCCTTATTCACAAAATACCTAGCCTGGCCAGAAGCGCTGCCAGCATTTTCACTATCTCCTACCAATACACCTCAAGCTGAAATCCTAGAGGCAAAAGAGCTGCTTCCAAGCCAGTTTAATTTTACATCTTACTTAACAACCAGTAACATCAGAACTGAAAAGACCAACTTGCTTGAGAAGCCACTATACAGCAAATAGCTTTTTGTCACTACCACTGTAAGTTTTACTAGAGACTGAGGCACACCATTACCTAAGTAGCCTCTGCCATTCTAGCCAATGAAGGGTATGGATTTCATTTTAATTTAGGGGATTTGGTCTCAAATACATTTGAATATATTGCTTGGTAGGTTACCATATTTGGAAATAAGTAAGAGAAGTGAAAGGAAGATAAATACCTCAGAACTTTCCAAGAATTGTCTCAAATCTGGATCCTGTAGCAAAGTTGGGTGCTTTACTGTTCGTTGTAGATACCTATGATTTTAAAAATTAAAATATCAGATAACAGAACAGATTTAATGAGCATATTGACTGTGCAGATTTAATGTGCAAACTGACGGAACATAATGCACTGCCATACATTCCATAGCACAACATAACATAATAAAGGTTGGGTAGTGCTTTACAATACAGTTTGTTTACACCAGAAACTCCTTAAAGTGGGGCCTGCCGTATCTGTATGTTGCACAGTGGTAAAACAATAAACTTCTTATTTTAAATAGCTGAGTGAAGACATACTCCTTTTTTAACCAGTTTATGCTAGAAAAAAAATGAGCTGCTTTTTTTCCACACAGTGCAATAAACAGGTTATTTTTGTTACAGATAATTATGGCTGATTTATTTAGAATTACAGGAAATCTTGGATGAGTGAGTCGATTTTGGTCTAGGTATAAACTACTTGTATGCTGGATATACTACAGTCTTCAATCTCCATTTACTTCTAAAAGACTCATACACACACAAGTAAAATTCAATGCAACTCCTTCCTTTTTTTTTTTTGCACTTCTGCTTAAACCTCAAGTGTAATTTTTTTCCACCCTCTGTTAGGTATGACGAACAGATCCTCATCTGGTTTTTCCTGAAGAAGGTAAGGATTGCAGTAAAACTATTTTACACATTAGATTGTTCAACTCTTTTTCTTTGTTCCATACTCCATATGAAGTACAAGTTAAGGCTAACATAGCAGTATACCAGGAGAAAGACCCTTCCCTGACAAAGATACTTGAACAGTATCAGCTGTCTATCAGTGCTGGGTGACAGAGATCCAGTATCTCCTATGCCAAAATTCAGCAAGTCACATCAATGTTATCAATGCACATCATCAGAAGCCCATTTTACTTTCCAGTGAATGAAGGTCTCTTCTCCCACCTTCCTGCCCAACAGCTGATGTGCTATGGATCAAATACATTGCTGAAAGTGTTTCGATTCCTTCAATACAAAGTGTCTACAAAAACTGGTAATAACAGTTTTACTTAGTGAACCTCTGCAATCTTAATTTTAAGCCTGAAACAAGTTAGCTACAATAATTTTTATGAATAGGGCTACTCTTCCTGTTATTAATGGGCATTATTCAATTTCTACACAAAAGACAGTTGTATACATCTCCGGAATTCTTTTAAGTACAGATCACCAGCATTGTCATTACAGAACCCATATAATATACTACAAGTAATTCTGAGCCTAAATAAATTTTAGTTAGATACACACATTACCTTTCTAGAGCTGCTCTTCTTTTCTCTACAAATTCAGTAGATGAAGAATCTTCTTTGCCTACTTTAACCTTGGTCATGCCTTGAAGGAAACAGCATCGTATTGATTTTATCACAGATAAATCATTAACATAACTGATGTGATTAGAATATAAGGCTCACCTGAGTTTGCATATTTAAATCAAATTATAGTGAAAAACAATACATAGGAACATTAAAAAAAAAATCTATTGCATGGTTTTGTGGAAGTAGCTCTGTGAAATACTCAATTTCCTGTAACATATTAATTGTGACTAATAGGTAAGTAAAACTAGCTTAATTTGCATTTATGAAAAGAATCTAAATGCTGATCAGAGTCTTACTGGCAACTTCCAGAAAAAGAAAACAGCCATATAAAGGAGACTGCAAAAATGTCTTCAGTTTATAAGCCTATTCCTTGGCATGCTTCTTACCATTATTTTCATTTTACTATTTTTTAAGTTCTAAAACTAGTAGTTTTTAAATTAACTAATGCAAACTAACAAGTATTGAAAATTCTGAACTGAACTGCATGGAGAATAAAATCAGCAGAATAAAACGTGTGCAGCTTTACAGTAGTTTCTCTGACCAAGACTAGAGTGGCAACCAACCAGTTGTCGATGTATCATGGCATGAGAATTAGATTCAACCTCAGCAACAAAGGAACTCTTTAACAGTGAGACTGAAGTCACTATTTTTCATGCTAAAGATCTAAATTTGGAGTTTGGTAACCTGAGTCCCATCAAGAATACCACGAAATACTGCACATCAATAATTATTCTTATTTCCTAAAAAACAGGAAAGAAATTTTATTATACAGTCCAGATGTCTGATTCCTAGTTGTAGTATATTTCTTATCTGATACTTTTATGTTTCTTCAGCTAAAAGTTTTGAGATCTGACTATATACTCATTGATCTGCCAGGTCAATAGTTCCCTAAGCTCCTCACCCATTCTCCCTTCTGGACTCAGAAGTCTCACACAGTAACACCTGGAGGAGACAAGCAGCAAAGCCTTACAGGAACAAGAAGGAACTCTTAACCTCTCAGTGAAGTCTTAGTTTTTCCCTCCTCTGCAACATAATGAAAATAAATCTGATGAAGACTTTTTTTTCCAGAAGTATTCTACACAGCATAATATAACTAAATACATAAACTTGTCAGTAAAATTGAATATGTCTTCAAATACAAGAATTAAAGTATTCAAGGGAAGTTGAGGTAATTAACATGCCTCATCTTTTTATATTACCGTATTACTATACAATGACATTTTACTGCAGAAAGAAGAAAATCCTGTGGCTTAATACAAAAGAGCCTTCACAGCTGAACTTTGAACAGAAGTTCATAGGGAAAAACTAAATACACAAACAAATGACCCACATGAGGAATTCCTACCCTGTAATAATGCGAGTTATTTCTAAATATCTTGCCAGATTTCTTTCTCTGCTAATATAAGCCTATTTAAATGCAAGTAATAAGACTGTTTATGTAGACCAAGCACTCTTTTAACCCTTCACAGGAAAAAAACACATGACATAACAGATTATTTTCCTTAAAAAAATGAAAACATGATTTTCATACACACTTATGTAAGTAATGAGATACCTTAATGAATGTCCAATTCCAGTTCACAATTGACTCCTTTTTATCCTTTTGTTACACAGTCAGTAATTGATGGACTTGAATTTGTAGCTAGGATATAAAATTATAGCCCCTACCTCTGATCACCACAATGAAACTGGAGCATAAAACTCTAGGTGTTACCAACAGTGTAACAGAATGAACAGACCAGGGACTTTTTTACAACACACACTGCATAACACTGAATTTATCACAATATGATTTTAAACACAAGCATGCGTAATGTAAAGACTATGTCACCTTACTTTCAGTTGTTTTGTCAGCTCTCTGGTTTAACATGCATTATTTCAAAACAGACTAGAATCAATTCCTTCTTTTCTCAAAACTAGAAACTTACCAACTACATGCTTTTGAACAGAATTAAGTAACACCTGTTAAGTTCAACTCTAAAGAGGGAGTTTCATGCTCTTTTGAAAATATTCCAGAGTCTGAGTTTTCTCAACTACCTGTAGCTTAAAGTCTCTACACAAGGCTTTGAAGCACCAGCCAGTGCTTGTTTGCACCATTTTACTGTCTTCCAGGTGTATCAATTTTTATGCTGGTTTTATTCAAGTGGCAGCTGAAATCCAGCTGAATTCGACTGCGATGCAAGCATTACATTTTCTTGTAAATGCGCACTGTCATAAATGCCTTAAAATTTGTATCATCCAAAGGACATGATCAGAAGCCTCATTCCATTTCCATAAGCCCTGTTAGCATTTGGAATTAAAGTTATTTTTTGCTGTAGGAAAAATTGATTATTACAGAATTTCCCATCACTTTCAAGAACTACCAAAAATTCAGGTCAAATTTTCAGTCTCACAGGCTTAAAAACACAGTGCTTTTCCACAGAAGTAAAATCATGAATTTTCCAAGCCTTATGCTGCCTACATCTACTCAGTCTAAATCTACTCCTACTTAAATGAAAAACTGCTGCTCTGATTATCTATACAGACTAAACTGCTGAAAAGAAGCCCTGCCATTGCCCACACAGCAAACAACATTCTAGATTCATATCACTTATTTATATCAGTAACACAGAAATCTTTAACAGCCTTTACTGTTTAAAATATTTACCTATTTTGAAAGAATCTTTCCTACTTAGAGATCACAAAACTGAAGTTGTTTTAATGCACCAGGCATTCAAGTCAAAAGGTGTTTTAAAAACCTTGCAAAAAACTTATGAGAGGGTTTGCATTCACCATGATCAAAAGAAACAAACAGAAGTATCGGATATCTGGAGTATGTATGAAGCTCTATATATTGCAGGCAATTGATAACAGCTCAACTTAAAAATAAACTTTAACATCCTTGTTTTGGTAGACTAATCTGCTCTTGAAGGGCACAAGCAAAGAAAGAATCATAGATAAGAGACACAAGGCCATGCATTAAGAGATATTCTTCCCATTATCAACATTAGTCTGAGCTAGGAAGAGGCCATTACATACCTTTCCAATTTAATATGAACTTTTTGAAAATACAGAAGACGAAGAATATCTGTACCAACTGAGAAGAAGCAAGCAGTATATATGCAGAGAAGAAATTTGTATTCAGTACTTAAGTGTCACCTTATTGGAACTGCACTTACCTACAATACTTTTTTCTGGAGCTGGAGGCACAATATAACCAATATGCATGTATTTTGTTGCTAATTTGCTGTGCAGGCCAAGAAAATCACTGAATCTTCTTTTAACAGAGAATTCGGTTTTGTGGAATATTGAAAGTGATGTCTTAAAAAAAATAAAATCATTGTGAATTACTGATCCATCTCAGCTATAATACAAAGTATTCAGAAATTTTTGTTGCACTTCCTACCTTTGTTGTTACTCTGTATGCCATATAAGCATTCATGCCATCTCCTGTAAGAAAATTGAAATACTTATCCTAGGGCAAGGTAGTGTAATCCGGCCATATGCTTTTAGTCCAAAATATACATTAAATAAATTTCCATTTAGATACTAAAAATTGCCAAAGGAAACTAAAGAGAAAATCATAGTAAAATCTAAGAATAGTCTTCAAGGAATAAGACAGTCTACCATCTGAATTTCTATCGTCAAGGAACTTACCAACTTTCTCTGGGTCTGATACGCTGATTTCTATATCAAACAAATCTCCATTTGCTTCCTCTTCAATCTAGGAAAAAGATATACCACGTTTAACAAGGTAATGGGCATCTATATTATCTATATTATGTATGGGTACAGGGACAAGGATATAGAGGAAGGAAAAGAAAAAGTCAGTATGTTTGTGTAATTATGAAACATTTCCAGACTCCAACCTTAATGTACTTTCTAACACTGGCTGTGGCTACAACTAAAATTCTTGTGCTGAACTTGGTAGTGCTAAGTTTACAGTTGGACTCAATGACCCTAAACTTTTCTAAGTTTAACTAAATGGTCCTGTGATTTCAGTTTTAAGCCCTGCTGCTAAAGCTTTCAGTACAGCAGACTTAGGGGTCTGTTCACTGTACCATCTACAACTCCAGCAGACACTGGGGTTCACAACCACTCTCATATGCAATGCTTCTCTGCGCCTCTAATCAAAGGACAGACATTCCTTTTCATTAACAATATCTGTAGCAGAAGAGCTTAGGAAGGAAAAAGCAACAGATATAAATTTTTCTGATTCTTGTCTGAATTCTAGTCTTTCAGAATTTCATAATCTTTTATGTACTATACCTAAGTTTGCTAAAAAGAGTGATCTTAAGAAACACCGCAGCAGAAGAGACAGTGCCAGGGCTGAAGGGGACAAAATCAGAATCAAATACCATCACGTGGTATCTGGGGAAGTAGGCATCATTGAGTCACAGGTAGGTCTTGTTTGCAAAGTCACTGTCTAGTAAGAGAACTCTCTAGAATGAATGGCATTCAGCAATGTTCACACTTTGACTGGAACACCAAATGTAAATAGCAACATTAAGACTACAATTACCCTCAGCTCTTTGTTAACATGCAGGATAATGCTAAAAATTGCTTGTTCAATTTCCCCCTTAGGAACAGCTTCAGAAATACAAGCTGACATCAACATGCTCATTAGAATTATTTTACATGAATATCATTTCTCATGTATCAAGTTCTACACACACTTTTAAAGTATCTATTTTGAAGGAATAGAACTTTTTACTCCTAACACTACTTATCTCAAATACAATCACCTCTGTAGTGAATTCTTACAGTATTTTCACGAGTCAAATTCACACTGAACTTCTTGTACAAAACAAACAGCAAGGTATAATGCCATACGTCAACATTTAGGAACAGGCATTTTAAAACAAGAAAAAACTTTAAAATCCAAATGAAACATTTCCATGGTTTTGAAGTTTACAGCATACCTCTTCTCTGGATCTATCAAAAATCACTGGGGCTGTTACAGCTTTCGATTCCATTCTGGGAGCTATTAATGTAGTAGGTGTTACAGGAGTGACTGCAGGAGTAGATTCTGGTGAAAGTATTGGGTCCCTCTCCGGACTGTCCAATGAAACTTCTTCTGTTGCTTCTAGATAAACATTTTGAGTTAGCAACAAATTTCCTGAGCAACACAGATGGATATGAATCACAAAGAAAACAAACATGCATGACAAAGAATGATGATTAAATAAACAGCACCCATTTGTGCAGGATTTTTTCAATACATAGTTAAAACCAGATATGACATTTGGGCTTGTAGTGCATAGTGCAGAATGGGTTAAATTAAGATCAATATTGCCTACATTTTTTTTGTACACTGTCCAGTAAAGAGTCCTTTAAAGTAGTCACAAGCCACAAATAATTTCTTTCTGAAGGACATATTGTGAACACTAATTACTTTTTTTTACCACAGAAGCAGCTCTTATTCATCACCTGTTTGGCACTCTGAACAACAGATGATTTATTCATATAGGCTGCTCTACCAATCTCACTAACTGGTTTTGACCACTGGGAAGCTATACATTTCCTGGGTATACAGAAGTTCCTTTCCTAGTTCAAACAGATGAACAATGCTGCACTCTCACTAGACATGCATTTTCAAGAATTCCAGTTTCTTAAAAGATAACATGGACCACAGAACAACAATTTGATACTAAAATTAAGTTTCCAATAGACCTCAATCCTTTCACAAACCAGATTTCTGTGGGTAGTACTTACCAAACAGGTAAAAAGGCACTAAACCAAAGCAGACACTCATTCTGGCATGAGGCTAACAAACTTTACTGTCATAACTTTCTTTTGGAGCATATCACAGAATTGCTGAGTTTGGAAAGCACTTTTGAAATCATCTAATCTAACCTCTCTGTTCAAGCAGATCTCTAGCCAGGTTAAACTGGACCACCAGATGAATTTTGAGCATCTCCAATGTGGAAAATCAACATCTTCCTTGAATAACCTGTGCAAGTGCTTGACTACCCTCACCAACAAGAAAAAAACCCCAAAGCCAGCACCACCCCCTTGCCCCCATCAAAGACAAACAAAAACGTAAGATTTATGTATTGTCTGGTTTTCAGTGTGTGCCCTCCTGGTCTGTCAGCGGGCACTACTGAGAAATCAGGCTCCCTTTCTCCATTCCCTACCATACAGTACTTATACACACTACAGGATCCTCCCCACCCCAAGCCCCTACTCCAGGATGAACACCACTAGCTCTCTCTATCTCGTCTCTCATGCTGTACCCTTTATGGCCCCAGTCATTTTCATGGCCCTACACAGGAACCACTGTCCACGTCTCCCTTGTATTGGATAGCTCAGACCTGGACTCAGCATTCCAGGTGTGGCTTCAGTGGGGCTGAGCCAAGGGGAATGATTAATTCCCGCAGCCTGCTGGCATTCATTTTTCTAATTTCATATTACAGATTTTCATAGTATTTTCAAACTAATGTTAAAACCATTATATTAAACTTCATTATAGTCTCCATTTTTAACATAAACAAAGAATCTGCAGCCTTTATTTGAAAATAATTCTTTTCATAGCATTGCTTTACTCTTACTGCTAAATCTTAAAGAACATAAACATCTGCTAATGCTTCCTTTCCTCAAATGCCACAACAAGGACATTACATCTCAAATCAATAAGGAATTTTAACTCAAAACCTAAGATCAGGTGGGAAGTTATGCTGAGGCAGTTGCAAAAGAGCTTTTAGATTGGCAGAATAGCACTATTTCAACAAGAGGCAATTCTCTCCTTTGGTGGCTACCAGCATTCAACATATATGTTATACAAATGAATATGTCACAGAAACACTTCTCAGAAAAATATTCACATACATATGTATCACAGCATACTATATACATGATGAAATGTAAAATACAGAATATTTATGAAATAAAGCACTTGCACTTTAGTGCAATCACTAGCTGTATTCCAGGATATTCCGGAAGCAAACCATTAACCACCTCTATATACTTCTCTATATCTTCAAATTTTAAGCAGGTTTAAAAAAGAAGTTGCTAAACAATTCCAAGCACACGGATTTCTAACTTTCATTAGCTGAGAACACAACCCTCTTATTGTAAAGTATAACTTCATGAAAAAATTGTGAATTTAATGTAAGAAAGCAGCATTGCTATCAGATGAAACAGAAGCACACTTCTCCAGTACTCCTCCTTTTCAGACTTGTATCTACACACCTATTAGCATCGTAAAGTGATCTAACTTGTGCATCAAATGAACTGCAAGCAGGATTACCAAATTTTTAAAGCTGCTGTCTGGCATTTTTTTATTTTCCGGAAGGAACTAACCCAGAGGAAAAAATCTATTTGTTTGAAAGCAGTAAGTCAGTTATTTTAGGAAGAAATGAGAATTTATGCCATTCTCCCTCTTGTTACCTCTCACTGCAGGTTTGGCATGCCTCTAGACATTACGCAAATCTAGAAGCATGACATGGAAAGGATATGGAAGGGGATGATGAGACTGAGTTGGGAATCTGATGATGGGACAGGGAGAAAGTTATTACACTTTTTGTTTAGAACAAAAATGTTCAAGGATTCTGAAAGGAAAAAGAAGCCTTAGCTTCATATAAAACAGCAGGCTCTTATGTCTAGCTATGTTTCCCCCTCAGAAAAGCAGCCTTCGAGTAGTATATGAGCTGAAGATCTATTTCTCACGAAATAGGTTTCTTCTGATAAATTCTGGCATTTTTGCTTCTTACATATATCTCTTTACTTTGAGGAATCGGATGACATGGTCTGATTAAAAGTTTTATTGATAATTCTTCTGCTTGTTTTGCAGGTGTGTTTATTCCCCTGTGTAAACATTAATTTGGTAGGCTTCACAGTACAAACTATGGCACTTTCAGAAACATTTGCTTAATTTATTAGTTTTAGATCACCACCTGAAAACTTAGCATTAAGTTGTGGTTTTGTGGTATAGTTTATTGTTGGCTTTGGCTTTGAGAGGTTTTGTGTGCTTGTGTGGATTTTGTTTGGTTTTTAAAAAATTCAGTATCATTATTGGCATGAAAATTGAAATCTACAGGTCTTCTTTTCCAGGTTAGTTCTCAAGAGCTTAAGTTCTCACTTAAAGAGGCAACCGCTCTGCACAACTTTTGGGAGGAAAACATTGAGACTCAATATCAGCTACGGGAGTTACCAGAACATATTAAGAACTCCCATCAATCTACCAGCGTGTACTGCTACACATAAGTATGTACTTTACGATCCATAAACAGTCTTTGTTAGGGATAACTGTCAAGTTGCTTAGCTCCAAAAGAACATGAAGATATGTCACTCAGCTGTAGCAGACAACAACATATGCTTAATTAATATTCTACAGCCAATCACAACAAGTTTCTATCAACAGTCAAGCATGGGCCTTAGTCTCAGCTTTACAAAGAGCTTGTTTCTTTATTTTTCACCAGCAGTTTTTGTGAAATATCATCTTAGAAAATGCAAGTTTGGAATTCCTCACTAGCAGCTCACTTCAGCCACAAGTTATTTTTGCTAGTCACACTTCCAAATGTCTGACCTTTAACATTCTGACATAGCTTGAATGATAAAATTGGCTTATTATCTTTGAAAGTTTGCCCATGTGAACATATAAATTTGGAAGTAAACTCAAGCAGAAGCTGTTATGCAGAAAACAGGACAAACCATTAAAAAAGGCTTCTCTGGGCACAGCAATATTTCAGAGACTTAACTTAACTGACTGTAAGAACTACTACACCCAAGTCATAGCCCACGACCCTTGTTGTATCAGAAGTACTAAGCATAACCTTAAAGACAACAGAAATAGTTTTAATACAACAGTCGGACACTAATATAACCACCTTCTGACTTCGAAACTGTAGATTCACATGTTTTCATGAATTTATTTCTTACAAAATAACTGAACAAGCAGATTCTAAAAAGCAGCAAAGCATTTGCACAAACTCTTCCTATCAGACACATTACACGACAGACACCATCAGCTAGAAGCTTTTCTGTTCAGATGGGCCTGAAGAACATATCTTGTCTGGTTTAGGGAATTATCTCCTCTTCTGTCTCAAATCCCAAGAAAAAAAGCCCAAAGGGAAAAAAAAAGCCCTACAAAACCAAACAACACAAAACCCCTCCAAACAAAAAAACAACCCAATGAAAACAAATGTCACCCCAGCCTGCAACACAGTGACTTTTCCTCAGGACACAATAGCTAGACACTTCCATAACAGGATCCATTCCCAAACACATTTCAGAGTTGAAAAAACAAAATAACACTAATCTTTTACCCAACAGAGGAGATGAAAAATTATAGTTTTCCACTTTTTTAAAGAAGGTGACGGAACACTGATCAAACTTCATAGATGAGCTCACCATGTCTTGCTCTACTATGAGCACCAGAGGCAAAGGCATACACAGCTATGCCCTTCAAGGGCATTTCATGGCATATTTCTACATCTATACGCTGAACTTTGGGCCAACATTTTGGAACAATGCTCTTCACTGTACAATAGCAGGTTATTGAAAACCAAGTTTTAAGATATATCTCCAAATTCCTCAAGATACAACTAATACTGCCTCATTTGAAGCACTGACCATTATGGTCTCCACATGTGAGAGCTCTGTGAGGTAAAAAGTAATTCTTCTGGCCAAATAATCAACATCACGACCTTTATTCTAAGGGTTTAGCAAGGTTTAGCAAGACAGTTTGCTTTGTCACAGAACCAAGAACCACAGCAAAGCAGTAAAAGTTACTTGTCTCCAATGACAGCAGGAAAACTAATTTCTCACATTTCTGAAACCCCGTTTTAATAGTTATGAGTTATGAGTTGCCAGAGATAAGGTAATGAATATCTATATTGCACATATTATTCTGTAGCTGTCACAGAAACATAATAGTAAAGAGGTTTTAAGCATAATCAAAAAAGCCTAAACCATTTCCCAGGTTCTGTCCTGTATTAAAGCTGCAGAAAAAATCTGTACTGCTTCACCTCCTTTTCCATTATGTTGCAATACGAGATGGAACAATGGAAAAGTTTTTTGAAGTCTACAATAGCTAGAGAGGCATACCATCACATTTTTTACAAGTCTGAAAAGCTTTAATTATTTCTGACCCTGAAAAATGGCAATCTCTCCTTTCAGGAGCCATAAACAGGATTTCCTTTGCCTGGATTTTTAAGTGTCTAGTGATTAAACATGAAGGAACAACAGAAGTTACAAAGCTCTGGACCTTCATTTCTTTTCCACTTAAGTGTTCCTATAAGCTGTGCCAAGTTAAGACTCTTTGGAACTTCAACACGTCAGAGAAAAACCACGTCATATTCACTTTTAAATTGAATTCTGCTTTCCTAGAAAGCCAGACTTAAGCAATCATGCTGGAAGCAAGAAACTAGGAATCTCATCTTGCCTTTCTCAGGCTGTTTCTATACTATCTAGCAAAACAGTCCTAAGAAAGAAGAAGGTAGTTATATGTCTGAGTGCACAGCACTGGAACACAAATTCAACACAGTTTTTCAAAATGTCTTTTGAGAATGACAGCGAGACAAACACAGAAGTTCCTGACTTGGGTTCAACTGCATTATACAGACTTCTTGCTTAGAACAGGAAACTGCGAAAAATATCACATTTTATCTCATGCTCCATAAATCACATTTGTTTTTTCCTCTATATGAGAGTATTAGACTCACTCTGTACTACAAATTGAACTTTAAAAGACCAGTCTCAGCTGAGGTGGACACACAGTGTTAGACGCCTTCATATCAGTGCTGTAAGCATTTAAGAGAATGTCCTACATGGCAAAACCCACACTCATTAAATCAATTCCATGTGTTATTCTCACAGCATTCACTTCAGCTGAAATAATCTGGCTGCAAATACCTGTTCCTTCCTTCTGACTCCCCTCAATATTTACTCCAGTCTCCCTTTTTCTTAATATTATCCAAAGGAGAACTGGCTTTCTTAAAATATCCACTCCAGATGGCTCTATGGTTATAAAAAGCTGGCTTTATATACTGAAGCTAAATAACCACATTACTGACTAGTACTAGAAAACTTCATTACTAAAACACTTATGGTCTTTGTGAGTTACAAAGCAAAAAAAAATGCAGAAAAAATTAAGATCACCTCTCTATCCTTTATTCCTTTTTTCTCTTAAAACATTTCCAGAGAGGTACTAAACTAGTCAATACATTCTAACAGTGTCATGAACAAACATGTTCAAATACATGGAAATACAAATTATGGAAGTTTAGTACAAATGTAATGGGCATGAGTATATATGCACTTATACAAAATAACCCAGAATAAAGGTTATAAAGTTTGTTTTGGAATGATTAAATCAGGTAATCAACGAAGATGAGATGACTGTATTCAAAGCAGACTGTCAGCTTCTCAATACAAAGTAATAAGGAAAATTGTAATATTGAGATGTAATATTCAGAACCATCTTATGCACCTAATATTCCAAATATTACACCTCCTTTCTTGAATAGTTTGTGTTCCTACAACTGTAATTGACAGCAACAATAACCCATGTTAGGATAGCTGAAAACTGACACCAAAATAGCAACTGATTTATGAAGCTTTAGAAGCATTCTGTCTATTAAGAGCTCACTTATCAGAGCTTTCACATCTTTTTCTAAAGTGCAATACTGTCAGCTCTCAGAGACACCACCATGCAGCAGTGAAATTATAGGACTGGTCCCCTGGGTCAGTTTGCTACCTTTCCATTAAAACAAGAGTATTAAGAAGTAAATACTTGCAATACAATGTGAATTCTCTCTCTCTTTATAACTGGAGAAAAGATCATATGCATGATTATTAAATAGAAAACAAGAAAGAATTTAAGTCATGCATTTCCACACAAACAGATTTGAGCATTTTGAATCACAAAATTATAAAGACCATTCTTACTGTCAGCAGAACATGTTAGTGACCAGCTCAGCACTCCCACACTACACACTGACCGTACACAGCACTGAGAAACTTATAAACAAACTTAACTAACAAGACTTTTCACATGAAAAAACCTGTACAACTGTCAAACTACTTATAAGGTTTCAATCCTCCCTCTCAGAAAAGCACATTTCTTTCAGTCCAAGGGTGAAAGGATTTGTGCAGGCATGCTAGAAGAAAATGGGCATTACCAGCAAAGAGGTCTTCTCTATCACCATCCAGCATGATTTCTGCTGGCTTTGGACCATTGGAGTTTGTGCTGAGGTCTTCTGCAGGAAGACTCGCTGGCTCTGGAGATGAAGGACTTGACTGTTTTAAAAAAAATAAAAAGCAAAATAATCAGAAGAGAACTAGTTGCCATGTGTCAGTACATAAGAATTATTGCAACATTCTTTCATTACAAAGAAGCAAAAGAAGACTACGGAAAGGAAACCCTGTCAGCTATTTCCATTTCCCACTCCTAGCACAGCAACAATGAATAAAAGATATGACTAGTCAACAGTTCTTTTAATTTCTTCATTTGAGAGAAAAAACAGTCAACAGTTTCTTCAGGTTTAATTAATGTGAAATAAACTACAGAACTATCTAGAATAAGTTTATCGGTAATGCCAAATGTAATCTGATTATTAGGTTCCTCCTAGAAAGGTTTGGATTTAAATCTGGATTTGTACACAGCCAAAAATCAATAAAGAAATCTCCAAGACATTCTTTTGTTCTACAACTGAGAAGATTTTGCAGTCCAAATAATTCAAGGCTCCTTGGAGCTGTAAGAAATTTTGATACCTTTGCAACAAGATTACTGCCACAGAGGATCAGAGGATCATATTGAACTTTACATGCAAGCTGGGCTTGCCACAGATACAATTTTTTAAACTGAAGACTAGAACTTGTCCTGTTGAAGACACTCAGGAAAACCAAAGCAATATTGAAACTGGGCCATCAAATGAATAGCAGGCTTACAAAATAAATACATACATAATTGCAGATCAGTGCTTCAGATCAGTTAGAAAAATTTTTCTTTAAAAAGAATCAACTCTGTTAACTGTTACAGTACCAGAAAATTTGCAAAACTCACTTCTTGCAACTTCATCCAGGATAGCTAGCTAAGGGGTTTTCAACAACAGCATATTTATTCATGAATGCATGCATGTATTAAAAAGATACTGTATGTTTAAGGCTATGCTTGAAAGAACACTGTAAATTAGAAAAGATTTTTTAAAAAGACTGAAAAATACTGAAAAGTCACTGAAAAAGTCTGTCCAGATTGTATTTTCAGGGGCAAGAGTCCTAGCAGAGAGGCATTCTTTATAACTGACTTTTGTCCTTCTTCCCCCCACTTTATGCACAGAGCAGGATGTCAGATGGTCTGGAATATCCCTTGGGTCAGCTGGGGTCACCTGTCCCAGCTGTGTCTCCTCCCAACCACCCAGGCACCCCCAACTTCCTCACCAGCAGCACAAACACCACAAAGGCCTTGGCTCTGTGCAAGCCTGCTCAGCAATAACAAAAGCATCTCTGTATTATCAGCCCCTGTGTTCAGCACAAATCAAAAACACAGTCTCATGCACTGCAAAGAAAATGAACTCTACCCAGTCAAAATCAGCATAACCACATTTTGGTTGCAACATCAAACTGATTCATTGAAATGACAGAAGAGACACATCTCCTTCCTTTTGCCAAAAGCAGCCACTCTCTGAAAAGGCCACACATAATATGGGGAAGCCAGAAACAAATCAAAGTGATGAATAGCAAAAGGAGAAGTCTCTCAAACTCTTGACTGGATATTGCCCTAGAACCTGCAAAGAACATCAAAGAAGAAAAACTTAGAAACTGTATGTAGGCAGTAGAGCTCATAACCTTGTAAGGAACCAATCCACCTAGTCACATGAATACTTCTCATCTCATATGAAACTAAATGCCAAAACGACCTCACAGGAAACAGCGTGCTCTGGGGTAATAAAGGTATATTTTGTCCACTCTGTGGAGTGTCATAAGGAGATAAAACTATTTTAAAACGTATTAAAAGACTTGCAATAATTTAGATTAAATGAGCTACAAACGCAAGACAACCACAGTACTTGACATGCTTCACTATTTTACAACTGAAAGTATACATGCGTTACACAGAACAGCCGAGGGTTTTAAGCAATTTCACAATGCAGAAGTAGAATGTTTTAGAAGAAATGGTCTGTATCTCCAGCCAGTGTTACGTAAACATGCAAGTTCAAAACCTTGTATTCCAACTAGAACAGAAGAGCATGGAAATACTTGATTTCTCAATGCTTGAGATTCAAGAAGTTTAAAGTTTTATGAGCAAAAGCAGTTCTTCACTGAAACACCATAGGTACTCATTCCAAACAAGTTTTGCTGCTATTCAGCTTTGAACAACAATCCATTTACATTTTGGTAGACTGGAGTTTCAGGACACAGCGAGTCCCACACTGCCACAGATGCAGAAAGCACGTAGGTTTGTGCTTGTCAAGTCATTGCTATGAAAAACAGCTCTAATACAGTCACAGAGAAGAAAAGTCTTCCTGAACCCTTGTAACACATTAGCAAGAGCTTTTTAAGAGCGATACACTTAATTATGCTCGTCCTTAAAGAATCATGAAAAAGAGCCCTTGGAGAATGCTTACACCTTCAAGCTATTCCCTCAGTTTACCTTCTTAGTTTTACCAGAAGTAGCTGTTTTGGTTACTAGTGGTTATTTTTGACTATACCTGGCTTCTAATCACAGAAGTATTCTGTCAGGCACAAAATTCACTTTGAACACCTAAATCTGATCAACCCATGGCAAATATCTGCATGCCTAAAGTTACAAGTTAGCCAATGGTCAATACAGAGCTATTCCTACTATAAAGAAAGAGACAGATTCCTCTAAGAATGGAGGAATGGTGCTATAAATATATAAATATATGCCACCAAGTCTCCTTCTGCTACTGAGCCAGGAAAGATCCTGTCCAACAGCACAGTTAAAGAAAGCCAATATTTCTGCACTGGATACCACGCTTCAGAGCTGTAGTTAGTAGAGCAGTTACAGGCAGATTTCTCCAAATTCCATATGAGAATATTTGCAAATGGCAAGGACTCAAACAAACCTTATGGGCACCTCAGAAAGCTAAAGAGCAAAGCTGACGAGAGGGATATCCCATACCTTGTAAAACCATGCTCACCAAAGCTATGGTGAAGAAGGACAGAGAGGATGTCTGGAGTTACAACATTTGCCTAAGTCACCATCACACTTCTCTCTTCCTGGAGATGGCTAAGCACAAGCCTGCCATGGAAGAGGTGAATAAATTCATTATATTGCTTGCATATGCTACTTTTACTCTACCTATTTAAGTTCTCTTCACCTCTGTCCACTGGTCTTCTCATTTTTACCCTTCCAACTTTTCTCTTCCATGCCAGGGGGAGTCTTGAATGCCAGATGGAAATAAAATTCAACAAGCTGGCAGGTGAATAAGGTCCCTACTGGTCTATTAATCTTTCTCTGTCTCTTTGGTCCTTCTAAACAGCTGTATTCTCAGACAAGATGAATTAAGAATGGGATTAAATACATTCACTAAGAGTTATGACTTTACAAGAAAAAGACAATGTATAGAAGCATCTTAAAAATCATTCATGGTCTGAACACTGCATCAGCTTGTTTAGGAGTTTTGAAACGAAGAATAGCTTCTTCTCTTCAAAATGGACATGGTCCTCAGGGAACTACAAAAAACCAGCAAGGCACAGACGTTATGTATCAAAAACTGGGTAAATAATTTATAATAACCTGATTATTCTGCACAGCCAGTGGATCAGAAAGTGCTATCCAGCCTCTCAAAAATGAAAAAAAGCATCCGTGCATGCAAACAATGTATTAAGCTGCTTCAGTTACAGTCTTCTAGGGATGAGATCTAAAAGAGAGGACCTAAACCTTGCTTTTTTATCTCTACAAAATCCAGCTAAAATGGCCGATAAAAATGGTTGTCAAAGGAGTTAGTAGTTACTGCAGTGAAAATCTGTATCAGACAAGAAATGGAGATGAGATTAATAAAAACCTCTTGGCCCAGACAAATAGCATAGCTGTTTAGAAACTTTAAACTTACTTGATGCCCATGGTTCACAAGATATCACAAACACATCCATTTCCTGAAATGTATGCAGCTGTGAAATTTCTGAACAAGTCCTGAGCTGAATGCTTAGTGAAGTCTCCAATAACCAAGATACTCAATGTCCGGTTATGCAAGACAGTCAGGATCCTGTCTTGTTTTTCCTCAAAACAAGTTTCTGGTAAGATGCCCATGGGCCCATTCCAATTTACAATGTCAATAACAAGCTCAATTTTCTGTTATTTTATTGTTCATCACATCTGGAGGCAATAACCAAGCATTTTACAGCTCTGACTTACAAAGAAACAAGAAGAAGATCTTGTATTTTCTGCTGGCTGAAATTATAGCTCTAGACGTTTGGACATCCTTCTTTCTCTTAATAGTAGGGTACCCCCTAAACTAGTTCTCCTTGCATGAGCACCTCCTAGCTTCCTTCAGTCAGAACACAGAAGGCTGACAAAAGGTGGCCATCACAATATTCTAGTTGTTCAGGTTAACCCAGCTCATGGTGTGAAATGGGGTTACAGGAGCTCACAAATCACAGAATGGGCAGAGAGAATAGACTCAACGGCAGGACAGCGCCATTTGCAGCAGAAAGGAAGCAGCCACATCAGAATAAATTTCCACATACTTCCTTTACAGCCTAGATTTAAATATCAAGCAATGAGAAATTTTCACACATTTTCAGTAGAATTAGACCAATTAATCTTGGATACAGATTAATCTTGGATACTTAGCTTTCTGTAAAGATATAGTACAGTATGGAACGACTTAGTGCTTTCCTCTCTGATATTCCACAGCTTTACTGCTTCCTCAGTAATGGTACTGTTAAACTGAATGGATATCATTAAAGCCATCTGGACTTCTGTGGCTATCTAGTGTTTTGCCTCATGTACAAAAACCAAATGGATATTGCAGATCTTTGACATAAACTGATCAACAGGCAATGAGATTATTACACACCCTGCCCTAAATTACAGTCCTTGATAAAATACCACATCTACTACTAAATGATTATTTTCAAGTTCTTCCATGTATTTTTCCATTTAAAAAAACTCCACCAACAAACAGGAGTATGGGCATATAAATACTGTTTGAATGAGTAGGTGGCAGCCTAGGTTCCTGTGTTCACATAGCACCTTCACAAAAGACAGACTGGCAATACAGAACTAAGTGAGACATTTAGGGAAAATGAAATAAGAAATGGTGCAACATATGAAAAAGGAAGGTGACAGAGACACAGACTGGTGCATGGAGGAGGAAGAAGGCAGAAACCATGAAATGAGAGCAATAGTGAACACACCATTATTTTCAGAAAATCTATATTACACATATGTCACCAAATTTTACTTTCATACAGTTGTTTGTGGACCCTTTTAATGGGAGCAGAGGACACATACAGCAAAATAGCGGTTTGTTGATCAAACTTATAATAGGGAGTGATTCTTCTCATAATGTACAGGTGAATTCCAGAACACAAAAAAAAACCCCAAAACCAAGCAACACCAAAAACAACCAATCAAAACCCCACCAAAAACCATGCACTTCAAATTTTAGCTAGTAGATAAGTCTACTTAGATAAGTCTACTTAGTCTACAAAAACTTGATACCTAGGGGAGCACTGTAGATGCCAGCACATATATATAATAACCAGCAATATTATTCAAATGGAACTCACCACTGATTATCACTGTAAATGCAATTTTGGCTTAAACCATTTACATGATTCATCCTGGCTATTCTCACTAATGAAAGCTACTCTGGCAGCTAAAGGGAAACCTCTCAGTAACCTTGAAAGCAAGAGAGGCAGTTATCCAGACTCACAATACAGTTGGAACAATAAAAACAAAATAATCATTCTCATTCTACTACATAGGCACTGTGGATACCTGACAATAAAATGAGCATCCCATCAGCTCAGAAAAGTTGCTGCCCAGCCTGGTTCCCAGTTCATTGTTGTCCTAAGATCACAGGAAGAGTTCTCATTCTCTGCCACATAGCAAATTTTCAAGTCCTAAAATGTGTTTCCACCGCAGCCCAGAAATCTAAGGTGTTACAGCTCAGTGAGATCTTTCTATTTTATTTTCTAAATTAGAGAATTCAACTTGGAATAAACAATATTCTTCATCTGAAGCCACTGAAGTAACTAAATTTACATGTATTTAAATACATAGTTGCCATTCACAATATACACTGAATGTATATTTTGTCAAAAGCAACTTTGCCTGTGTTTTCCAAATGGAGACTTTGTTTAGTGGAGAAGCTGTATGGTATCTAATACATCTTTCAAATAGCTTCCATATTAACAATCACATTACAGGCAAGAAAGGTGCAGCATGCATTTTGTGAACTGCAAAGAGAATGAAAGCAAGATAAAGTAGGAAGGGACTGAAATTAATCATGCTAAAAGCAAATTGACAGCTGCAAGATAAACCAGTTGGGAACACTTTCAAAGTACCAAAGCCCTCACGTAAGTTGTGTTTGCCACACTCTCACTTCTGGTATCAGCAAACTAATACATTATTAACTACAAAAAGCATGACACCATTCTGCTGTTACTATACAACTCCCACTGCTATTTATAATCAGTTCATGCACGAATATTTACCAGATTAAAGTAACAAGACAAAAGTTTAACTAGGCCATGAGACAATCATTCCCCTCTGGACTATGGTACTCTACACATTGAATCCATCCATTTATATGCAAGCTAGTAAGAAGTCCAAAGTCAATTTTCATGACCTCTTCCTCCCAAATTTGCAGGAAAATCACAAGACCAACGCACTGCCCTAAATGCTGATGTCAGAAAAAGCTTACTGACACAGCTTTTAAAAGCTTCTGTTTAAGCAAAGAGGCTTCCCCTTTCTACTTGGAGACACTATCCCAAACAGACTGTGTACATAAACAAAGCAGCACAGTGGAATTGGCAGCAAAGCAACTGATACAAAGCCCATTTCTTTGCTAGTGTTTGCAGTCAGAGGAGTTTCAGTAACTTTTCTATCTCGTGGTAACTGTGATTTGGACACTAAATCTATCTTATCTCCTGCAGCTTTACTTGCAGACTACATCAATAAAAACATTGTTTGTGTTACACTGCAGTCTTTCTCAGTGCACTGAAAAAGACTCCAGTAATACACACTGTGTCAGACAGAGATGCACAGAAGTCTACTCATGCAATTCTTGTCTACTGCAGATTCACATAATTTCTTATTCCTTCAGTTCATTCTTTCCACAGATCTTTTTCTACCAATGCACAGATTATGAAACTATAAAAATAAAGAAAAAAAGAAAGTGGCTTGACAAAAGACAAGTGACTTTAAAATACGTTTTAAAGCCTCTTTGTATACTGCAGGGTTTTTTGTTAGGGACAGACTACAGCCAGAGCAAAATCAAAGCACACACCAATCCTGTTTCTGTAAAGGTCAGGGACAGAAAACTCTTCAGGAAAAGAGGAACAGAACCATTTTCTTTCTAAATGGGCATCTGTGTACAGGAAGAGTAAAGTTCTTCTAGAAGATACTGGCTAGGCACGTAGGTGGAACGTGACCACAAAAACGTGCCAAGAAGGTTCCCACTGTAAGGAATGAACACACAAGCATTTCTCCTGTCTCCTCTCCTTCCCAGCCGGTCCCAGCAGCCGCCGCAGTCCAGCACTGCGTCGGCTCCCTTGGAGGAAACCCCAGACACAAACAAGTTTTTGCAAGATTTGCAAACTGAAATGGAGTGAAGGCTCGGAAAGAGGCCAAACAAAGAAAATGGGTCGTTATTAATCCACTCAAAGTCTAAGGCGGAGACACACACACTCACACCCACACACACACACCCCCACACACACATACCTCAGCGAAACTGGAAAGATGTAAGCTAAGAATATTTCCCTAGCAGGACAAGAGGATAAGAGAAGGGAAAACGGCGGTATCTGGAAAAAAGAGTTTTGGGTTCTCTTGGCAGCAGAAGCCCCCTGCCCGTGAGGGAAGTCCCTCCGTGAGGGAAGCACCGAGGTGGGCGGTGGGGCCGCGGCCGGAGGCCGGGTCGGCAGGGGCAGTCGGCGGGGGACGGGCAGGAGCGAGGGGGCCCGGTAAGGAGCGAGGGGGCCCGGTAAGGAGCGAGGGGGCCCGGGCACGAGCGAAGAACCGGCGGCCTGACGGGGAGGGGAGGGCCCGAAGGGCGCCGGACCGGCCACGGTGCGCAGGGCCTGCAGCGGAGGGCGGGTTTTCCTCACCTCCAGGGTGGACACGGTGCTAGTGAAGAGGTCTTCGCCGTCCTCCAGCTCCTCGAGGTCGGCGGGCCGCGTCTCCCCCAGCGGCGGCGGCTCGCGCTCCGCCGCCATCTTCCCCTCCGGCCCGGCCCCCGCGCTCACGTGACCGCCCGCCGCCCCGCCGGCACGTGACCGCGGCGGCCGGGCCGGGGCGGGGGCAGCGCGCGCTTCCCGCCCTTGGCCCTGCCTCACCCAGAGCCTTTCCCACATCACTGCCTCACCCAGAGCCTTTCCCACATCACTGCCTCACCCAGAGCCTTTCCTAAATTCCTACCTCATCCACAGCCTTTCCTAAATTCCTGCCTCATCCAGAGCCCTTTCCTGAATCACTGCCTCACCCAGAGCCTTTCCCAAATCACTGCTTCACCCAGAGCCTTTCCTAAATTCCTGCCTCATCCAGAGCCTTTCCTAAATTCCTGCCTCATCCAGAGCCCTTTCCTGAATCACTGCCTCATCCACAGCCTTTCCCAAATCACTGCCTCACCCAGAGCCTTTCCTAAATTCCTGCCTCATCCAGAGCCTTTCCCAAATCACTGCCTCATCCAGAGCATTTCCTAAATTCCTACCTCATCCACAGCCTTTCCCAAATCACTGCCTCATCCAGAGCCCTTCCTAAATCACTGCCTCATCCACAGCCTTTCCCAAATCACTGCCTGGTCCAGAGCCCTTTCCCAAACCCCTGGCTCACCCACAGCCCCTTCCCCATCTCCATCCTCAACCCCTTACCCTTCCCAAGAAGAGGTAAAGAGCAGAACTCCCTAAGTTAGCTTGGTTGTTCTTTGTCACTCATTAAGAAAGCTATTGGAGAAGTTTAGCTTATTTGATACAAAACAGTGTTGTAAGTACAGTCAGGCTAAGGGATCTGTGGCCACAGAAATCTATTATAGGATTCTTTTGTGTCAAGAGGTCAAGAAATAACCCAAAGATAGTGATAGGACCTGGATTTTTAGCTAATTGAGGTTCAATGTTGAAAAACTGGATTAGTAAATCAGTGTGGGAAAAGAACCCAAATTAGAGAAAAGGAATCAAGGAAACAAATTGGGAAACAATGTTGCAGGAAAATTTAGAATGACTGCAGAAAGCCAATCACATATGAGATTGTGATGTGTTACTGCAAAAAGAAAAACCCCAGTTTAAAGCCAAGCCTCATCCCTGTCAGTGTGGGTATAAATGTGTATGTCATTTGACAAATACATAAGAGCTGTCAACTCTACCTCACGCCACTAAGTGAAAATCTAAGAGAAGAGGAAGCTACCCCATATCCTAATGGAAACTGCAGCCACCCCTTTCTTGGCAGCCAATAAATCCACCTCTCTAATGCTGTGTGAGATGGATATGAATTAAGCTGCAAAGCTGCTGAACAGTAGAAGTAGAAATACCAAAGCTAAGTTTACATGTGGAACTTGTGTATATGTGCCTGCTTTAATTATCTGGTTATGTGATATGATTCTACAGGAGCCCTCTTCCCAAGGAGCATTTACTACACAGTTATAGTTTTTCCTTGCTTCCTAACAGCTCTGTACTTCATTTATTATATACAGTCTCAAGTCTACACTGAAGATGCAAAGATTTGTCTTCTCACATCCATTTTTCTGAGGTCTGTCACTGCCTGTTTCACAGGCACTGATGAACTTTATCTTCAGGGTATGATACCCATTAGAACTAGAGATGGAAAAACTTAAACCTAAACTGTTTATTGATTTGGATGTTCTAATTGAGATCACTAGGATTTGGGGTTTTTTTTGCTAGAATACTGAATATTCCAACAGTTTTGTCTGTCCCCTAGGCAGGAAGCCACAATATCACAGTAGTAGCCTTACACCTACCCATTTTTAGAAGTAGGCTTTTATTTCTTTTCTTCTCTATTGTGTCACTTTCTTTCCCTTTGTTGGCCATTGTCAGGTCCCAAACTTTCTTGATTTGTTTTGAAAGCCATTGAAAATCCTCCAAAAATGGTATTTCTAGTTTTGGCCCACCAGCCAGTAGCTCCTCCAAATCAGTACATCTGGTCATCTGTGGGCTCTGCAAGCTTTTGTAGTTCAGCACTTAAGAGGATATATGGAAATCAAAAATGTATTCTGCATAAATACTCTTGGGATCTTTTACACAATAAAAAGCTTCCTTTTTTCCTGCAGAATCAGGTTTCGCTCAGGAGTATAATCTCCTTGATTTTAAATTGCTTTTAAAATTAACAGGACAACAGTATTATGGCTCCATGTGATTTCCCTAGTTCAGGTCACAGAGGTGCTGATGCCTTGAAATAGTTACAAGAAATTATCTGGGTTTAGGCACTATACCATTAACTACCTTCTGCCCATCTGCCAAAAAACTATTAAGTTACATGCAAAATAAAGATGGATATGCTCTAAGCAATGTGAATCAAGGTTTACAATGGATGGAGGTGGGACAATACTTGGAAACAGCATCCTATGCACTTGCCTGAAGTTAACACTTCTTCAGTCATCTGCTTTTGTCCATAGAGAGAAGCATAGTCTTAATCACATTAAATGGAACTAAGGGTTCCTAAGTGTCAAGTAATTTTGGCATATTCTGAGTTGGAAGAGACTCCCAAGGATCACCAAGTCAACTCCTAAGTAAATGGCCTGTATGGGTGTTGAACCCCCAACTTGGTGTTATTAGCACCATGCTCTGACCAGCTGTTAATCTCATTTCCCTGACCTAGTTTTTTCAGTTATGGCCCAGTTAAATTTTTGTACCGTGTAATTTCAAACCTGTGGTGTGTGACTAAGTCAATTTCAAATATTTCTATGACTATAAACTGTCTCTAGCTTGACCTGCTTTCCTGCTTTCAGAGAAAGTAGCAAAATGATGTAAGGTAAGCAGCTTGTAAGGCATGATCATCTGCTGCATTTTATTTATCAGTTTTAACTAATTTTATCAGGGATAAATTGTTGCAAGGGGTTTTTTATGTCAAATCACTGAAGTCAACATGCATTTCTTACTATTCTCTGACTTGCTAGGACTTTCAGCTAGATATAAAAACATTAGAAGCTATCACTCTCTTCAAATATTCATGTGCATTCTTAGCTGTTTTCCAAATGATATTTCTATCAATTGATTCCAGTGGATATTCTTTGACACCCTTTTTTTAGAGCTCTCTGTTAATATTTATGTCATGAGTTGTCTTAATTCTTTCATCCAAAACTGGATGACACAAGAAAAAGAACAGTGAGGAAAGGAGGCTGGACCTTCCCTACAGTGTCAGAAGCAAGTCAGTGTCATTGCACAGTATCAGTTGGTTCTATCCCTGGGTGGCACATCAAAAATTAATGTTGGAAAGTTCCTCCAGTTGGAGTAGAGGTTTCTTGTAAGGGAAGCCTTGATCTGATCAATTTCTCGTGATCTCTGGAATTTTTCTTTAATGGATTCCATACCTCTTAAACTGTGGAACATTTTTTTTCCTCAGATGGGAAGTGGGGTCAGAGGTGATCCTTTTTTCTGCAGCTAGTTTCTGGTATTACATTAGGAAATGCTCAGTGCCTCCTAACTCTTACCATCACTGCATCACCAGTGATGAATGTAACATTGCCATTCAATTTCATCTAATTTGTCCATGGAAATTTTAATCTAGTGAGAACTTGGAGATCAGAACCATAATGAAAACAGCTCCAAGAGGAAAAAACCTTGAAATCAAACTAAAACCATCACCAACTAACAAACCAACAATTAATTTCCAAGTGTCTATTTGTAGAAGAATTTTCAAAAGTCCCCTGCTGAAAGCATGTGCTTTATAAAAGAATTCCTATAACCAGGTCTACATCTCATTATGTCTCTATCAGCCAGCAATATTATCTGCATCTAGTGTAGAATTTACTAAGATGAGAGTTTAAAATTACTGTGTTATCACTTGATAGATGAAGAAAGTCTATATTGTCTTTCTCTTTCAAAGTGTTAACGATTCCTGAGCTGATCTTAGTTTAGAAGATTTGAGGAGGGAGTTGGGCAGAATGTGAATGACATAGGAACTTTTTGCATATTTTTTCTTCATTGGACAATCATGGAAGAAGTCTAAGGGTAGAGAAGGTGGCAGCATGGAAGAAAATGAAAGTGATGTGCAGCAAAAACCAGTGTAATAACCACTCCAGCTCACCACTATAAACCTTTGGACAACTGTATTTTTCCACCAAGTCTGCAGCCTTTGGGAGGGAAGCTTATTTCCCTGTTTGCTTGGCACAAAGCAGAAGCTTGATAATCATATATGCCAGTCTACTCCATCACAAGGTGACTGAGAGCTTTCAGATGTTGCCATAGGAATATATGCAAGTTTTACTGATCATAGTATTTTTCTAAAAGCGTTCTCAAAATGTAAAAGTATAGTGCTGGTTAATTAATTCATTCATTCATAAAATGTGTGTAGAAGGCAAGGGTGACATTGCAACTATATCTGTGTAATATATAAGAAACAATATTCGTTTTTGATATTCCAGACACTGGACACAACGTATTTTGTATGTTCTCATGACTTTGAAATCATTGCCAGGGAGTTGCCAAGAGGACCTCCAAAGATATTATGGAAGGTCAGCTTTTTGGCTTCCACCTGTTCCCTTGTACAAAATGAGGGAGTTGTTGCATCTGGTCTTATATAGGTGTTTAGTGCTTTTAAATAGTTTGTCCCTCTCAGCTAGCTGAGTGCAATTGGTTTGAGATAATTCACCTAGATTTTGAAGCAGAAAGTAAAAGAATGGAAAACGGCTCTCTGAAACCAGTTGGAATTCTAAGAACATGTGTATCCAACACCTCCTTCCAAAATCCTACACTTCATTTCTCCCTTAGTTTTTTCATATGCATTTTGGGTGCTGTTCACATCGAATAACTTTAGCTGGCTACAAAGCAGCAATCTAATGAAAGCAATTTCACTTAGTTTTGACTGTGGCAGGAGATAATGAAAAATAATAGATGATTTCTGGGCATCCTATCCATCTTTAACTCTTATGCTAGGAGCAATTTAATGATGAGTGCCTATTTCCATTACAAAGAATTTTATACTTAGGTAGATGCTTGACTTTAGACCAACTGTGATTAGGTGAGAAAATCTCATTCTGCAAAACATATGCACGTATCCTAAATTATAAACTCTGTAAGTTAATGAGCCTTAATCTTAAATGTAGCTTTCTGGCTGATTATAGTATTTATCATAATAAAAATTATAAAGTGACTGCAGAATTAACCTGAGACAAAGTACTATTAATAATACTCAGTCCAAAATTGGCCTGAGAAAAAATTTCCTTGCTTCCTCCAGACACACTGGTGCATGTCTGCTGCTGCTTTAAAAGAAACAGAGCCCTAAAATAAAAGAAAACAAAAAACACACTCCAACTTGCAAATATCTCTCAAAATGCTTGCATTTGCATGGATTATGAGAGCTAGGCACCAGAAAGATTTGTTTCAAATATCTCCAGTCATTTTCTTTCAGAGTGTAGCCTTTAATCCATAGAGATTTTTTTTTCTCTACTTTGTGGACATACAAGATAAAGGTTTGTGAAAGCAATTTTTCATTGAAAATTGCACAGTGGATATGCATGAACCAGAATTTGCTTTATGTCAAATTTCACAGCCTAAATGCAGCTGTAATTTGCATCATTTACAATTTTGTTGTAAACTGACTTGGGGCATCCGTCTACATTATAGCCAAACCAGGGAAAAGATAAGTAGGAAAAATGGAAAACTTCTAACATAATTGATTTCCACCAAAAAGCACTGTCTCTGGCTGTTATAACAATTAGTTTATCAATTTAATGTTGATTATGGCTTTCCCATCGAGGAATAGGAAACCTTGCAAAACAACAATGCAAAAGAATCTGGCACCACTGCCACTAGAGCTGATACAGTATCTAATACATATATTTACTTTTCTTTAAGATATTTTCAGACATGTTAAGCAAAAATCTGGCTTTGCAACATAATTCTCCTTTGACAAATTTTGTTTCGATATGCTCTGGCTAATTTTATCCTCTGGAGGCATAAATTTGGGTTTTGAAAAATCTATTTCCTACAAGCTTGTAATTCAAGTGATAACAGATGCTCAAGACAGACTAAGAAAAAAAAGATTAATCTCTCAAGAGTGTTGAGAAAGCAATCAACATAGTTTCTAAATAAGTTAATAAAGACCTTTTCAAATTTCTTCATATGAAAACAGCTTCAAGAATTCAGTGAAGTCATAAGATGGGAGGAATCCATTGATGAAGAGATGGGAACTTAAGTAACAAACCATTGAAATTAAATCTTAGAAGGGATTTTTTAAAATGCTTGACCGGTATAAACTACAAATTCAGCTATGGATAAGGCATGTGGCTTTCTAACCATCTATTTATATTTTACATTGCATCCTAGAATATATTTTATTTGCCTTGATTAATTTAGTGATGCATATATCAAAAAGCGGGCATCAAGCATCTCATTTAAATAATAGAGGTTACAAATATGATTTGCCAGTATGATAATTAATGAAATCACAGAATTTGCTTAGGAATAATTTTTATGTAAACTGAAAGTGATACTAGCATGAGTATTCCACAAATAGCGCATAGTGGGATTGTTTTAACTTCAACCCTTAAAAAACCCAGCACTACCATAAGGAAGCTCATTCTATCTTATTTTCCCTTTCAGATAAAGACAGATAATAAAGATTACCTATTTTTAAGCATGATATTGAACTTCCATTAATGGAAGCATCCTCATTTTTATGATCCCCATTTAGTTAGGAGATACACACCTTCAAAGAGGAATTCCAATTTACTTTAGATCACCTCCCCCCCCCCCCCCCCCACCATTCCCCACCTCCATCTCTTGCACCTCTTTTAAATGACCATACAGGAAACTTACAGAAAGTCTTACCTTACCTTTGGTCCTTTCCTTGGGGAACTGAGGTAGATGTTTGCTTTGACACAAGCCACATTTTAACTTTTTTAGCTTTAATCTTAAATCTTTTACTAAAATATGAATATCCACATGGAAAAAGCCATTATAAATTAATACATAGAGAATGAAAGGGTGTGGAGGTAAAAATATCGCTGCATATAGATAAGTATTTGTATATAGTGTATGGTCTATATTTGTGGTGTATAGACACTATATATATTATCTTTTGAGTATTATATATGTACACACTATGTAAATATCTATATGTACACTTCTGGTATACAAAATATAATTATGTCTATCCATGTGTATCTATCAATATATGTGTTATGTATATATCAGTCAAAAGAGAAACAAGCATAAATATCTGAGAAAAATATAAATATTCAATTCAATTCAAACAAAAAACTCTTCTCCTGGAGATCACTAAGTTCTCTTCCTGTCATTGCTAGTGTCCTGGAACAATAATAGAAAGATAGTGGACTGATGTCTCAGTTCCTCCTTTTTTTGCAATTCTAAGATTAAAATGGAAGAAGGAAGAGCAGCCTCTGACTTCCTGCCTGATTCTAGGAATACAGATCAGAAACAGCTGACATGCTGATTTCTCTAGAACAACAACCACAACCAGTCCCTGGAACTAATTATTTTAATACATTTTATATCCTTGAAGATTTTGAATACTTTCTTCCAAGAAACACATGCACCTTCCTCTTCACAGACCAACTGAATTTCTACAAAATATGTGCTGTTTTTAAGCGTTTTTTCTTCAAGAGGTGTTGGATCTGTGGTGTCACAAAGCCATTTCTCCAGCTGCTCACCTGGGAGCTGTCTCTGCCTCGGTGGACCTGCCTGCTGTGCCAGTGGGAGTGATTGCTGTTGGAACCCATCAGATGAATGATCAAACAAAAAAAAGATCCACACGCTGGGAATCGCTTGGTGGCTACCAGCTGTTCAAGGCATGGCTTGGAAGCAGTTCCTGCTCTGGGCAAATGTCTCACCTGGCTCAGCTTAAGTTTGGCCCAGCTTCTTTTGTGTTATCAGAGGATGCACTTGTGCTCTGTTTTTTATTGCCCTCTCCTATGGGAGGTTATTGCTGACTGAACCAGACAGCTGAGAGGCACAGTTAAAAATTATTTTGGCACACCAGGCAGGATACAGCTGGGTTTGCACTCCAAAAACCCTGTCTGATTTTTGTCTCAGGTGGTCTGAAAACAACTCCCATTTGGACTTGGTGACAGAGACATAGGACCAAAACTATCATATATCTCTTGTATAGCACATAAGGAATGAATAGCACATGTGAGTAGAGGGGAAGAGAACATGATGGTTTTGGAACAATTACTAAGAATCAAGATTCATGTTTAGAGAAAATTTATTATGTCTTGTCTAATAATTGAACTATTTTTCAGTTGCAGTAACTTTAGATCTTTCAAAATTAAATAGATATGGCTCAGTACTCAAATCTGGATCTAGACATAGAAGTTGAAATTTTCAGAAAGGCTTTGACATTCATGTGATGTAGTGTCACCAGCAAAATCAACTTAAATACTTATAAGGTTAATTAGTCTTCAAATTTTAAAATATAAATGATCTGGTTGTTGAAATTTGGAAGATTTACCCTATATTTGTTTTGGATAACAATTTTTTTAGTGGTTGGGATAAGACCATAGCTTTGTTTGTTGTGGCTGTTCCTCTAATCTATGTTTGGCTAAGTTTTTTCAGTAGCATAATTAGAATGGCAATGTATACAACTCTGATTTTCACAGACATGCAGTGACATCAGTTTCATGCTTTTTTTATCTAAAAATTTACTTCACATACCCAAGGTCCTCCAGGTACCTGTTTTCTAGAGACATCAAAAGGATTGGATGTGCATACTGTGTGGATTAAGCTTTAGTTTCTTTGACTCTTACCTAAATACTCCAGAGACTTCATAAAAGTGCATACTTCCATGCTGGCAGCAGGCTCCTGCTGGGAAGGGACCTGCCTTCACCAAGGTAAAATTCCACTTGGGGTTCTCAGTGCAGCAGGAGTCACAACCAGAGTAAGCAATGCCTTTTCTATGCTGTCTGGAGAAGAGATGTCCCATCTCCTGCCCAGAGAAGAGGGCTGGTTACATGGAGCAGAAGAGGATGAAGCACAGTCCATGCAGCCACAGGACATGGTCTGCCTCCTCGGAAGATGGTTCCTGTGGCTTGGTCATCCAGGAAGAGACTTCAGGACAGTCTACGTGGTCCTCACCATCACTGCTGTCCCTGACAGCACATTAACAGGGGTGTAAATCTGGTGGGTACTATTTCTTCATTTTGTGATACTGGTATGTGCTGCAGCATTTACTGTCATCCATCCAGTCCGTGTGCCAGGGTGACTTCTGTGTCCCTATTCATCAAGGAAGGGCTCAAAAAGCAATGCTGGCACATACTTCTCTTGCAGCAGGCTGCTGCTGTGTCAGGGCTTGTCCAGTGGCAACACTGTCTGTAGAAATGGTGTTGACTGGGGGCACTGGAAGAAATACAAGTGCACTTCTGGCACCAGTGCTTTTGCAAAGGGGTTCAGGCAGCAGGAGCCTGTGAAGAGAGATGTTTGCTGTGCTCTGCAACCTGATACACGTTGTCAGGTCTGGGTGCTAATTGTTCATGCAGAAAAGATGAGGAAGGCTGAGCATCTCACAAAGACCTGGTTCCTACCCCTGCTCAGCACTCACTTCTATCCAGGCTCCAAGAAATGTTGCAGCAGGGCCCCTTCCATCCTCAGGGGGCACAGATGGGTGGATGGGGATTGAGGAGGAATGATGTATCTTGAGGTGAGCCTGTACCTTGAGGTATCTTGATGTTCTTAAGCCTGTATTTATGGCATACTGAGGATACAGCTGGAGCATTCAGGAGGTGCCTTAAAAGCTGCCAATGAGAATATAGGGAGTTGTATAAATATATGATTAAATGCTTAGTTTTTTGCATATACAGTGTGGGATTCAGGGTAGTATTTTAAGATATGCAGTACACTTTCTATGTGATGTAAACAAACTATGTATGCTGTATGTATCATTATCAGTGTAACATGTTTGAATATTACATGGGATGAATTCCTTCAATTTATTTTACACGCTTATACATTTTTACTTAAGTCTTTTAAAAAGAAGAAGTTATAGAAATCTCTGATGTTCTGATAGATAGAATTACTTAAATGCTGGCATTGTGCTACTTATTAGATCCAAGTATCAGAATATTCAAATAAAATCAAATGAAAAATAGGAGTAGATTTGTAATTATGACTTCAGAATGATGAGAATGCATTATGAGTTTTCTGGTTTAGAGAGTAAATGTTGTTTCAAAGTCACTTCACTTAAGAGATCCATCCTGGACATAAACCATCAGCATTAGGAAATTCCTGTACTATATTTTAACAGAGTATAAAAAATGAATAAAATGCTATTTTGGACTAGTGAACTTTTTGTTCTCTTATAATAGCTCTAAACCATTGCCCACAATATATTTCTTTTTGCTAAGTCTGCATGTTGACATGGAACCTATTAGTTTAGATGAGAATGTTACTTATGGAAAAATTCATTGGTCTCTGTCAAAGGACTTTATGTTATTCTTTGTCAAAAAAAAATGTTGGCTTTCATATTTATCAGACATTTATGTCAAAGCTGGCATAAGCAGTAGGTTACTTCTTTAATTCAGTAATTTATGATACATCAACTTGCTTTTCTAACAGAGGTGTTTACACCACTCTTGGTAACACAGTTTATATTCAGAACATACTTCAAGATTGCCACTCATGTTATTATATTTTATATTCTCAGACTTTCTTGTAAAATCCTTGGTCTGAAATTGTGAAATCACAGCGAATTTTGTCCTACATGTGGCACTAGGTAGACTCCCTCTGGTGGTAAATTCCAACCTCAACTGTACAGGGATTACCATTTTTCTGTATTGATCAAGTAGCTGCACTGGCAGAGAACTATGTGCACTAAAACTTACGATGAAAGTAATGCCTGACTTTGTCCTTCTTTACAAAGTGGGTAATAAAAGTCACAAAGGTGCACTACAGAAAAACATAATAAAATCTGTGAGCCCCTTAGATGGGTAAAAAATACTTCTCACATTGTCCATCCAAGAAGATGAGGAATATAGTAATGAAAAAAGGAGTAAAAAATAACTTGCAATATTGAAAATACAAATCTACTGAATCAAAGCAATTGCACGTTACTTAACCAATACTCTGAATAGTTTTTGTCATTAGAAAAAACATTTCTCATTATTGCTTTGAGTAATTACCATAATATGCATTTTCAAAGACACAATTTCTTCCCAGAAAAGCTATCTGAAACTGATGGGAAGTTGTTGTCCCATCCATCTACCACAAAAGAGAGTCAACAAGTCATATCAAAAAGGAATAGTCAATGCTTCACAGCCAAAAAAACCAAGATGATATAAAGCTGATAGCACAGATCTTGGCCAGTCCTTCAAATGTGATTTAGTTGATGAAACAGGTTCAGCCTTAAAAATTTTGCACATATTCTATAGATGAGCAGAAAACTGTGAAAGGATTAAATTCTTATATTAAAGAACTTGAAAATTGTCTGCTAGAATTTTTAAAAAAGTATTAGAAAAAAACCATGAAACACAAAAGCAAAACAAGAACTAACCCCTAAGAAACAAGATATCATCTGCACTTTCTTTATGGTTTATTAACAGCAGCATTTTACATAAAGCATGAGAAACAGATTTTTATTTTTTTATTGCTTAATGTTTAGGCCTCAGGCCAAGAATATTGTGTGTCTGCAGAGAACAGCAGAAAAGATGTACACTAACTAAAAGTACTTCAAAGAACAGCAACGCAAAGGATAAAAATTAAATTACATAATTTCTGAGAAAAAACTGAGGTAGCAATGAAAGATGTGGTACTAATCTAATATAGGAGAAGTTTTAAAGAATGGTGTAAAGAAAAGTGATGGTGGACAATCTTGCATTTCCCTCACAATGTCATGATAAGTAAAGTTTTATTTGCATATTGGATGGTTTTGGTTTTTGCAGATAATAAGAATATTTCCTAATATGTGCAGTGTTGATGAAATGTGAACCAGCTCTTTCAAGAGACACTGTGTAGTATTTTGGACATGTTTTTCATGAGTGATCTATGTATATGTGTGGCCTTAAAACAGGGAGCAGACTGGGGTACTTCATTCTAGGTGGAAAGGTGCAATGTCTTAATGCTAGAGCTACACAAGTGCTGCAGGGTATGTTCAATTTTAGGCTGTAGCTCTAAATGCAGGAGCAAGCACTGATTTCTCTCATTACACTGGAGATACCCACATTTTATGGATTGTTGGAAGGTGCTTATCAAGAGACACAGAGTTAAACTCTCATTTTTTTCTTGCCTCAGAGTTTTCATGAGAAAGGTGACTGTTCGGTAATGCTTGTTGTAAAACTTACTTGTTGTGTTTGGCATGTGCTGCCACTGAATGGTACCAGGCAGTCTGGATCGGTTGTTTTTCCTCCTTCATCCACACTCCACATATTTTTTTCAATTTTATTTATATCTGAAAAATCAGCCACAGAGGATTTTTTTATAAGGGAAGCATCCAACAGAAACAAGTTTCAGTTCACGTGAAGCAAGTAGTAATCCTTAAACATAAACCAAAATCACTTAGATCATTCTGTCACAATATAAATCCTGCACAGTATTTTCTTAAGAATTCTTTAAAGAATGATCTTGTCTCTCACATTTGTTCAACATGATCAGTTACTTTTGTCAGTTAGGTATCTGTCTCTGATAACATTCTGCCTTATCATGGGATTGTAGAAGATGGAGCTGGAATGGACCTCAAAAAATTTCTGGTCCATCACACTGCCTTATGTTCATCTGTCTCCTATCTGACAATATGCACAGATCAATTTTTAAAACTTAAAATTTTTGTTTTTCATTCTGATTATTGAAGAAGACTGATATGAAAATTAAAAGGTAGAGGGAAGGGTCCTTAACAGCGCCTGGGACAATGTGGTGATCTTCCCAGCCTGCCTTCCAACATTTCTTTTTGTTGAATGTGTATTTTGCTTTTCTTTTATCTTTATGTTATTTTACAGATTATTTTTCTAAAATTGTTGTTTTCTAGCTTCTGTCTTTCCTTTGCCCTTATTTACTGTTATTTTCGCAGGTAGTGGTACAAAGAGCTCAGTGAAATCACTTGTTATGGAAGAGCCATCCGAAGTACAGCATCTTTTTACTGAAGAAAATGGAAATGCAGTAAGCACAGAAAGGATGCTGATAATTGTTAATAATCATCTTAAGACATTCCTAGTCCATTTTCCCCTACACATATTGAATTTATGTTGTGGTCTGGATATGCTGTGTACGTACACAATGATTATCCAGTGTTGTGTCCAAGCAGCTTATTCCCTCCCGCACTTCTTTGGCAGCTGCTTCTGGTTTCCTCTGGACATCAGATTCCTTTCTCTACTTTTTCAGGCTGAATCTGATGCCAGTAGCATGACTGAAAGCCAGGCCAAAAGTGATGGCTGACCTCCCACCCATGTACTTACAGGAATCTAATGTGTTGGAAAAAAATTCTGGGGAAAAAATCCAGCCTGTTTCTTGTAAGGTTCTTATACACAATGTAAACTTGAAGGTAGGAAATAACTCTGTAAAACAGAATAGTTAGTAAAGTTATTGAAAAATGCCTGGAGAATAGAATCACACCATTCTACACTCCATGATGGTGCAGTATGGGCTACCATGATTTATCAGAACTGTTTAATTATACTAAATTTGGAATTCAATAATATAAATTTTTGCAGAGTTTTTTTGCAATAAATTTTCAATCTCCTTTGTGGTTCTTTTTCCTCCTTTCTTCCTTCTTTTAGTAACTGTTGCTATATCTGCATTGTTTTGCAACCAGTACCACTGCCAGGCTTGGGACCAGCTGGAAAAACCAGTAACATCCTCTGCTGCGGCTGGACTGCTGTCCATTCAAGTACTGCTCTGGAATGGATACAAAAAAGAATTTGAAAGGTTGAAAAGTCTGTTGAAATTCTGAATGCCTGATAGTAGACACTCCTTTGCCCTGAAAATAGGGAAGAAAAGAGATCTTAATGCACATGCAGTGACTTATAATACGACATTTTCTTATATAAATGGAAGAATTATGTTAATTAGCAGTTGTTGCTGTTGACTGAGCAGTTTTTTGGGTGGGGACTCTCCATTTCACTGTGGAATCTGGGAAACACATACAAAAATGTTGTCCCAAAATACTGGGACTTATGCAAGATACATTTTTTTTCTGTGGCAAGAAAAATCAGCTGCAACAACAGGAAACTCCAATGGTACCAGCAAGGAAGCACATGGATCCTTGAAGATGGCAAATTAAAAAAAAAAAAAAGTTAAAAAAATTATATTTTATATTTTTTATATGTAGGGCTTCCATTTGTTTCAGAGCTGTTTCATTAGCTACCTCTGATGCTGGAAAAGGATTCTTACCAGCTTTATATGACCTTATATACATTCCAGAAGGTCTACTATGAATGAGCTGAAACAGAGGTGAAGAGAAGTACTGGAATACAAGGCTTCACTGATGAAATTGATAAGCTGGCTCACCAGAAAGCAGCTAGAAATTTAATTGTTAGTGAATTTTATCTAAGAAACACTCTAATAGTTGACATGAACTGTACTTCAGGACATTTACAGCTGTACCTGTGAATTTAGTTTATTCATAATCAAGTTCAGTTTGGAGATCAACTGAATAATTTTCTCATTTGCCACCATGGGAAAGTCGATAAACTTGATACGTTTTATGTTGTGCAAATAGTAAAAATCTCAAAGACTTCCTTAATTTATGGCCTAAAATCTATGAAGAAAATTCTTACATTATAAATCCCAGAATAACAGGAAGTCCAAAAATTAAAATTTGGGTTTCATGAGCTGATTTTCCCCAGCCATAATACATCAATTTAAATTTGTTTTTCCAGCACCTTGAGCATGATATCTCTTTGAATGATTTTGAGTGTTATGAAATACAGAATGGACTCAGGAGAAGCCTTTGGCTGAGTTCTGCCACATCCACCATGTAGTGCCTGTGAGAACCCTTTCTTAGAGTGGCTGGATCCCAGCTCAGTGGGGAATTCAGAAGTACTTGGATGGCTCTACTAGTACTGAAGATTGCCTCCTTTTGCTCTTGTAAAACCATCAAAAGGTGTTATTGTTTAACAGCATCCCCAGTGCCTGGGAGTAAATGTTGCAAAGACTGTGGGCACACACAACATTTTTTTTTACCTTGTATGCCTTTGCTTTCTGGGGCTGTATCCAGGACTTTTAGTACTCTCTCTTATAGTCTTTTTTCTTTTTTCCGTCAGAGAGAATCCTAAATCCTTCTCCTACTCTTTTATTTATAAAAGTACTGCATAGATGAATATTTTGCTTTCATTTTTTTATGAGGAAAAATTCTTGGTCTGCATTTTGCACTATGAGACTTTTTTTGCCTCAAAGCAAGAGATCAGGAAGCACTTATAAAATAAAGAGAAAAATAAAATAAAATAAAGAGAAAAGAGTAACAAATGGAGATCTGATTAGCCAAAATGAAATAGTGCCTGGTTTTCTTGGGAAAATAATAGTGAGCACTGTCTGTATATTTATTATGAGAAATAAAAAAATACAGTATAGCTGGAACAAAGGGACATTTGCCACAGGAGTACTTAGAGCCCGCTGAATGAATACATATTCTGATCCTCAGCAATAATATGCATTAAGAGTTAGTGACTTTCTGCAAATAAACCCATTAACAAAATAAATCCATGTTTACTACCTACAGCCTATGTATTTCATAAGAACAGATTTCTTAGCTGTCCCATCTATGCAATGTGTGCTATGGATTAAAAAGAAAGGCAGTGCATACATAATGGTTTATGGCACATGGCTTACAAGCAGCACATTTGTCATGTCAGTGGATGGTCACCTGCCAAAATTTGCCCACATCCTCTTATCTGCTTATGTGTCAACAATATACTTATCCCAGTTGTCTAGAGTTCAACAAAATCAGTCAAGTTTCCAGGGAGTGTGGCACAGCTTGTATGCTATGAGATGACTGAAAGTGAATTTGGGTGCAGTGAAAGGAGGTGAATGTATACTTTTAAACTTTCTAAGACATTCAAGCCTTCAAGCCTTTTAATGTCAACAAAACACTCTAATTACTTAAACAGAAGGAGCTGCAGATAAGAGAAGAACTCAGACAGTGGGTACCATCTAAAACATGGAGCTGCCTAACAAGATTAATATTTTTTATATGTGCTCCATCTTATTCCTTATAAGTATCTTAATATCATAATGTTGTTTGTCACTAAACTAATGAACCTGTTAAAACTCAGGAAAACCCTGTGATACATGAAACTGCACAGACATATTTAATAAAGCCTGTACCTTCCAGTAATGAGAAACTCTGATGCACTAAGATCTTGCCAAAATGCCATCTGAAAAAAACCTCAACACTATTTTTCTGCCAGACCAGGCTGATAAATGCCATTATGCATCATGCAAGGACAAACAGCTATTTGGAGCACCTCTGGGAGATGTCCTGGTGGTCTCCCCTTCCACTCTGGGCAAGCACAGCCAAGTCAGCAAGGTCCTATGGCGTCTGGGACAGTGCTCTGGACAGATTCAACAGGGAGCAGTTGAGTTGGGTCAGTGTAAACACCTGCACTCTATCTGACCTGCTAACTTCTGAGGAGGAATTTCTCCTAATTGGTCTCTATAAAGAAAACTAATGCTAGGCAGGGGGAAAAAAGCACATGTTGGTCAGATAGTGTGGGTAAGAACCTCAGTCTGACCCAGCTGTGTCTTGTCTGTGACAAAGAAAAGTGAAATGAATTGCAAGGTCATTGCACCCTGTATCAGACTGTCTTTCATACTCAATAAATGATGTGTGATTACAGTAAGCAGCTACCTTTGAGGGAGTATATTTTGGCAAAGCTTCTCCCCTCTCTCTTCAGCACTGGTACTATGGCTTTGTGCCATGGTATCCTCCTACCTGTCAAAATACTTCAGTCTGAATTCACTGACTGCTACCAAGTGAGGAGTAAGCCTGGTGTAAAGGCAGCCACCACTAGAATGCTCACAGTGGTGAAGTTGCTGGGCAGAGAGGTTGCTCCTCCCATACTCACAGGGGTCATTCTGATATCTTTATCAGATATCATCCTTCTCAAACGCAGGGAGAGGTGGTTTAGTAACTACCAGGTTATTTTGTCTAGGTCTCTGGTTTATGGAGAATACAGCCAAGTGATTGTCTCCTTTATTTATTTTTCCTACTCCAAAATGACTCAGTCAAGGTGTGGAGGGGTTCCTTTCATTTGTTTTGGTTCTCTTTTTTCTGATTTTGTGAGTTTGTTTTTTTTGGTTTTTCGGGGGTCTTTTTTATTTTTTAAATTGGGGGTGTTTTTTTTGTTATGTTTTGGTTTAGGTTTTTTGTACCTAAGCGTTGATTTTTCTCACTGCTTTCCCTCAAAAGCTCAACACTTGAATTTGTTTCTTTTATGGGTAGCATAAACTGAAGACAGATTTTGTTTGCTTCCCTTTACTAAACTTTCCTTGTTAAAAATGACTGATGATTGTTTATCCTTTCTTTTGTGCTTTGAAGAGATATCAAATCCCATGCTTTGAGAGAGGAATATAGAAGGGGTCATGGATTCATCATCATTCATCATGCACTTCATTGTGCATGTGTGTGCCTGCACTGCAAACTGAGACTGCAGATAAATTCATTTGTCTCTTTGCAGTGAGCTGTAATTAGAATTCTGACTGGCTGGAAAGTGACTATTCATTACACTGCAAAACTACAGAGCTAGATTAACTTTTACTGGAGGCTTTTCAAAAACACCATTTGCACTTTCAGGCATGCACTGAATAATAATGACCCCTCAATAGCTTCTTAATATTTTGTAACGCAATAGCAAATATGAGCCCATGTCATCCGCTGGGAGCCCACTGGGTTAGGTCATGTATAAACACCATTTGTTTTGGCTCCATTTAAAGATCAAGTGAGCAAGACTAAGCCTGAGAGAACATGTGTCCTGTACAGTCTTTATTGCTTCAGCCCTGTGCAGACAGCTTCCTAAATGCACAGACTGAGTGCCCCAGCACAAGCAGCATCTGGCAGCACAGAGCCAGGGGGGCAACTCTGGTGCTGGCCTCTCTTTGGCTGATGGCACACAAGGATGCCAACATTCTTTGGCTAACATCTCCACCCATTAGATATGCTAAAAGCTGAGTCAGCCTCAGAAGATATCAGAAGAGAAGAGAGTTAAGTGCCTGATCCAAAACACCAAAACGTAGGGGTGACTTTAATGAGACTACCAGCTCCTTTGAAGCACAAAGGCATTCTTCAGCCAAGGATTTAGAACTGAATATCTAGTCCCTGAAATAATATGGGTAACCTTCTAAGCTTGTTCTGTATATAGCAAATGCAAATTTCTATTCCCTTGCCTGCCAACATCTTGAAGCAGGAATTCTTCTAGGTCAAACAAATTACTTAGCAGCCTTTAATTTGCAGTGCATTTTCCCCTGTAGCAATATCAAATTCTTACCTTATAGGCTGGTTCTTTCAGGAGTAGTCAGTTTTTCTTTAAAATTGGGACAAAATCAAGGCATTTCAACTTTTAAAGGAGAATAAAATAAAATTGTATGTCTGCTGCTAAAGAAAAAAGAAAAACACTGGAGTGTTCTTTCTTACCATCTTTAATACTGAAGCCTAAAAATGTAGAAAATGTATATCTGGATTAGGAATGTCTTTGAAATTCCAGTAATAGCATTTAGTGCTCAGATAGGGTTGTATTTTGATCAATAAGGTTATCTCATAATAGGTTATCACATAAACAATTCTGTGTATGTGTGAAACAGCTGCTAGGGACTATTATTTAATTATCTTTTCCTAGTGGTTCTTGTTTGTATACATTGAATACATACATTGAATGAGTTTTGAATCACTAAAAATCAATACAGGGAAGTTTTGTTTCTCAATGTGTTCTTAGTTGTTCACAAGTTCTTACTCGTGTTTGTATGTGAATGGATGAAGAGATGTAAGGTATAAATCAGAATATTTAGCAGAATGGAAGATGGACAGTGGTGCTACAAGACTTCAAACAAAGATGCAGGTTTAATAAAATCTGGTCTTTCTCCGTTTACCTTTCTCCCTTTACCCTTTTTTTGGCCAGGAGTTCTACATGCTGCAGCACTGACCCCTTGACATCATCCAGAGGTTCTTTGATGTCACAAAGTCCTTTAGGAAAACAGATTTTTAATGTTTCTGTTACTCTTTTAATTTTTATTTGTACCAGGCCTACTGTGCCACTTTATTAGCCCCTTGCATTTGTTCATCTTGCCTGTTATTTCTTTTCCTGAACTGTAAATATCTAAAGGCTGTGGGTGTCCTTCTGTGTTGTAGTCATCAAGGGCCAAAAGAGCTCTGAGTTGTTCCCTGTGACTGGGCATCCAAAGTACCAAGATTCCTATATGGAAGATTTGCTGTGGCCCATATGGACAATACCTGGTTGTTGCAGAAGCTGCTATCAGAAGGACTGCTGTACTACACTGTGGGAATGACTCATTCCATCCTGAAAATTCTTAAGAGGATAATAAAAAAAAATCTGCTGCCAGCTTTACAACTTGGAAAAAAGGAGCTTGAAACCCTCAAGACAACTCACACAGACAACTCTTCTACTGGAGAAGATCAATTTAGCATGATATATTTGCACTTTGATGGAGTGTTAAGATTAAAACAGTTTAATAATTGAAATAAGATACAGTATAATACCAATGCTAATGATAGTAACAGTACTAGTAGTAAAGAAGAGGAGAGAGAAAGAGGAATAAAACTCAAGAGAAAGAAGTGATGCACAATGCTCATCACCTGCTGACAGATGCCTAGACTGTTCCCAAGCCATAGAATCAAGGAATCAACAAGGCTGGAAAAGACCTTTGAGATCATCAACTCCAACCTCTGACCTAACACTCACTTATCAACTAAGCCATGGAATGAGTGCCACATCCATTCTCTTTTTTTAAACACCTCGAGGGATGGTGACTCTACCACCTCACTGGGCAGCCCATTCCATTGCTTAACCATGCTTTCTGAAGAGAATTGTTTCCTAATGTCTAGCCTAAATCTCTCCTGGCACAGCTTAAGACTGCTGAGCTTAAGATCAGCAGCTCCTGTTCAACTCCCCCCGGACAAAACATTCTGTGGTATGGAATATCCTCCTGGCCAGCTCAGACTGGGTGTTCTGGTTGTGCTCCCTCTCAGCTTCTTATGCTCAGTGCCAAAGCAGGGGTCATTAAAAAGTCCTTAATTCAGGGTAGACACCACTTACCTAAGACTAAAGCATTATTGACACTATTCTCATACTAAATTCAAAACACAGCACTGTACCAGCGACTAGGAAGAAAATTAACTCAATCCCAGACAAAGCAAGGATACACTCCTTGGTGTGCAATGCACATGCATGCCCCCCAGATGACTGAGTGATCTTAAAAGAATTGTTTATTTCAAGGAGTTCTTACTAAATCTGTTTATGATTAAAAATTACAAAACTCACTCAAGTAGGGAATTCAGTATTAAAGATACCACAAATGGAGCAAGTGATTCCTCAAATAGTACTGGTGTAAGAAATTGCTGTGTCACCAACTAATTCTTGTCACAGAAGAATAGCAATTAGGCCTAAATTTTATTAATAGATGACAAAGATAGGAGGAGTTAAAACATCTTTATTTCCTTTGTCATAGTAGGAAAACCAAAACGTAGAAGTTCAAAGTTGGTTTTCCACTGATCCTGATGAGAATGAGTTCCTCATTCATACTTTTGCTGATTTTAGTGACTTGCTCTGTAGCTGGACCTCACGTGTGCCATCATATAACATTACTTTGTGCTGACCCTGCAGTAGAGGCAGCATTCATCCCTGCCCCTCAAGGGCAGCACCAGCTGTGCAGCTGCAACTGGCCCAAGCACAGCCCCATGAGACATGCTGAGCTGATAAATCACTGTATTTGGCAGTAGTTAAAATCAACACCCTTGCACTGAAGGTCCTGACATTAAGATAGTAAGGCACTGAGCTCAGGGAGCCCTTTTTGCCACTGCTGGACTGCCAGGTGCCTGTGCAGAGGATTGCAACCTGCTGGAGCTGCAGCCCCAACCTGTTTGCACTCTCACATTCTCGGCTCAGTTTCACAAACAGCTCTGATCTTAGCCTCTATTTGGACAACTTTATTACAACTTAGCTACAGCTTGCATGCATGCAATTTATGTTAAGTACCAGACCATGCTGACTGATCAGCTGTAGCCTTAGCAGATTAAGTAACCAGCATTACTTTATTTAAACTTCCTATGTCATAGAGTTGGTACTGCTGTTTAAAATTTTCAGTGAATATGCCCTTCTTATTACTATTTCAATTCAGCAGTCCCAGAGAAATCGTTTTACATTCAGGGAGAAGTATTATATAGACTTCACCAAACAGAAAATTTAATCAATTCACTCCATAGTTGATTGAATTTTTTCATTTTCTCGGTGTGTTTTATTTTGTATCAAATTATCCTCATCTTATCAACATAAGTACAAATTCTGAGGAAGCACATATAGCATGAAGTGCTTTAGGGTAGCTCACAAAATATGACATAAATGCGAATAATAGGTTTGCCATCTCTATATTTTTCAAAAAAATATTTTCTATTTTTTTTTTACGCTCATGAGACTTTGAAAAGGGTTATAGGAAGTTCCTTAGATGTTGAATATCCTTTCCATAAATAGTCTCAAATAAACATGAAAAAGCAGTTCTGAAGCTGCCAAAAGAACTGGCTTTGGATTCAAAATGCAGCTTGAACACACTGAAAGCACAAATTTTTGTGGCCTCTAGACAGACTTGTTTTGAAAGATAAGATTCAGCTTGCTTTAGATCTGAACATGTGACACTTTGCTGGGCATTCTGTATTTGATTTTGTAAGGCTTAGTTCTTTGAAACACCAACTGATTCAAAAAAAATGAAAACATTTTAAGGCCAGATGTTAAAATTTTGACATATTAAGCATGAACAAGTTCATACCTGTAGTCTGAATTTAGGCATTTAAATTATTCCAATTGGAAGTTAATTCAGGAATTCTTATCCCATCTTTCATAACTCAAATTTTAAAAATCCTAAAGTTCTTCCTACCCCTGAGTTTCACAGCCCAAAATATTTATAAACCTAATTTCAATAGCAATCTATGTCTCAAAGTCTCTGTTCACATACAACTATACAATCAAATGAAGGTATAGCTGTAATATGTGGTAGTTTTTCCACATCAACCTCATAGAACAAGTACTGTTAACAATAACAATCATGGCATAGGGGTAGTCTTAGTGTGTGCTATCAGAAGAGAAGCCCTCCAGGGACCCTTAGTTAAATTAAAAGCAGTATACTAGGCTATGGTACAGCTGCACTTTAATAAGCAGGCATATCTTTCCTTTCTCATCAAAACAACCAAGAAGGTTAGGAGCACAAATCTTTATTGACCACCAGTAAAATTTGTTATACTAACTCATTGAGGCACGTCATAAGTCTTCCTCTAACTTATCTTCACAGGTTATACATACCATAAATATTGTTCTCCTGTCCATCTATCAATCAATCAGCAAAGGATGTTGTTTGAGCTAAGGGTGAACTAATGATGTACTAATGGTTCTCTCTGTAAGAATGCAGCATGCTTCAGCTTTGAAAAAATAATTGTTCTTCTCTTGCTCTAAATTGGATAAGTAGGTAAAACATACTACATGATATCATGCTGTAAGAAAATACCATTAACTACTGCTGTATTGATAGGGGTGGCTGTTAACAAGAATCATCTGCAATCATCTTTCTTGCAGCATTTTATTCTGCTGCTATAAGAGCCAGTAAATAAGAGTGTATGGCATCAACAGCAGCCCAGCAGTTAGTGTGGATCTCTGCTGTTACACATTATAGTCCATAGCTGTTATTTCTTAATCTAAGGGGAGCTTGGATCTGTATGTATGCATGTATACTGTATTAATCTCACAACAACTTCTCTAAACCAGCCCAGCATGCCTTCTTTCAGCTACATATTCTTCATGGACCTGAGTTCTGGTTTGTGCTGGTTCAAGATATAATAATAGTATGTTAATTTCTCTTCCTTCAGAAGACTTGCAATAGCTTTCTAACCCTGACATAAAACCATTTATTTTAAAAACACTCCAATACTGCTGATCTAAGGTCCAGAGAGGTTGACATATCTGTAAGCAGCCTCTGTTGCAAAGGAATAGTAATGTAGAAAAAAATAGTGACAAAAGCAGTATTTTGATCCTTAAAAAATATCTCTAGGTGTAAGACATAGGCTGCAGTCATGCAGAATATTTCTTAGCGGAACTAGCAAGTAACATTTTACACTACACACCTAAATGAAATAGGATTTCACATTCCATTTAAGACTTGATGTTTTTGTCTAGAGCATGCAGAAAAATCAATCTGAATTAACTTTTAAAATAGATTGGCTAAACCACTTTAAGTTTCTGCGTAGCCAACTCTCATTTAGAATGTATTAATTTACTTTGGAAGTAAATGTAGTTAGATTGAATTAGGGCCACTTTAATTTTGAATGAGAATGTGCACATAATGCAGTTAAAGTAATCACAACTCTAAATTCACACCTTTAGTTAATTTGTATTAGTTTTCTTGAGTGTTCCCAGACATACAAACTCTAAATCTCAGTGAAGTCAATAAACATTTCTTCAGATGTGCATTGTTACGTATCCAGATAGAACAGAGCAAGCAAGACAGCCTAAAGGAACATGCCCTGACAGCCAATAATGCTGCATACACGAGGTGAAGGTAGAGTTTCCTATCTAGTAAAAACTATGGTGAAAACAACTGTGTTTTGTGAGCAGTATGATCCAGTACCTGAACACTGAAAACGCTTAAAATCACCTACTGTCAACATTTCATTATAGCTATGATAGCCAAATTTTTGATAGTGAAATAACATTATCAGAATTGACTGCAGTGGGTTGCTCCCCCTTGTCAGGCAACATCACCTACGACAACTGAGAGGCATTTAATGAACCGTGGGTGTTGATTGCACGTGGCAAATTTCCTTCTTTCCCCTGCAAACTGCAGGTCTTAATGACCTGGTTTGCTGCAGACCTGATGGCCACCCGCTGCCAGCTGTGTCTGCACTGTGTACAGCTTGCTTCTTTCAGCAGTGCAAATGGAAAAGTCTGAAGGAGCATTTATTTGAGCTACTGAAAAGCAGTGGGAGACGTGAAGGAAGGAGACAGGGGCAATGCAGTCTCTAATAGGTGCTGTCTTTACTCTTACAGTGCAGATTAAAACTTACACGACAACAATCCACGTGCAGAGTGAACTGCAGGACTTCTGCCCGGAATCTCTGCTCAGAGGTAACAAAGCACAGTGGCTGCATGACTGGGAAATGCCAAGGTAGGAACCTGAAGCAAATCACTTGGCAGTAGCTGCATATGGGTAACAGACTGTTCTGAGAAGAGAGAGAAACCAGATGTCTGGCTATCAGGGCTTGGCTGATTGAAATTTGCTGTCACACATACCAATTGAAAATGTGGTAACACTGTGAATCTCAAAATTTAAATATTAAAACTGAATTTAAGTGTGTTTGCTATTTCAATAAGAGGAAAACTTATCAAAACACTGTTAAAAAAATTACTGAGTTGCAAACACTGCTAGCACAGATTTTTTGAAAGAAGTTGAAGGTATAAGCAATTCTGATTAAAATATTATTAAGCAGAGCCAATCTGCTTCCCTTTGGCTTCATTATTTTTAAAAGTTGTCATTTAAAAAGTTGCATGGAAATAGTCAAAAGAAATTCTTCTTTCCAACAGACATATCAGATTTGTAATGAGGACAGATTTTTTAGGCTGTATTCTGTCTTAATCTTGCATAATATGAAACACAAATCCTAACATTTATATTATTAACACAAACCATCTGACAATTTCAACTTAACATGGAACTGTGCACCTACAGTTAAATGAAAATTTATAGCAGATTACTGTATTAATAAAACATAACATTCTAAATTCATGCTTAGACATTTAAATATAAATACAAAACCTTCTTTTAGAAGAGCAAAATTGTTATATTTGTAAATAAAAAATCAAAATGGTTGGTATCCATGGGCCTATTGATAATTTGTTTTAAGTACATCAAGTTTGCTCATACACAGAAGTTATTAGTGAGAGACAGGGAAAGAAAGAAGATGCAGCTGATAGAAAGAAGAGTGTATATACAGAATGAAATGCATGACAGATTACTCTTTTTGCACTTGTCAAATTTTCCAATTTCCACTAAGTTGTCATTTTAATTATGCTTGGATACCAGCAAATTTCAAGACAATAACAATTTTCTCTCAGCAGCAAGAAACAGATTAGAGGCATGGACTACAGGCAGCTTGCTCTTGTTGAGTGTTTCAAATCTGTGATCCTGTTTTATAGCTCTAGCCTGGTTAAAAGTGTCTAAAAAGTCATCAGAAGTTCTGTGTGTATGGGAATATGAGCTCCAGACTGGACTGAGCCCATGGAATCCTTTCACAGGTGTGCCTCCCACTTCTTCAGTGAAAGCTGGCCAATAGGATTGATCCTCCTGGGTTTTCAGATCAGCAGTGAAAATGAAATACATTATTATTAAGATTTCCCCTGATTTGACTAAATGTTATTTATACCAGCCTCTTCTTGTGAGCAGTTTATCAAAAGAAAATATTCAGCAATCTTTTAATTCATAAGCTTCATCTCAAGCTTGAAGAAACTTCATGTACTCCAGGGCAAATCATAATGAAAATTTGAGGTTTAGAAACATCATTTTAATGGCAAAATACTTATTTTATCCTTCCCTATTTCATTTAAGCCATGGGCTTTCTATTATGATTATTTATGGTTATCATTTTGGCTGCTCTGAGCAGCAGTGTCTTGGCTTGCTTGTCTTCTCTGCTCAGGATGAAAAATGAAGTTTGAAAGAATGTTCATTACCTTCACGGCATGTGTTGACTGCACTGATTCTTCATCTGCCAAACTGCATATGCTGGCTTCTGGCTCATCTGGAGACCTCTGGAACTGAAAGTAATTGATCAAATTAATTCTAATATAATCCCACACAGACCCAGCTACCACTGCAGCTTGTTAACCTTATATGCAAACTGTTTATTTAAACTATCTGGATGACATCATGAAAACTACCTCCAATACATCAAAAAAGTATGAAATTAAAGCCCATTTAAACATTTTTTTTTAAAGATATGACTTGTGTTATGCTACATTTTCTCTAAAAAACAGAATTTGGAACCTCAGTGCTTACAGAATTAGTTTCAATTCAGTTGGCCCTACTTCCCAAATAATTGGATTTCCCCCTACTCTTTAAAATACTAATCACAGCTTTCAAATGATCAAGTTTATCACAGTAGCTTTGTACACAGTGTGAAGTAGCAGTTGAAGGATCTGAGCAGCAATTATCTGAACTGTACACTCCCTTTTATATCATATAATCACAGAATGGCCTGGGCTCAAAGGCACCTGGAAGATGATCTAGTTCCAGCCCTAGTGCCACGAGCAGGATGGTGATTCTCATTCTTGCATTTCGAGGACTTTTACATCCAAGTCAACTCCCTGATAGATCTACATCACACCTAACAAACCCCAGTCCACATATTGCCTCCCTACAGCAGTTAAAATTTCTGGTTATTTAAAACATTTAAGCAGTCCTAATAAACACCTTTAAATTGTTTCCATCACCCTGTGTATTTCCTACTTTTGTGCTGGCTGCTGGAGGTAGGGTGCTGTTAACACCAGTAATAAATGCAACGATCTGGTATAAAGTGTGAAAGACAAAATGTGTCTGATGCCTCTGTCACAGCACAACATATAATTCAGTATAAGAGTAACTATTCATAAACCATCAGAAATGCCAAGGGTACCTAAGACAACAGAAAATTATTCTCATAACAGAACAAGAGTGATGATGTAAATGTGCACATGACTGGTAGTGATTTATAGGTACAGAATGTTCCCCACTGATTTGGGGTCCCAGCTTCAACCAGACACAACATGGTGAATTAAAGGCAGCACAGCAGTCTCAGTTTCAACATTTCCTTCGTTTCCTATAATTTATCACTGTGTCCCAAACACTTAGCCATGCTGAAGTTATATATATGTAAAATATATAATTAAAAAACCCCTAAAAAGTATGTTTAAAATGTCATAAATGTATTAAGATGATCATCAAAATATTAAAGTGGTGTCTTTCAATCATTAGCTTTCATCACTAGTGCTTAGTAGCAACCAAGACCTAACAGATCTTGCACTACTACCTCAGGGTAAATATTTAGTGCTTACTGAACCTGGCTCCTGAATGGGCACAGTGAAGACTATCATGAGAACACTTTTAAGAGGATAATACATTATAACTCTGTCCTGTGATTATTCTTCTGCTTAAAAAGCAAAATTGTCTTTTGCAGGTAAGACAGGCTTATCCTCATAGGTTTCATGAGAGCTTTTTTAATTGTCTTGGCTCTTGCCTAGTAGGTGGTTTTCCCAAAACACCACAGATGTAGCAGAAAGGATAAAACACTCATTGAAGTTCATTTCTTGTATAATTGCTCCATGCTATATACCAAAATCTGTATCTACTTAGGGCTAAATGACAACTTTTCAGTTTAAGTTTTTTTCTGAAAGCAAATACTGAGATGCAGCCTTCTAACAAAACCATTTCTATTTCAAATTTAGGATAAATATTACAGTCAAAATGAGAGATAAAATTCTTAAATCATGCTTCTTTTCTGGGACATAGGAGTCCTCAGTTCAAGTCCACACTCTACATTATTTCTCTTGCAGTAACTTAGGATCACATTCCCACCCTTTTAACAACAAATGAAGGTAATGTAATGGTTGAAAAAATATATTATTCATTAAAAAATAAAAACCATGCTCATTTCCTGTTATTCATGCAAGTAACTGCAAAGAGAATAAGATAACAGGCAATAATATCCACCATGCTTTAGCCAATTATTGAGGATACCAGAAAGTGAAATGTGAGGTATGGCAGTTGTTTTTTAGCTTACATTAAGCAAATACTAACTGTGGAGAGATATGGCTCCATTGATTATACCAAAATTCCCAAATCTGGTTTGTGGGCTGGAACTCTACCCTATATGGTTCTTTAGTAATAAAAAGTAATGTGCTTTTCCCACAGACCTTTCTCCAAATGCAGACATTCACGGTAGTCCAGTGATCCTTTAGACTGTTGCTCAGGGACAAATTCTCTAATACCTTGGAAACAAAACTCATTTATTGATAAGCATAGTAGGTTGCCTTCTCCAAGCCCTTAGTAATCACCAAAAATCATCATTCAATACCAAAAAAGCAGCCTCTCCTCGTGAACAGTGCCAGTTAGTTAGAATAATTTTAAAGATATATCCCCAAAATCAAAACTGTGTGTAGGAACCGTAGGCTCCACTTGGCGACGCACACAAGGGTCCCCAGAACAGCAGGGGTAAACCAGGCTGATGTGGAAAGTGTGGGGCCCACCATAACTTACTAGCCTGCAGGAGAAGCAAACCCAAGTGTTTTCAGTCACCAAGTCAACAGGTCACTCTGTCTGTTTTTTAGCTGAGCACATGCACAGGCTGGCAAAGTTCCCTACTCGCCCAATCTTTCTTGATTCCTTTCCACACAGCCCGTAATTCTATATTAGTCTTCTATAAACAGTAGATACAGGCACTTTCTGTTTATAGCTAGTGATTCTTCAATGCTTTGTTCATGTATGAATTCCTCTTGCTTTTTAAATTTTGAAAGGGTAACTAATCCCCACAGAAATATTACCTCAATAAAAAAAACTCAGAAGATTGTATTTATGGGCACATCAGTTTCAAGTTCTTGATGGATTAATCAAGAAAATTTTTGCAAGAGCTGTAAGAAACAAGGAAATAGGATTATATTTTAATTTTTCTTTAGAAAACAGAAGCAGCATAGACTACTTTTTGGAAAGTGCCGCTGGTTTATGCATCATTGCAGTTAATAACTTATTCTAGGTATTAAATCTGTCACATTCCTTTGACTTAGAATAGAATTGAAGAATTTACAGCCAGAGACCCAAATCTGACCTAGCAATTTGAAAGCATAACAGAGATATGAATCCAATTTTTCTCTGTCCAAACACTGACACACATACCTTGTATCAGAGAAACATCTGAACAAGTCATATTTAATATGAGACTGAAATTATTACAAAAATGAGAGCACGAGGATTATTAAACACTTATTTGCTGAAGAGACTTCACTCCCAAAAAGACATCACCAACAGGCTTTTTCTTGATAATGTTACAAAATTCTTCAAAGGACAATAAATTTGGGCTGCTCTTATTTCCCACATTCCATGCCCTCTTATTTAAAAAAAAAATGCTTTCTTTTTTGAATTCATGTAAAAAAAACCCCTAATACACTCATCTTTGCAAATATGTTTGTGACAGGAGCATTATCAAGGCTACACTAGTGAGATCCAAAGGCTTACTCACCAGTTCGGTTTGAGGTTTTTTTAATATAACAGGATTGTGTGAGGAGAAAGGTTGAAAATACAGCTTTGAAAATCTCAATTTGCTCTGTTTTTTTTTTTTTTTCAAAACAGTACAGAGCATCTTGTCTGTCCTCTACTTGATTACACTGAATTTCACAGTTGCACCAATGATTACAAAACACTGAGATCTTGTGTCTTCTCTTGAAGACGTCACAACATCAGTCCAGGGATGGAGGATTTTCATATTACCAAGTAAAGGTAAAATAGAGCATGTGTGAAGTGGCACTGAAGCAGGGAAATAACCTACCAAACACTTATGGTCATTGGGCACCTTATGCTTGAGCAAGTGGGAAGACAAGGAATCGGAGGAGTTGATGAAGGTGCACATTTGTGGGTCAGGAAGACCTCTGAAAGCCTGAACTCACCTTCCAACTTTTTCCCAGGCAAGATTTTCTCTTCAAGTTCTTTTGGGTTCTTGTAAAAACCCAAAAAGCCACAGGGTCAGCCCGTCAGCTCTTCCCAGGCAGCAGCGGGAGGCTGGGCTGTGGCAGTAGCAGGGAACATCTCCTCCCACTGCATACTTGCTGGGTAGGTCCCAGCCTTATCTCATCCCCCAGGCCATCCAGGCCATCCATCAGCCCTTATCTCCCGTGGGGCCAGCACTGCCCCCTTCCCTGCCCATGCTCCAGGTCGGCAGGGGAAGGAGAGCTGGGGGCTGCTCCCTCTGCTCCAGCCGTGTCCTGAGCTGGCTGAAGTGATAGGACAGGGTCCCCTGGAAAGGGACAGAAGCTGAGGACTCTGACATGTTCCAACCACGTTTGGTTTCCATTTCTTTGAGGCTCAGAGGGACATATCTAATCTCTCGGGACAGCTTCCCCCAGCAGCCAAGAGCCCGCAGGCTGGTGCATCGCCTGGTGTCAGAGCAGGATGCTAAAAGCACTGAGGATGCCAACCTTCTCATTGCCTCCATGAGCTGATATTACAGCACCCACCTCTTCATAAGAGCTTCATTGCACCACTGAGGATGGAGAAATTTCCTCTTCAGGCATTCGCACTGCTCAACAGAGAGAAAAAGGGAAAAGTTCTTGGGCTCAAACAACAAGAAAAACCCGAGAAGGGACTGTGCTTTTCAGATTTCAGATTCAACTCTGGCACTGTTTGCTTGAGCTAGGAACTTCAAGTATGGTTTAAATGCTTAGTGGGGCAGCTCTTAGATTACATGAAAGCAGGAAGATGGTTTGGTAACTAAATACCGTTTTTTTATTTCCAGACAAGGAAAAGGTAAAGGGAAGGACAGCTGAAACAGAAGTCAGGGGTTATTGCAAAACAGTGTAAAATGGAAAAGGAATGCTTTTACTCTCTATGGCTGGCAGCAAGGTATTTCAGCTGCCAGGTATGACTGCAAGGGAAGTTGAGTGTCAGATCTCAAATGGATGTGCACAGCACAAAAATCACTTGTTTTCTAATAGATTAGTCTTTACCTATGTACAGAGAAAAAAAGTCAGGTAGCATTCATTTTACATCTTGAGAGTTCTGGTGAAATTTCATGACTGAAATATGTACAGAGCAATGAGGGATTCGGCCCTTAAGAGTGTACACAATTTTTCATGACTCCCAAATTGTAATATGTAATATAATACAATATAATATAAATAGTATACGTAATATAAGTTATATATGAAATATATAACTTATAAGTAATAACATTATAATAATTTATAATTTACTTTCATTTTCAGTATAGAAGCTCTTTCCTTTCATAGACTCCCCTATGGGATTCCTGATTTGGTTGGTAAGGGAAACTGAAACCTCTTATATCAGAACTTCTTAGAGTACAGGTCGTGAAAAAACATTTTTGAGGTTAAAAGATGATACTAGCATTGTACATACCCAGGAAATTAAATCACAGTGATGAGACTTTCCCAAAAGAAAGTAATTTGGTGTTTTCCAGTGCTTGCTCATCATGTTCATTACCAGTTTGTTTCACTATGAAACGCCAAAGTTTTAATAGAGGATTTGAGAGTTCCCTGACTCCATGAGCAAGAGCAGCACACCTTCTGCATTTTACAAGCTGGTAGCACTGGATACTGCTGGCTTGCTCTCCAATCTGTTTATTTGCCATTCACAGACATATAGTCTTGCCTCTACCTGCCTTAATCTCCTGAGTTTATCGTGGTGCCCTCTTCATATCTGGGCTACACCTGCCTGTCACTTCTGTGCCAAAGTGGTCCAGCCCACTCCTGTCTGTAACCCAGCTGTTCCCGGGCTGATGTTGGAAAGTGTGTGGAAAATTGGCCAGTGCCAATATAGGGACCAGAGGCAAGCTGTTTTGGTCCCCATCCCAAGTCTGAATTTTCTTGTTTATGAGGACTGAATGTTTATCCAGAATGATGTTCTTAAAGCAAAGATCCTCTGATGTAAAGCACTGCCTGAGTGCTAAACACTAAAAAGGAGTAAAATAATAATAATAATATATTGTCATGTAATTAAGTCCAATTATTGCTAAAAGTATCTCACATGCCATTAAAAAACTACTTTGGAAATCCCTGTATTTTCCCAATAGGATTAATTCACCTTAGATGATTTTTTTTAAAGTCCTGATTTAGAATATTCCTTTGAAGATATGAAATTTTCTTTCTCTCTTTTGTCTTTAATAACCCACCTGTCCAATAAAAGAAAAAAAATTAATTTGCAAATGAGGGCTTTGTGTTACAACTTCATTCAGTTTAAAAAACTGAATTAATTTCTGAATTCTGCATATGAATTAATTTTTAAAAAAATAAACAGAAAAAACTCAGTAAAGGAAAAGTGCACCTTTGGATTATCAGCTTATTTTATAAGTGAGAAAAAAAAACCTAGGATTCTGTCAGAGGACAGTATTATGCAGTAATACTGGCAAGTTTACATGACACAATGCCAGAAAACACAGATGTTGAGAGTAGCAAAAACCACTATAGAGTAAAATTGTTCAAAAGTTATTTTTCTAGGGACAAGACAGGAAGTGGTTGAAAGCAACACAGTATTAGGAATTTGAAGGTGGCAGGTTTTGACCCTAACACATAGTTTTATTTTGTAAAATATAGGCAAAGGAATATTTTATGCAGACATGAAGAATATGTAGAATATGAAGAATATGAAGAATATGAAAAATATGAAGAATATGAAGAAGTTTTGTGCAGAAGTTCAGTGCTTCAGTGCTGAAATTGCACGCAAGAAGGCAAACACAGAGAGAACCTGTAGACTTTTGACACTTGGAAGACTGGCTGGGATTTGTGTGATGTGGGGTTAGACTGGCCCAAGATAGAAGCACAGAATATCTAGACACAGAGCATTGTAAGAAGACAATGCCAGCTGCATTAGAGACTTTTTTTTTTTTTTTTTGCAAACAGCACACTGAAGAAATCTTGAGGAAATCTCTTGGCTAAAAAAGAGGAATGTTAATACTCTTTTCCTTTTGCTGACACAATCCTTATGAAAAGCTGTTACACCAGTCCCCAAAAGGAACATGTGTGCAGCCTGCACCTTATTAGAAGCAATGTGCTTCCCCAAATTGGCAGGGCTAATGAGAACATATAACAGTAAATTCATTTATGAAAACATTTAAGAGCAAGAGACAGGAAGAACAGGGAGTGTGACTGCCAGTCTGCTATGATAATGCCTGAGCTGGGAGAACTCTTTCTAATCTTTTTGAATCACTTCCAGAGCTAGGCTTGAGCAAGAAACAGATTTAGATGATGAATATTTTCAAAGTGAGTTAAGAAAAGGCTGATAACAATCTGATACACTTTTATTTGTAGATTTATCGATAGCATACTAATAATGGAAAATAAAAAAGTAGAAATAACTCTGTTGTATGCAGTTTATGTTGATCAGTGTCAATCACTAGGATATTTTTTGTTTTTACTATTTGTCTCATCCTTGAATTATTTTCCGCTGCAGATGCTTTTCTGAATTTGTGAACAACAATCTATTCCTCTTGATTGAAGGAATCTCTCTGAATTTCACTTTTCTTGGCAAATATGAATTAAATGTATTGCTAGAGTTACTTCTGTTGCCATTGCACAGAGTCTATGATCAGAGGCTGCTATTTCCACAGATTTAAGGAAGGTTTGTGGAGTGATGAGCAAGCTCCACACATGCCCTTCAGTCTGTAAATAGAACAGAGACAGGTTTTGTAGGAGAAACACTGAAACACAGCCAGATGGCAAAGAGGTCTCAGTTTGAACTTTTCCAGCATTTGGGGTAATGGACTCAAGAGTTAGGATATAAGCTGTTGGATAGCATTGCTTAGCAAAATATTTTATCTACATAGGTGTCCATTAGTAAATAATGTTTTTTATGTAACACTATATACAAGATTTACCACAAAAGAATGAGGAATTAATAGATGCAACTAAAAGCTCAAGCAGCAATTTGCCTTTTGACATTGCAGCCTGGCCAGGTCTTCAAAATAAGCCTGTGCAAAAGTTAACCTCATCCTGGTTATTAATAGTTTTATAACAGAGTTATAACAGTTATAACACAAGTAAGAATTAAATTATGTCAGGAACAGGCAAGAAGTAGGAAATAGTAAATTAGAGGCTTTATAAAATTCCTGTCTGGTGGGTTTTTGTTTGGTGGTGCTGGTGTTGTTTATTTGTTTGCTTTTCTGTTTGGTTTGGTGGTTGGTTGGGGTTTTTTTGTATTTTCAGGATTAAAAAAAGCTACTTTTTTTTGGGTTTTGGGAATATTGCTTAGAAATGTTTTTTCTCTAGTTATTGGATAAATTTCTTCTCAAAAGAATATGTAAACAACAAACATGCAAATAATAAAATTAATTTTTTATGTGAACTATTAAAAAAAAATTAATTACTGAGGCTGGTCATTGAGTCACTATATTTGTCTGACTGAACTAACTAGATAGAGCTACAAAAAATTTAATGCTTCTCCTCAATATTCACCAGAGTCATAGCTGTGAGAAGAGTGCATAGTTTTTTGAGCAGACTTGTTTTAAGGAATTCCTAAAAATAAAACCCATGTCAGCCTAGTCGCCATGCTGTGAGTCTGAGGTTTGTTCTGTATAGATTTTGCTGTGCTCATTTTGCCTTTGCAGGAAATGTCTGGCAAGCTCTGCTTCCTAGGGAAGTGCCCCTATTTGGCAGATAGACTGTCCTTGGGCCCCAAGGCACTGTCTTTTCAGAATGGATGCTTCCATGACTGATAGGAACTTTAAAACAATTACTGTATTCTCCAAACCTATTTTTTATGAAAAAAACTCTCAGGCATAAGAGCACAGAACAGGAGATGAAAAAGAAGAGAAAGAAGAATGATAAGGTAAATGAAGACTTCCATGGATAGTAGCATAAGTCTTGCAGGCAAAAGCACCAACTAAAGTGATGGATATAGTTCATTGGAGAATTTGAGTGTGGCTGAAGGGAAATCTCTGAAGTGTTTTTATACCAGTGCAAGACCCTTACATAGCATGCTGCAAGAACAACCATTATTGGTGCAAGAGGCAAAATAACAGAAATAAGGAAAATGGGCTGGATTTGTAGTCAAGCTTGCAGCATTTAAAGGAGTGCTTATCTTGGGGTAGAATTAAATAAATAATTATAAAGGCTGGATAAGACACTATAAATGTCCTATAAAGTTTTAGATGTTATACTCTCAGATTTATGCCCTCCATGGCACCATTTCTTATACTTTCTTATATATTTAGGATTGTTTACCAAAATTAAAGCCCAGGTCACAAAAGACTCTTCTGTAAATACAGCAAGGTGTAAAGACCTTCTAAGTGAGACCAGCTATCTAAGGAGAGTGCTGTTACAAGAAAAAATAAATATGACTTGACAAAAAATAAACAGAGACTGGAATTCAGAGGAACATTTCTGTCAGAGCTGAGAGGTCTGGAAAAAAGGTTCAGATGTGTAATGGGGGTAAGAAAATGCTTTGACCAATAACATAAAATCCTATGTAGCCTTTAACAATATTCAATACACAACTTGCAGTATGCTTATGCAAATTTTGAGTATGTTTTTATTATAAATAGTTTAGCTTCTTTTAATATATTTCAGGTACCAACAATGAAACTGTTTGCAACATAGAAAGTGGCAGAAGCATCAAACACCTAGTACAGCTGAATCACCTGTCTTCAGAGAAAATCACAGAAAGAGACAGACAAACTATAATAAGATGCTTCCCTACCAGAAAAAAAAATCACCTACTAAAGAGAGGTTTGGGAAAGGGACCAAGCTAATACCACAGGCAGGTAGCAATAGAGGAAAAACCTGCTGTGAAGTATTTCATTTTTGTGATTCTTTAACAATTTACAGAAGAAATGTCACATAATAGAAGTTTGGCTCTCTTTTGGGAGTCATAAATAAAATAGAACTGTAATCAAAGGACAGAAGAAAAAAGACTTAGCAGATATTTAATTCTTATTTATGCTTACTTCCAGAAATGATGACTTGAATGTAAATGTGGAACGTTGCAGCATGCAATAATTCAAACTCTTATATGTTCTCCTGCTGCACCCTGCCTGCTAAGCATTTCCAAAGCCTGGCTGATTTAATTTACAGCTTTCTACCCAGTGATTAGAGAAAGGTTTGAAAAGGTCTTCAGGAAAAAAATGGTGAGCTATCCCTAGGATTTGTTACCGTAGACTGTTCATCTGTGATCAATACTCTGTAGCTGTCTGGGTCTCCTCCACAGAGAACCTGCACTTTAACCAGGGGAACTGCCAGAGAGAGGATTTCATTGCAGGCACACAGATGGGTCATTTTCTTCATGCTGGGTGCAGATATTTTTAAAGTGTAAGGAAAAATTAGGAAAAAGTAGTGTTTCTAGCAGAACTGTTAGTACAAAATAAAATATTAACCACCAAATTCTATCAAATTTGATTTAAACTTAAATAATAAATCTGTCCGCTTTATTGATATCCATTGTCAGAAGCAGACTCAGGGGCAATAAATATACTGAGGAAATGACAAGCTTTACAGGGATAAACTGTGAAAAACCAACTGGATTACCCTTGATTTATCTCTAAATTTAGTTTGAATCCTGTAGGGTCGCATAGATGACTGTAGTGTAAATTGCCTCCAGTGTATTCCCTTATGTTTTTTACAGAGAGCAGAGAAAGGCAGGCTGGGGAAAGTACTGAATCCTGGGGGATCTGCTTTGCCTCCCTGGTCTCAAGACACAGTATACTCAGCATTGCCCCAGACTGAAAATAAAGCAGTCTGTGGATCAGATGCCATCTGAAAACTTCCTGAACATACTTCCATTTCAATCCCAAACCCAAGCCAACACACCCTTTACAGCAGGAGTTGTCAGATGCGTTGCATCTGCAGGCATGAGTCTGCTGAAAATTACCTTTTTTCTCTGCAAAGCCAGACATTGCTACTGGCAGCACGGTGGCAGGTCCTGCCCCTTTGTACAAGCACCAGGAGGGCTTGGGAACTGTGTGGGACAGGAAGCTGGGAATGTGCATTTTATTTTACCTCTGATGTCACAGGGCTGTGGTCCTGGCTTAAAAGATGTAAGCCCTACATATCTCCTGACCTATTACTACTCATCTCTTGGTGGCTGTAGGAAGACACAAGCAAAGTTTCCCTCCTAAAGCCATAAGAAAGAGGCACATTTCCTTATGTTCCTTCTCTACTACTACTACTACTACTACTACTACTAACAATAATAATAATAATAATAATAATAATAATAATAATAATAATAATAATAATTCCTTCTCACCTAACCTAAATATATTGCCATGCTTATGTATTTAATACCTCACAGAGGTTAACTCCTAGACAAAGGTGCCACCTCTGATGGATCTGTCAACTCACTTCAGATCGGTTGTGCTGGAAAAGTCCCTTTGCAGTTTTACTTCAAGTCTCCTCCTAGTGTTACTAGCTCTGTTCTCGTCAGTGTCTTTGCAATCCCCTCAAGGCAGATGAACAAATGTGAAAAAAAAGAGAATCTGTCTTTGGGATGTTTATATTTGCTGGACACCTGACAGTCAGCTGGGACTAAAGTGGCATTGTGGCACCTGAAGTCAAGAGGGAAGACAGAGCAGCCCAAAATAAGCCTTGTTTTAAAATGCAGAGTAAGGCAGCATCTTCTGTGTTCAGCAACAAGCTGCAACATATAGATGAATGTCAGCTTTGCTATTTGTGTCTTGCTCACGCCTCTAAATTCAGAATATGTTGTGCAGTCACTAGTTCTTCCCTCTTTTCTCAGTCTTACTATACTGTCTTTATTCCAGATCATGCATCCATGTCATAGAATCCTTGGAGGTTAATGTAATGAAGAAACTGCTGTGTGACATCTTTTGTCAGAGGCCACATTTTACCTCTGAACTCACAGATGGTGAATACCACAGTCAGGTTTAGAAAACAGTTTATTGGTTTAAGTCTGACATGTAATCTCTGAGACTAAATTTTTTACTTGAACATTTCCCCATTTTGTTGTTAGTTTTCAAAACAGACCATGATTTAATTATATCTGCATGTTATTCTCTACAATCATTTGAGAATTTAGTTTTGAAACTCCTGTATAGTTTGTGTCCCACATACACATAAAATAGTACTTTCTTATGTACATGCCAAAGCAGAGCAGGCAACTTCTCTGGAATGTTTTTAATTTTTAGTACACTAAAAACAAAGAAACCCCGCAACCCCCCCTTCCCCTGCTAAAACAAAACAAAACAAAACAAAACAAAACAAAACAAAACAAAACAAAACAAAACAAAACAAAACAAAACAATAAAAAAACCAACCAGCTAACAAAAAAAATACCAGCAGAACAAAACAGGGAGATATTTCTAAATTACTGTGTGTGAATCCAAGCATCTTTAATATTATTCTCAGTCATTCTTATAACTGGAGACCCATTCTCTAATAATTTTCTTCCTGTATATAAAATGACACCTCTTCTCCTTAGAGGAAGCCATGTTATCTACTGGCTTCAAATGACCTTCATGCATTACATAACCACAGAAGAACTGAGGTTAGAAGAGACCTCCAGAGTTTATCTGGTCTAGCTTGCTTGCTTGAGCAGGGCCACTCAGGGCCAGTTACCAGATTTGGAATATCTCTAAGAAGGGAGACTCAGCCAACTCCCAACCTGTGCCAGCACTTGGTCAACCCCAGCAGTAAGTTTTCTTACTGTCAGAGGAAATTTCCTCTGCTTTGGTTTGTGCCTGTAGCCACTGGTTCTGTCACTGGGCTCCACCAGGAAGAGCCTGGTTCCATCATCCTTGCTCCCTCCCTTCAAGTGCTTATACACATTAATGAAACTCCCCTGAGCTGCCTTCCTTTCTCCAGGCTGAACAGTCTCTCAGCCCTTTCTCACAAGAGAGGTGCTCCAGTCCTTGGTGCATTCCTCAAACAAGGCTTTCAACATGAAAGCCCAAGTCTTCCAGACTGATCATATAAGAAGCAGATGGTTGTGTTGGGACAAGTATGGAAGATGAAAAGAGGTTCATATTGGAAAGGTACTTGTTGTGTTGGTAACCAAACTAGGCTACCTCAATAACTCTGCAAGCTTTGTGCATGCTGGCATTTTATCTGACATCCAAACAGTGGAATTTGCTATGGTTAACCATGATGGAGGAATCAGATACAATTCCAAAGAGCTGTGGTAGAAGATCAGTTTTCAATTAAGGGATCCTTTCTTCCTATAATTAGGGAAAAAAATAATGGGATACTTCAAAGCTAGGATTCCTAAATGACAGTTTTATTTTGGGGAGATAAACATCAATTAGTGAACAAGAGAGCAGACAGAATGGTGGACCATGGTGCAAGAATGATGTTACCCTGGTGTGCAGCATTGTTAGCTCTGGTGACTGCACAGGAACGAAGAATGAAATCCTGTTTATTTACATTTGTTTTCTGCTTGAGAGACAGCCCAAGAAGTAAAATAAAATGAGAGCCTACTCAAATACCTGCTATGTTTCCCCTTAAATTGAATTTCTCATTTTATCAGGAAGCAATACTTGCACTGATGTTAGACAGGCAGCTAAAAGGTCAGCAAGTTCCCTTGGTTGCCTTTTGTCAGGGGTTTTTGACTTGTCTGTGAATAAAGATCTCCCAGGAGGAAGGCAGACCTGGATTTCCTGTCATCTTGAAGACAGCAATGAATTTGAAAATGTTACAAAAAGCATAAGGGACTTGAAGCACACCTTCAAATGCACTGCTGATGCCAATAGCTTCCCATGTAAACATGCACACAGAGTTGTTTTGGATTTGTTCTGTCAACTTTTTGTTGTGAAACAAATTGTTATACAGCTGCTTACCTTGAATACTGAATGAATCTGATGGTTTTCCATTACTGCACTAAGCCTAATCGGGGCTGCAATCTCTTTGGGTTAGCTGTGGAGCTGGCACACTCCTCACAGAGGTGGCTGAACCACTTTTCTTTTTCTGTCATGCTCTCCTGTGACTTGCACGGGTGTCTCAGCCCATCCTGCTCGCTTCCAGCTCTTGATACTCTAAAAGTGCTAAGGGTTGAGAAAGTCTTAACAGGTATCTGGGCAGAAAGAAAGAGCTTTCTCACTCATGAGGAGCATTAATCATTACAGGGAACACGTAGGTTTCCCTCCAATGGTCAGAGCTAGAGCTACTGTTTTTATCCTCTTTGGGGACAGAACTCCTGTTCTTGTAGTGTCAATAGTGGACAGTTTCTCAGAATATACTTCAGTTGTTAAAGCCTTTATTACTATTTTTTGTTCACTTAGCTTAGATAGTGAAACACAGTGATGCCTGTGAACAATATATTTTAACTGCACACATATTGACTCAATAGGGTAGATGATCCTGTATTTTTACATCCAGAGACCCAGCTTGTTTTCCAGGGTTATGTCATGCAGCTAATAGTGTAGAAAAGTATTTACTTGGTTAAGAAATTCTGTGTGATACTAAATTTACAAATAAGAAAACAAAAGCCCTCTGTAATCAGAAAGAGATTACAGTGTTCCCAGGATGCTCAGAAAGTTGCTGCATAAAGACTGCTGGTAAAATTTTCACTCTGTACTCATCTGACTACTTATAGATACATTCTTAGTGAAAACAAATTAGTACTTTGAAGTAATTGCTATCTTCCTGAATTACTGACCTGTCCGTTGAAAGTTGCTATGAAAATAAAAACAAGAAGAAATTAGAGGATTGTCCACTATTACAAATTATTCTATTCTTGTATATTTGAGAATCTCTTTCAATTTTTTTTCCATTTGGAAAACTGTGTTTCAGGATAGATTCTCAGGAAAAACAGGCTGCTCTTTTTGCATAGTTTTGAAGATTTATAGAAGAAAGAAAACTCTAATTTAGACTGGAATTGTGAAAGTTTATCTTAGCTGAAAATCTAATTATTACCATGATAAAAACTGTTCAATATAGTGGAGAACTTATTTTCTTTAAAATTACTGTTCATTTAGAGTGACTTCTAAAGTGGCTTGTGACACTTCTGGGCAAGTATAGCACACAGAAATGCTGAGACCATGGCAGAATGGAAATAACCAAGAAATATGAAGATTTGTTGCTTACTTTCATCTATTTTATAAACACAGGTGCATATAGAAATGCTTATTAAAGCAAATGCTTTTCACAAAATCTTTAATGGATTCACTAAAACTCTAGATCAAGGGTGCACAAGGTACTTCCATTATTTTATTAATTAAGATTACTTTAACAAGGGCCAAGCACGGCACTCCTGGAATTCATGTTCCAGAAAACCTTCCTCTACCCTGCAGATTCTATATAATGTGAGATTATTCTACTACAGACAGTATATTGTGTAGATATTTACCTACAGATATTTACCTGGTCCTTGTCTACAGTTCTTATATGTTCCTTCTTATACCTGGAACTTACTTTGCAGTCAGATGAAGTTCTAAACGTACAAAGAGATTGGTACAAAAAAAAATATAGCAGCAGATATCTAAACCAAGTAATTTTAGTTCCTACAGCTTTCTGACTCTTTTCTAAAGTTAAATGTTACTTGAAAGGATGTTCACTAAGTGCTCTTCGATTTGTATTGTCTGATAAGTTACATAGGACTCTAACTCACAGAAGTTATGTCCGGCACTTATTTTTTGGTTATAAACAAAATGCAAAGCTCAACACATGTTAATGGTGCTCCCATAAGAGAAAAAAAAAAAACCCAAGCAAAACTATGTAAAAGCCACAGAAGTAATTTGGTTTAATTAAATGAGGCCTAACATTTTTATTTCCCTGATGGATGCATTAAGTGAATCAATAGGAATGTAAACACACTAAGGACAGAAGAGTACAAATCCAATCGCAGAGTCTTTTCTTTTCTTTTCAGTATTGTAATGAACAACCACAAAACAGATCACCTGGCAGCACTTTCAATTAAAAATTCCAAAGGCATATTTCATGTAGATCCACAATGAAAGCCAATGGTAAATAAATGTTCTATTTACAAGTACAGCAGAAGGATCCCTGCCCTTGTCCTGCTGGCACACTGCTGCTGATGCCACTGGCCTTCTTGGCCACCTGGGCACAGCTGGCTCACGTTCAGCCTCTGCAAACCCCCGAGTGCTTTTCCTCTGGGCAGCTTTACAGACCCTCTGCCTGGCCTGAGGAGCTGCCTGGGGCTGCTCTAGCTGAAGAGTAGGACCTGGACCTCTGTCCCTGGGTGCCAGTGCAACCAGAAGCCCTCACTTACCCAGTGCAAAGAGAAGCCCTCACTTACCCACTGTCAGCCTGTGAAGGCAAACACAGCCTGGAGTGAGAAGATGTTCTCCCTGTCTAGTTCACACCACAGTTTTGGCTGCCCACAGGTAAAATTGTCACCCACTCACCACCCACACGCCTCTATACCCACAGGCTGGGCACTTATGCCTTGAAAAGAGGAAGCACAACATTTAAATAGTCTTATAACTGCTTCCAGTGCCCTAAAAGAGTGTTCAGCCACCAATCTGGAGACCTCAGCAGAAAAACTAAGGCATGGCAACTTCCTCCAACAAAAGAATACTACATGTTTTCTTGGAGGCAGAACAAAACCGTAATCTTATCCAGGGCTTATATCAGCTGTGTCTACGTGGACACCATGAAATAAGATCCTAAAAATCATCCTGGCAGTTTTGTAAACAAATAAACTATAAGATTTTATCTGTTGTATAATTTTATCTGCTCAGGTGATAGATTTATTGTGTTAATACGAAACATGACTTTAAAAAATTGTGATTGCTTGTAATCTAGCCAGTCTTGATTGTATCAACATTTTGCTGCAAGGCAAAAATGTGACTCTGAAAAATACCCTGATCTTGTGCAATCTGGAACTTACATAGAAGAGATGTTATCAGAATGTATCCAAACATTAGTTACCATCAAAAGGGAGGGGGGGAGAGCATGAGAGGTCTGTATGACAACACTAAACTGTGTTTATCTTCTTCAAGGCATGGACTCTAGACCATTGCCTGGTTTATAGGCTTAAAGAATATTACCCAACATGGGACTGTGTTCTCTGATGTGACTGAAAAATATGGTACACAAGCAGGTTTCCACTGGCCTGCTCTCCCCCTACTTCTGGTCTTTTTGTGTGAAAACAATCTAATTAATATATTAACAAAAAAACCTAAATTTACAGCCACCTGCAGACAGATTCCTTTGTATTAAGCATCTCTGTAACTCCACTCACTTCAGTGTAGAGACTCAGTTTAATTTACTGTAAGGTAACTCTGAAACTTGCTTCTTAGATTAGAACAAAGGTCAAAAGGGGAGTCTAATGGATCATCTATTGTTAGAAATGTTCAACAGTCCCATAGGAGAGTACCAAATTTTAAAATGTATGAAATCCTGATAGGTAAGTGAAGAAAGAATTTTAAAAATATCCAGGCTACACAATGTGATCAGTATACTTGTAAAATATATTTTTAAATAATCTCTTTATCTAGAAATTATCCTATGGTTTAGTATATCTGGAAAGTGTCATATTTTAGTCCATTTCCTTTGGAATGTTATTACTTAGAGATCAAGAATGGGGAAATTAGCTTTTAACCCACGCCAACAATTTTATAATTTTATATAATTTAGTTTAAATAATTGAGATTATCCAAAAGCAGGGAACTTAGAAAAAGCAAAAGGTGAACTTGGACAAAATGTTGGAGGATATCATGTTTACCAAAAGGTCTTTGAATTTTTTATGTACAAATTTCAAACACAGCAACTTTGTTTACTGTGGCTGTCTAGCTAAATCTGAGCACAAACCCATTGTACTGGTCTGCAAAAAGTCATCAAATTGCTCCAGTGAGAGTATCTTATGTGAATGCACATTCTGTAGAGCACTCACAAAAAGCTGCCAAGTCCTCACTATTACTTGACAGAATTCTTGGTCCATTGGAAGGTATTTACTCCCTCTAAATTATTAGTTTGTCGTACCTGCTTTAAACACTTAATTAATATTCCCTAAACATGTATTTCAGATAGTTTAAAGATGGATTTCAAGAGGATTGGATCAGACTGTTCTCTCTGGTGCCCAGTGACAGCACAAAGGTCAACGTGCACAAAGCAGAATAAACAAAGTTTCATCTGAATATGAGGTTAAACTTCTCTACTTGGTGAGGATGGGAGAGTGCTGGAATAGGCTGTGAGGAGAGGTGATGGAGTCTCCTTCTCTGAAGGTTTTCAGAAGCCACCTGGACACACAATCCTGTGCAACCTGCTCTAGGTGAACCTGCCTCAGCAGGGGAATTGGACAGGATGATCTCTAGAGCTCCCTTCCATCCAAACCGTTCTGTGATTCTGTGAAATTAGAAGAAGCACGTTGTAGTTCTTGATCCGTTGTTGAACATTCCCCAAGGAAGCAGTTGTGGAAAGTGTGGAAAGGGGCTGGGTGTTGTAGCCCCTTGCTCACACCCTCTACTCTGGCATGCTTGGAGCCTGTTTGCTCTCTAGGGAGTTATTTGATCGTGTATTGTCTCAGTCTGTGTTTGTATTCTGCCCATAATGCTGCTGCCAGTGAATTGCAAACATCACCACCTTCAGCAGGCAATAAAATAGAGAGGATCATGAAAATGTGTTCATGTTTACAGGCAGAGAGACAGTATTCCCTGGGCTTTCTTCTGAGCTTGGCCTTTGTCTATTGCACTGGTGAATGAATACACCCTTCCCTTACCTGCAAGGAAAAGCTGTTCTAGTCTTTTGTCAACTGCTTCTGACAGCTCCAGCTTTCCTCTCGACCTGTTTGGAGTAGCCAGGTCATCAGTTCTCACAGTAACCTGTGAGAATACACTGCTTGTATGCAATTCACAGGCTTGATGTGATGCAGGCACCAAAGCAAGGAATCCTGCATGCATGCTCTCTACAGAAGGCACCTGAGGTATGGACTGGATGCTAATTCTGTCTGCTCTCCTGTCGGCTGTGCTGGGCTCCACCCATGAGAGGTGCTGTGTGTCTGTATGGCTTAGCTTAGCACTACAGAGCTGTCCACTCACTGCCCCCCAAGGGATGGGGGAGACAGCTGAAAAAAGTTAAAACTCATGGGTTGAAAGAAAGAAGTGTAATAGCACAAAGAGGAAAGGGACAGGCACAGTAGTTGCAAAACAAAGTCATAGAACCACAGAATATTTTGAATTAGAAGGGTCCCAGAATCATCGAAAAATCATTGAAGTCCAACTCCTAGCTACACAGGACAGTCCTGAAAATCACACCATGTGTCCAAGAGCTTTGTCCAGAAACTTCTTGCGCTCCGTCAGGCTGGGGCTGTGACCACTTCCCTGGGGAGCCTGTTCAGTGCCCAAACACCCTCTGGGGAAAGAACATTTTCCTGATACCCAACGTGAGCCTCCCCTGACACAACTTCAGCCCATTCCCCGGGTCCTGTCCCTGTCCCCACAGACAGGGATCAGTGCCTGCCCCTCCTGCTCCCTCACAAGAAGCTGTGACTGCAGTGAGGTCTCCCCTCAGTCTCCTCCAGGCTGAACAGACCAAGTGCCCTCAGCCCCTCCTTAAATGGCTTCTCCTTTTAAACCCTTCACCATCATCTACACAATTATTTTCAGGTACAAGTAAATAGTAAAAAAAAACAAGTAAAAGGAAGGACAGAAAACATTTGTTGACTTTTTACAGATGGAGGTGGGATTACGCACTCAAAGGGGAAATATAGGATCAATTTTTCTTTTTTGCTACTTATGAGAACAACAAAAGTCTAAATCACTGTTTTGTATGGAACCTGAAATGTTTAGCATCTCCTATTTTCAAAGTTTGTAGATCTTTCTGTTAGTGTTTCCCACAGAGCCATCTCTCATTAGCTCTTGTCTTATTCTTTGGTCATTTTTTGCCCCTCCACCTTCTCTCTTCCAATGTCCTGTGGATGGAAGTCAAAAGGCTCTCTAGAGATCTTAGTGCTGTCCTAGTCCTTTTTCCTCTCATCTGGAAGGCAGGCTGGTTGTGCAAACAGGGCAGTCAATCAAACATTTACCTGGAATCAATGGTGCAAATGATGTTATCAAATGCAAAGAGAGATAAGAATAGAAATCAAATGCAAACAGATTGCATGAGCAAACTGGAAAAGTCAATAGTATAAATAAAAATAAGGTGGTAAAAGTAAAAGAACCACAAAAATTAAAGGGAAGTAACATCAGCAAGGGTGCATAAAAAAGTTGCAAAAAAGAATTAAAATTCAAATAAAGTAAAAAACAGCAACTGTGTGTAGGCTGGTCTAATTCTTATTGTGAAAATACTCTGTACTGTCGAGAAAGCCCAGGTGACAACATTCATGGTTCCATAAAAGGAAGATAAAACTCCATAAAAACTTGTGACCACCACTGCTTATGACAGCAACCCCTGAAATTGCTTCTGTGCAAAACTGGTGCTGCAGGAAGAGCAGAGAGGTCTGAGGGTGGCACGCAGGCTGTGTGGCTGGAAGGTGGCTGCTGCAGCCTCCACAGCAGACAGAGACAGAGCCTCCCACGGCCTCTTGCTCAGAAAGCTCTGGCTACTGGGATGTGACAAAGGGTGGGAGACGTGCAGGTGTTCCTGCTATGCAGAGAACAGGCAGGTGCTGGAGCTAAGTGAGTGCCTGAATGAAAAATCAGCCTGGATTAGCCATCTGGAGGGGATGCTCTTGCAACAGAGCAGGCATACAGCTGGTGAGATAGAAGGAGGAGAGTTGGCTAGGTGTCACATTGCTGGCATTATCCATCTCTTCAATACAAGAGCACCCTGGAGATGCTGGGAGGATTTTTGACTATTACCAAAACACTGCTTTTCTCTGCAGTGCTCTCTCATGCCAGCTGTGTTTTTCTTCCTCCTTCCTTCCAGCCATCTTCTCCAACAGACCAGGAGAACATTTCTTGCCCCACCTCTTCCTCTATTGAAGCACCTGCTTTGCTGAGTTCTAGTTTACTCTCAACTTGTGGGCCAAAAAGATCTGCTGGACAGACAGACAGACAGAAGGCACCCCCCAGCTTCTGCCCTGAGAATTCTTGGCCTTCCTTCTTCTTCTGCTGCTGGGCTGCAACACACTGTTGTGCAGTGTGCAACCTCTGCACATTCAAATTTTCAGTCACAGGGAAATCAATTACGTTTTGTTACTAAACAGAACCACATAAAATATCAACATGTAGCTTCTGAGTTTGGAAATACTTTGCCCCAAACAAAAATTTGCCCCCAAACCTTGTTCCAGGTCATAGCAGAGTGACATCTTTCCCCTGCCTTCAAATGCTGTTAAGGAGCAGAGGTAAATACTGGGTAAACTCACACAAATTGTGACTACAGAAGAGGGCAAATTCTGTCATCCAAATCGGGGGGGAGAAACTCTGTCTACTTGTTTCTATCTTTGATGCCACAGTAAGGAAGCCACAAAGCTCTGGCTAAATATTAGTGTGCTTACTTGCTCTTCTTTCCTTTCTTTCCTGTCCAAGAACAGACTGGCAATGTTGTGTTCTGTATTTTTTCTGTACTTTCACTCTAATTCCAGCTAGGATTTTAAAATTGCAGAAAAACTTAGCTACTTGGAAAGTGCCAACTATTTTTATTTCTTAGGAAAAAGAAAAGTTTTTTGTTGGAAGGAAAGGTGAAGATTTAAGTCTCTACTCAGTACCCTTGTCAAGACTTTGTATTCAATCATTAGATTTAGTTCTTTGTAACACTAGTTACTCATCTCAGTTTATTCAGTTTTATGACTACTATAATTTAGCCATAACAAGATACAAAACACAGATGGAATACCCTGTCTAAACAAAGTGTATTGATATTTGTACTATGTTAAAAAAAGTCCTTCTAATATAAATGCCTTGTTATTTCCACTCTGCTGTGTTTGATTTTTCAGTGTTAAACTGTTTCTATGATTCATTAATACCATGTCCAAAATATATTCCAGCTAAAATATTTAGGTACACTTTCATGATATATGTTAGTTTATATAGCCATATCTTGAACACAGGAATAGTGACCACTTAGTCTTGAGGACTGTAAAGATCCAAGAGAAATTACCTACCATACCTGTAATTGAAGTTCTCTTAAAGGTCATAACCCTCTATAGATCCACACTTACCCTCCTTCCTCCTCTTGGGATTTGGAATACATTAGGCTTAGGATGGATTGTTTAGTTCTCTTTAGACCATAAAGAAACTGATGAAGAATAAGTCACATGGTGCTCCCTGTAAGGCTTGTATATAATTGAGCATTATATAAGTCAGTCTGACAGATGGCCAGAAATAAGCTTTGCAGTAACATGACTCAAATATTGCACTTAAAGTAATCATGATCTTCAAGTTATTTCAGTTGCATAAAAGTAATTCAATTTTCTTCTACTGTTACGGCATCTAGAAAGCCTCCTCTTTTAGGAATGTGAGAGTTGATTTGGCTAATAAACAATACCACTGTTTTATTACACGAAAAAAGAAGCTCAGAATTTTTTTTCCATTTTTAAAAACCTATATAGAGAGATTGCAAAAAAATCACAGTAGAAATTATATTTCTTAACAATGACAATGGCACAACACTCTATTTATCATCCCAGATGGGATTTTCATGCTTTCTGTGAAAAGATTGCTTCTTTACTTTACATCTCAAGTATTAATTGCATGAATAGAAAGGGCTGGCTTGAAGTTACAGCTTCCAGTGTATGTGGCAAGTGCTGTGTTACAACTCTGATTTCATCCTGAATAAACAAAAATGCCCACTTTTTCACAAAGATTTTACCCTCCCTTTGCTATACTTATTTCAGCATCACATAGTATTAAAATGCCTACATATAAAAGGTCACTCTTTTTCCTTTCAAAACATTTCTTTGTGGTTTATATTCCCAGAGGTACACATAGAATCAACAATCGATAAGAGAACATCACATAACACTCTGACTTACCTTTGAGGAATATCATTTAGGTCAACACATTTTATCAGGGAAAGACTTTTACAGACAATCATTCTGCTTTTAATGACATTTTCTAATCACTAAGTAGATTTTCTTTGAATAGCAATAATACAGCTCAGTTATTCAGTTTGATGCATTTTAGCAGGAAAAAAAAAACCACCAAAAGACTTCATTCTGAGCAATCCAGTCAGATTTTTATGAACTGAAGCATTCCTTTTTTATAATTCTGAGTATTCCTGAAGTGGATAGAGACTTGGTTTCCTAAAGGATAGCTGAGCAAGTTTCCACTAAACTGTATAATCAGCAGAACACTGGCAGAATCCTAACAGTGGTGTCCTGGATTCTCTTACCATCTCTGAATTCTTAAATTTTAGTGGAGAAACTAATAAGTTCTGCTACTTAAAGTCAAGTACATCTTTAAAAAATATTCTTCAAAGTTCAGGAAGGCTTTTTGTTTGTGGTATTATATTTTTCAAAGGGGTCACAAAGCAGCATAGAAGAGTTCTTTCAAAAGGTATGGTATGGGTTGCTGTGAACAAGGTTAGTGTTTATAGTCCACTTTAAACTATAATGTTGTCAAAACCAAATTCAAATGACACATAAAATAGTTAAGCTTTTATTACTTTTTTTTTTATTTATTACTTTTCCAGTTTATTGAAGGATATAGAAGAGACAGAAAAGCTGTAATTTTGGAATTGTGTTAGTCCTGATATATTGTGGCTATTGATTCAATGTAATAGGAAAAATAATTTTAAACTATACATTCAAAAGTCATTGCAGTAACTTTTTATAATCTAATTTATGCTGTCCTGTATGGTAGCAATACTTCTTTCCATGGAGACATGTGTAAAAAACATTTGAGGAAAAAATATCATCTCTACTAACTACCTGGTCAGTTTCTGTATTGAAGACTTCACAGACTTTCAACTTTGTTGAAATTACATTTGTTTCTGTGTACCATGCCTTCAAAAGTCTAGTGCAACAAGGTTGTACAACAATTCATATGCATTATGATCACATATTTGTCATAGGTCCATTTTATTGTTCAGTACAGAGAAACAAAGCATGTTCAATACTTTTTTCTCTTCATTATTAAGAGAATAGCCCTCTGCTTAGGATACATTTCTTACACTCTCCATTACATTAAAAGCTGTTAATTGCCTCATGAACATTTCTATGTCATTTACCAGCTTATGCAAAGGATATAAAGAAACTCTAACTTGTTATATTTTATCCACTTACTTCAGTCTTCCTCACACAGTGTGCAGTCACTCAGTTGAAGAAAATATTAAGGATGCTGGATTCAACCAACAGGAAGAACACCAGTCATTGACACTTCCTTATGCAGCAGCACAGATAAGAGAGGTGGTGGCTGGGGCTGAAAATAGTGTAGGCTTAGTTCTGGAAAGCCAGCTTCTGCTGTTCTTGTAGTAGTCCCAGGAATTAGGCTGCCCAAGTACCACAGAGCATGATCTGGATATCCCACAGCCACTTGTAATTTTGGCTCTTCACTTCATGACTTAGTACTTGGCTGAGCCTGCACTATGCTAAGATATGCTTGAGAAGCCTAAAAGTTACAGTATGTACTTGTACTGCTAATAAAATTTTACTGGTGGGGAAGCTCACTTTTTTTTTCTAAATTGTGGAAATTAAATCAGTGGCCTTATATTGTGGTATCTCTGTATCATAATATCCAGGCTTAGTTTACAGATCTGAAAGATCCCATAGTGCTCCTCCACTGGATGGTACACAGCCAGACAAAGTAGAGGGGGTCACTCAGAAGGATTTGATTTGAAGAGCAATAAATATGTAAATAAGCCATGACAATTTTAAGGTCAAAAATAACCTTAACAGTCTGCGGATAGCATGGGAAAAGAAAAATCACTTGTACCATGATGACAGAGCTTCCTTTCCTTCATTTCCAGCTGTGCATGCTGAGTTCAGTGGGGTGCAGACCACGTGTGTGAAGTTTAGTGCTCCTGTAAATCATTCTGTGATGCACCTGGATAAGATTCAGTGTGCCCCACTGGCAGTAACAAGCCTTGAGGATATACAGGTGAACCCCAAAGCATTTGATTACTTGTGTGTGCAGACAGCTCAAGGACCCTCTCTGATTAGTCTGAAAAATGAAGAAAGCATAAGAATAAACTAGATTCCCTCTCCTGTCAACTCAGTGGTTTAAAATGTATCTCTCCCCCCATACTAAATTCTGCAACTTGAAGAAAAGCAACTATTTGGGGAGATTGGTCATGGCAAAAATTATGGAGAGGGAGGAAGATGTCAGTGTTTCTTCACTACTTTTATCTTTTACTACTTTTTTTTTCTTATGTAGGAAGGGCAGGATGATCTCAAAGGAAGATTTTCTAATATTGAGTGCCTGGGCTATGTTTGTAAAAGACAGAAAGTAAGAACAGCAGGGGGAGAGAAGATATCTTGAAAGAGTAGGCTTCCTTTCTCCTGGTGCAGGTGCAATTTAGGAAGCGAATACAGAAATTATCTGTCATTTGTGACAAAAGGCAGTCAGGATCAGAAAAGGTTGGCCCTGAGTGAAAATGTGCTTCCTTGTGATTACAGGATGACAAAGTACACGGAGAGTACATCACAATTTATGGGTTTTTTAGAGGCTATATTTTTAAAATATACTCTATTGGACATAATATCTATGACAAATGGCTCTGGATTTGCACCATGAATAGAATCAGCCTGCAAAGGTGGCAGTGACATAAAACTGGCATTTTAAGATATTTTCTCATAAGTCATTTAGTTCTGTTTACAAGATAAATCTTATTTTCATGCAAACAAATCTGCAGAGAACCCTATTGTGTTCTAAGCCTAAAGTGATGCAAGGGGAAAATATGTGTCATATTGGTAAGTCTGTGCTCTTTTAGAAGACTATAAAATATTCAGCTAAATACAGATGAAAAGTGTCTTGAAAAATGTGACCCCAGACACATCTCCTTGGTTTCTCTAGGAACCTGTAAAGTAGTTTGTTTATTGTGGGCAAAGAACATAAGGAAGGCACACTGACAGCATCAAATTCACCTGGAAATATTTGTGTTAGCATAAAGGACCCCTTGTGCTCCCACAACAACACGTCAGCCTCCTCAACTTGGCCTCTTAAAAGATGGGTGGAATTGTATTTGGTGCACTGGGCCTTGTGGAATTGCACAAGTCTAAAGAAAACTACTCCAGCATCTGTCTTCTTTCAAGCAGATTGTCAACGAGAGGCGGGGGGGAAGGGGAGCAGGGGAAACTTTGCGGGGATGTTTTAAAGGCTGGAGATAAACTGTCGCTTTGAGCCTTGACAGCTCGAGAGGCTGACACATGCAGCTGCTCCCTGGGGGCTGTCCTGCAGCTCGGCAGGCTGATCACAGCTGCTGGGCTGTGACGCCACAGCGCTTGCCTGACCCGACATAATGGGCAGCTATTTACTGCAAACAAGGTAGATGGAAGAACACAGACTTAAATGATGCTCTGGTGTAAGAAGGAATACACCAGGGCCCCCAGTCAATCTTCAGGGCTCTTTTGTTTTTTTTTCTTTCCCTTCCTTTTCTGGGTTTGTCTATTCTCTCCTCAAGGAGCAGGTGACTGTGGCACAGTACTAAGCTTCCCCTCTCTAGATCAATAGAAAGAGGTGAAGAAATTATTGCAGGACAATAAAGAGAAAATGAACTTTGGGTAACCATACCAACAGTTTGATTTGCTTGTTTTTCATGCATTTGCAAGAATGCTGTCAGCTTAATTCCATTATGGAAGCATGATAATACTTGATAGGTGAAGAGCAGGTGCCAATGAACCCTTGCAAATATTGTGTATTGCATGACCCCAAACACATCTGTTTCAAGTATTTCTCCCATACCACACTTCCAGCTATGACTGTGTTAAGGCAGATGTACTCCACATTTCTGCTTCCTGCTGTGGCAAGGAAGGTAGTGAGTTGAAGGAAACCCTGGCTTTTTTGCCCTTAGCATGCCAGCTGTGTAGTACAGACGTCATTCTCCACTGATGTAAAAGATTAACAGTGTTGTTCCAATATGCTGCCTTAGATCAGATGAAAAAGTCATCCTGCTTGGCCAATGCAAGTATACATGTGAACATGGTGTTTAAATAAAGTTTGGACTTACACAACATTGGTGCAGCTTCAGTAAAACAGAAAGATAAGACAACCTGCTGAAAGTCTCAATTTCATTTTATGTTTTTCTGTTTCTCTGTTTCTATGATATCACTACATTTCATTCTTCTGCACAAATGACTTTTTTTTTTTTTTTTTTTTGTTTACAGTAGGTTTAGCAAAAAAGTGTGAAGATATTTATAAAAAAGCTAATTTTTCATTTATTTTCTAAAGAAAGTTTTGGTTTTACAATGAATTATGGCAGCTGCCTGCACTCATACAAGCCATATTAACCTATTTGCATATATCTCCAAGCACCTGACTTGGCTGGGAGTTAAAACCCAGAAATTTTAAATGTTTTGATGGGTTTCAATACTTAAATTCCATGAACGAAAGAATTTTATACTGCAGGTGTGCTGATCTTAGAATGCTCAACTGAAGACATTATCAGAAGTGATACACTTTCATTATATTCTGCGAGTGCACATAGTGTTTTATACATGCCACCCTTTAAAATATTGATATACTTCCTTGGTATACTCTCCAGACCTAGATGCTTTGAAGCCTTATTAAAAATTTGAGCTAACTGACATTGTGTAGATGTTAATTATGAAGCAGGAAGGAGAATTGCTTGCTGATCAACTCTATTAGAATGTGATCAGCTGATAGAGTTGTTGATCAGCTCAACAGAGGTATCTCAGCAGTGATATTTAAATATTTAAAAATATTTTAAAATATTTAACAATATTTTAAAATATTTTAAAAGCCAGCTCCTGTACTGAGTACTACAACAGAATGGAGCCTAGGACCTTTGGATGGGAAACTGAGCAACCTTGCCATAACAAGGTTATGGTGTGACATCAGGTGTTAAAGATCCAATGGGCAGACATGGCTCAGCTGCTCCATCCTTCTCTATCTTGACATAAACCCTTGTTTTGCTTTCACAATTTCAGTGGACAATACTCAGGATCACATTGTATCTTAAGACAAAATGTAATTATTGAAGACCTTAAAGAAGTAGCACAAAACACTGTGAGTAAATTTGGCATGTTCACATCAACCAGGTTCACCTCTGCCCATGGAGGATCTGGTCTCTGCATGTGCCACACACAGTACAACCTCATCAAATCTGTCTGAAGCACAACTGCAGCCTTTCCATTCCTGCAAATCTGGCTGGCTGGCTTGGCACAAAAACCAAACACACACTTGTACTCACAGATAAGGCAAAACTGAAATAAAATTGTCAATACATTCATGGTTATCTGGCGTGAACCAACATCTGTCTCCACATTGGTATGGCATACACATCATGTGCATCCAGAGGATACTATCAAGGATTATGCAGCTGGTGGTTTGGAGGTAAAAAGTGGTTTTGATCAGAAACTTCAGCATGAAGGGACTGACAGCAACGTGAGGCTGCATTCCTCAATACTACCATGAAGAACCACACATGCATTTGTTTATACTGGGATTTATCCACTGCAGCCTCTCTTTTTGTCACTATTAGAGTGGCACAGATGAAGCATACACTGAAAAGCCCATGAATAAATGGCAGATTTTCCCATGTCATCTGTGAAGCAATCAGTACACACCAAGAAGAATAATAAATAACAATGCATGGATTTTTTTCAGTGTGTGGTGAATTGAATGATGAGCTGTTCCCTGCATTAGGTGAGCGCTCCTAACAGCATCACAGTTTCCACAAATGAGAGTTTATGGCATATTTTAGGAAACATTTTGCTTTGAGTGAATTCACTCTTCTTTACAATTTTTAGTATAATGATTTCAACTTGCCTTTTTTTCATCCAGACTTAACTAATGACCATACAAACAGTTATTTCAGAATAACTTTTTTAAAAAATATAGTAATGAAGTTAGGAAATTCACCACCTCAAGAAGAAATAATTGCCTTTCTTTTGCTTGGGTTTTGACTGAAAGTAGAACTCATTCTGCTAGGAAGACATACCAGATTCTAGAACCACAGCTCCCAAGCTCAACTGAACTCTATCTTCCCAGCACAGAAGAGTATTCCAACTTCATAGTGTAAAACAAAAAAATCTGCTGACTACTGGCTCACACTTGTTGCCAATGTTTTGCAAGCTCCCATAATTACACTGGGAGAATTAATGAGAAAGGAACCCAAACACACCTGCAGGGAGAAGACTCTGTGCATTTGTTTCATACTGTTTGTACTAAGCATGAAGTTATATCTCAGTTTCAGGAACGTCTGAAAACAACCCCCTCTGTGTTCCTGTAAGAGCTGTATAGACTCTTTTTCCACAGAAATGGGATAAAACATTCACTGTCAGACTTTTCCAGTGATTCTATGCCATGCTTTTACTATGACAGAACACATGACAGAAACATAAATTTGTACATATATGATCAAACTTCTGAATTATTAAGGTCAGCTCCAGTTGAAGTATCCCTGAAGTACCTGGAAGTGATGTAGAGGGAAAAGAAAAGTCAAGATTGTAGAAATTATTTAAACCCTTCAGCTGAATATCTCCAAATCACCCTTTCTGTGTAAGTTCTTGACAGGTCTTTGACAGACCTGTGCTGATGCACCTGCAGGTGACTTCAGAGCCTGTGTTACCAGGCAGTTTCTGTTTGATCAGGAGACCAACTTTTATGCCTTCTTTCAAGATATTGAACTTTTTCTTCCTCATTATTCACAAGTTCCTACATGAGCTGGAAAATCTCTTCTCAAGTGTGACACATCTCCTGTGTTCCAGAGGCTTAGAGTTGTATCTCCATATTTTATTGCATGCAGGGAACCTTCAGTGTCATCAGCAGTCACTGCTGAAACACATCTCCATTGATCCTGGTGATTCCCACTCTCCCATGGCCCATGCAGCTCTAAGAGGGGCCTGAGATCCTTTGCCTGGGGTCTAGGATCCTTTGCCTAGCGTGTGGAGGATATGCTGAGGAGACAAAATATTTCAGTGCCCTTTCTATAGCCTCACCACATCATTGGATGAGGAGTGTTGTGTTGCCTTCTAGTTCATTTAACCCACCAATCAAAGCAGGCTAATTTTAGTAATTGTCCATAAAATATTAAAACAAACAAACAAACAAACAAAAAACAAACAGTTATAAGTATTACACTTACGATAGACAAAGCTGAAGAATCCACAACAACAGCAATTCATTTCTTTATGCTAAGGTTGCATCAAGGAACTTTCTTCTAATGATCGTATTTGACCTTAGTCCCCCTGAAAACAAAATAACCAACCAACCACCACAGGTATACAAACACAAATTCTTACATCAGGAGTCTACTCTGGTAGGTAGACAACTCTGTTCTTCAATAAACTGTGAAACTCATGGCTCTCCCTTCATACCTACTTGGTTTTCTTCAAACTAACCAGTTAACCAGCTATTCTCTAGCCAGCTTTTCTCTTCCTGCCAGCTTGTGCAATATAATACACAATGTGAACATCTATACAGTCTAATTGTATGCAGCTTATTAATGGCTTCTGACTGAGCCAGAAATTATAACAGCCTAATACTTTGAATGATCACAGGGTTGTGTTGATGAATCTCCATTTTCCAAATATGCAAGCTGTATCAATATGTAATATTGAGCAATAATGAGAAAGAATTTATTACTTTTCGACTGAACAATGAAGATAATTCTACACTGACAGAGTTTACTTTGTTTTAGTATCTGCATTTGGTTATCTACCATTAAAACTGCAAATGTTTACACATTTTTTTCTGGAGGTATCTGCTTTTTCAGGAGATCCAACTGTTCCAGATATTGCACACTATGCATTATGATCAGTCACACCAAGCCATCCAAAGGGGAAAACTGTGAAACTTGAAATCAGGGGCAAACAATGGATTTTCTTTGTTGTACTTTTCCTGGGGATTTGTGGAAATAGGAGTAAAATAATTCTGAAGTTTTTAAATGCAAAAAGAGGCAGTCTGCAGATTCTTACATGCCTACCAGTAAAGCTGTTGTGCTGCTGCACAACCAGACAAGCCACGACCCCAAAGTGGTCACAGTTCAGAGGGGTGCTCACAGCCATTACTAGAAAAAGTCAGGGTTCATGCTGTCTGGACCTACCTGTCCTAAAACAGCTTCAGCAAGTCAATGGAATCACACCCATCTGGTGTCCTGTACAGATCTGGTGTCGTGATGCTCCCCCAAGCCCAGATACCAAATGTTGCTTCATATCAGACAGAGAAGGGCAGATAATGACCCCATGACAAGGCACCATTTTTTGTGATCCATTTCTGACACACATTGTGTGAGAAGAACCAGCCCAGAAGCCTAAAGAAAAGTGGTTGTACCTGGCTACAGGTCTGGCTTAAAGAGGTGCCTCTCAGAGCAGAGCTGAGTCTCACTGTTCCTCATTCTTCCTTTTGCTTGTTTTGTGCCTCTCACCCTAAATGGCCACCATCATAAACAATGTCTCTGGTAGAGGAGGAAGTGAATTCAGATCACTTAATCTTTTGGCACAGGTCTTCTATATCAATTTGCTAAAGGAAATATGTATGGGACACTCATGAGAAAATGTATTTGTGAGAAAAATCTTTGGTTTTCTTGGATTTGCCTGAATTTTCTTCATGAATTTCTGGTTCTGTATGAGATCTTAGGAAACAGCTTTCTCTAGGCAGTGATCCCTCTAACCTGTAGGTTTTAAATAAGAAGTACGTGGTGGGACATTCAAAACCAAGTTTCTAATTAGGAGATTAATAGAATGTGTTTGTCATGCTAGTAACCATAACCAGAGACAATGAATAACTGGAAGAGTATGACTGGTTCAATATTTATTCAACCTGTGTGTTCATAGATGATGCCTATGCTCCCCCTAATGTTGATTCACAGGTGTACTTACATTTCGTTCAAGGCCTCAGACTTTCTTCTTTAGAAGTCTGGACTCTTACAAACTTCCTTTTTATCCAGCTCCTCTAAATGCAGTCCTGAAGCAAGGAACTGATTTAGAAGTCTTTTCAGAAAAACTGTACTTATAATTATGCAATTTACGTACTGAGTCAATTCCAGAGATGATGTCCTTCAGGAAATTGACTGATTGATGTCTGTGTTAACTCAGATCAAGCACCTGTCTTCAAAGCTGTGCTTGTGTTACCACATTTTTTCTGTGCTCTGCACTCAGTCACATGCACATGAGGGCATCTCCTTTGTGCTGGAGCTGCAGTTTCCTCTGTGGAAATCTGGAAGGCAGAATAATAAATGCATGTATGTGTGATTATGTCAGCACTCTCACAGAAATGCTCAGGATGGTTTCTGCACTGCAGTGACTTGTATCTAGGGACCACCTACCCTTGTCTGTGCAGAGCTGGGAGCTGGTCACCCAGCTGTGGTGAATATCTATGAAAAACTGACCTCCCTAGCCACTTCAGCAGGCAGTTATGTTTCCAAGCTGGGTTTGGAGATGCCTTAATTCTAGGGAAGAGCCAGGTTAGCTTTAGTTAGATATACCCCTTGAACTGATGGAAGCAGACAGTAAATACAAAATTTTCTAACACAAGGGGAAAAAAATCAAGATGGGTAGATGCTTTTCCTGAGTAAAAGTCTGTCCCAAAGCAACCTAACTTTTTCATTCTGTAGTAATTTTCAGCTGTGGCTGTTGAGTCCTATAAACTTGGTCTGCAGGTGTTGAAACCTTCATCTTACATTCCTACTGCCTGCATTCCTACCGCTTGCACAGAAGCAGAGTTTATGTTAATGCCCAGATACTTAAAAGAAAAAAAAAAAAGAAAAGTGTAGTGATCAGTATCCATCATCTTTCCAACTGCCTTGTCACTACATCAATTAATACAATTGAGCAAAAAATGTCACAAGCCCAGCGGAAAAACCTTTACACATCCTTTCAGGGGGAAGTTTACTCCCAGCTTTTTTTCCCTTGCATTAGCTCCTGTCATCCACAAAACAACAGAACCCAGTGGTGTCAATTATATTTGATTGACTGAGTAAAGCACACACACAAATAAGCAAAAACAATGGACACAAAAATCTATATATGACTCCCCTTGTCAGTGAGAGTGCTTGTCTTCTCCATTTTCATGCTGCACGGTGTCCTGCTGCTACGGGCTTAAATGTTTCCTTCAGCCCCCAAACTATCACCAATTAAGTTAGCAGGGTCTTCAAAGGTGTCAAATGACTCCCTGGGCAATTGGCTGTAACTGCTGTTCAATAAATGAGGTCTAATTTATCAGTTTAACTTCACTTTTAAAAACCTAATGTCTCCTGGTACCATGTGCCATTTGCCCAGAGAGTGAAGAGATGCCTGCCACGTCGCATTTTGAGAGTTGGATGAGCTCATGTTAACAGCCACATGTTTTGTCTGTCATGCCTTTTCTCCCCGTTTGAAAAGACGTATTTGAACAAAATATACTTGAGTGGTGTGGACTTGTGCAGTATGGTACCCATATAAATCATTCCTAGAAAATGGATAAAAGGACTTAAACACAGCTCATTGCTCATTTTGGTGTAGGAGGGTTTGATCACACCTTAAAATACAGCCCCATGTTAGTTTTCCTGCAATGCTTTTTCATTGACCCTCTGCAGGAACAATGAGAGCTGTGTTGAGGTGCAGGAATTCTCTGGCCATCACAGGAGACAGTCTTTCACAGGGTACTCTTTCCAAGGAATAAGGTGCAGGGTGGCATACAACCCTAAAGGTATTGGGCAGTGTCTCAAAAGGTCAGAAAGGCAAGATAAAAATTCAGGAGATAAAATATACAGGGAGAAACTTTTTTTGCCAGAAAAGTAGTGGTTTTCTGGCATTAAAAAATAGAATAAGCTTTTGCTATAGACAAAGCTTGTGCTAGGAACAAAACTTCTGCTTTCATATGTGTCAACATTAATATACATCAGCAGTAATGGAAATTCTGGTAACACAGGGCAGCTTTAATTGAATATTTAAGTAAAACTGAAATGTTACTATTATGTGTTTTAGGGTTTTCTAATATATAGAGGCCAAGTTGCTCAGCCAGGTAAAGACATTCTCATGTGAGCTGCTACTTCAATCCTTTTTCTTTTTTATTCAATCCTACAGCACAGGACTTGAAACCTGTGGAAAAGGTGTCTTGCTGATGAGCTAAAACCTGACATGTACTACATTGTCATACCATCAGATGAGGTGTAATACTTTTTTTTGTGTAACTTTCTCAACTTGCTAGGCTCTGTTTTGACCCAAAGGTATCTGCAACACACCTACGACTCCTAACCCGAAACTGTCCTGTTATACAACATAAGAACCTTAATTTAACTTTGAGGTTCATTATGTCATTGGTATTGGCACAAAGGAAAAATTTTAAAATTATAATTATAAATAAAAAATTTTAGACTTTAAGCTTGTAAAAAAGACAAGAAGAATCATTCTGGCAAAAGTCAGAAGGTACTGCATTTCCCCATTCAGAAGGAACATATTGCTGGAATTAAGCTGTGGAAGTCTTGCCCTCAAAGAAAAAAGACTCTCAATAAGGAGAGACACTGCATGAAATTAAAGGAAAAGTATTAAAGTTACAAAATTAATGACACTCATAAATCCACAGATAAAGAGTCACCCTTTGTAACATCAAATTGAGTCAACAGGGACTCTCTTCACCTCTAAGATACATCGAAGGAGCAAGAGGAGAGTGGGATGACTTTGTAATCTACTCATTTTACCTGAACAACTTTCTCAACAACTTCAGACTTCAGTTATCTTTAACAGACATTAAAATTTCATATGCATCATACACTCCTATGAAGTCTCCACAAGCCTTTTACAGTGTTGCTATACAGTATTTCTGGTCTACTCTATTACCATTGTTTTTTCTTCTTGTCCATGAGGACTACATTGCAATCTATGATCATTGCAATGTCTCTCCCTCTCTTATTTTCAAGTACAAATTCTCTCTCCTGAAATAGATCTTTTTTTACCAGTACCTATGTACCAGCACCAGCACCTATCAATCTGTACTAGTATCAGTCTGGCCATTTTTGTTGTGAAGTTTCCTTTTGTTTGTTTCACTGTAGTCCTCACCATTATTCAGTTGTTCCTGCAGGACTCAGATCCCTTTCTGCCAATGCTTCCTCTCCACCCTACACCTTGGACAGCTGCAAAGACTGCTAACAGATATCACTCCCCATGGTGACTTCTCAGAAAGCTCACCTTGGAAAAGGTGTTTAACCCCTCTGTTCAAAAGAAACTGCTGCCCCCTCATTTTTAGCCAGCTAGCACCAACCTCAGTTCTCATGCTACCATCTACCTTACGTGGTGGTTTTCCAAGTTAGAGGATATCAGATGCTCTACAGAAGTCCAGCTAGCTTTGTTTCATCTTCTCCACAAAATTAATTACGGAAGAATGGTGTTGAACTTTGGAATAGTAAGTCGCTTGTATCCTAGATGTAAATTATGAACCTGTAAAGTTCAGGGTGATATTACACGTTTCTATAAACCCTGCCTGACTTGTGAATTTATTAGCCACAATTGTCACACAGAGATTATTTTCTCCCTCTATTTTAAATGGACATTGAGCCCAAACAGTTAAACGTAAAACTTGAAGTTTACTTCTATCTCAGATATAATCCCCTTCCTAAACATCCCTTTATATCAGGTCAGTAATGCTATCTTAATTTTGTTCTTATTAATAAGGAATAAACTGTGCTGTTGTTCCAGTTAATGGTTCAAACAAACAAGCAAACAAACAAACAAACAAATAAACAAAAAAACCCCCCACACCAACCTAAAATTCAGGTGTTTTAAAAATAATGCAACAGTAAACCAAAGTAAAAGAAAAATCCTTCAACCCTCGATTTGTCTCAAATTTACTCATACTCAACCTGAACCAGACATAGCCCTCAAATTGGTCATTGAGCAGCTGGGACAGTGCTATTTACATTGAAAGTAGGTAATAGACCTTATACTCTCACTGTCTCTTTAAACTACAAAAAATGCACCCATACAGAATCCACTCTGAAAACTAGTGTGGGAAGACAAACCACAGAAAACCTTAAAATATTAAAGTGAGTTCTTTTTAGAATGTAAACAAACAGCTACAGGAACAGGAGCATTTATTCAATACCAATTTGGAAATAATTAAAAAATAAAGGTGTTCAGAACTACCTATGTGTGGTGAAGTACTTTTTCATCCTTCACCTCTCTGAATGTGAGATGTGTGTCTGACTGATTTCCTACTTCTTCTGATCTTTTTTTTCCCAGGAGAGTCTTGGCGGGCAGGTATAGCCCTTCCTTGATATCAGGGAGAGAAGTGGTGTTAGCAGGAAGAAATAAACACAGCATAGTCCTTATTTAAAAAAAATATGAGTCATGGAAGCAAATAGACAGCTACAGTTTCCTTGTGGTTTTTGCCCCCTGTCTACCTTCTGTCTATTTAAGTTTTGCTTTGCTGATTGCATGATTAAACTTATGTTGATGCCCATGTGAGTTCATTTCTGCCTAGAGCTGGAATAGAACAAGGAAATTTCCTCTGCATAAAGGGAGAAGAGGCTCAGTGCCACCAGTGACAGGATGGGCAGTAAATATCTTGGTGAGGAATTAAAATGACTCCTGGGCTCCAGGATGCAGCAAAAGCCAGAATGGGAGTGACCTTCTAAGAGAAGCTTGAGGTTGCTTTCTGGTATTGCCAGTGACAGCCAGAGTCAGAATGATTTACTGGAAAAACATAGGCCCTGTCTAGTGCACCTTTCAAAAAAACAATGACATTATTAAAGAATTTAGTGGTACTCAGGTATTTTTGCTCATGCTTCAGAGTCAAACATTATGTTGCATTAACAAAGCTCTGCAAGAGTTTTTTGCAGCCTGGATGATGCTTGAAAGAATTCAGGTTTTCTTAATGTGGGAAAAGTGCAATATTAAAAAGTAAAATTAGAATAAATAATCATAAGATTTTATACACTTGCTGTACTCATCTTAAAGTTGTTAGTAACCACCCATCAGGACTTACCCAAACTACACAACCCTGTTTCATGACCTATATTCTCTTCACTCACTTCTATCCTGCTTTTCCTCAAACGCGGCACTGAACTCCCATTTGACTATTTTCAGAGGGAGGGTGTCCTTTTTTTCCAAGTAGACCCACACTCTGTTCCCAGGTGTGCTTCTGGCCCCCCTGGCTGACCTGCACCACCAAAGCTGTGGCTCTACTGGGATGAGCCTCATGCTTCTGGTAGTATCTAGGATGCTATTCAAAACGACCTTTTCTTTTCTTCTTTTTTTTTTTTTTTTTTTTTTTTCTTTTTTTTATTATTTTCAAGTGAACACATACCTACATACCCGTCGTGCTGTGGACTGTTGCCCTCTGGAGTCCAAAGCTGGGATGAGTGTTTTCCCAACGCGTCTTTCCTCTCCAGGCAGAAAGACTCTGCACTGTTCGCCTCTTTTGCCTCGGCTGAGTGAGTTTACCACTAAGCAGGAGTTTTTCTGGCTTTCACTGAGCCTGTTTCACCTGCATAGACAGCACTGAAGTATTTGCTCCTTGGAATTGCATCTTTTTATTTGGGGTCAAGCCAGCAGTGGAGCTAATCCTCGTTCATTACATCATTATTGCTTATCTCAACTTTAGAACTATTTTGAAGAAGTTCAGAAGTCTTTAGCATTTCTGGACAGGAATGGTTTCTTGTTCCCACACACTGCCATTAATTATGTAAATTACTGTTCCAGCCTTAATAGCCAGCTGCAGTCATCACAGCAGGGGTTTTGTGTGTGTGTGTGAAGACAAGAAATTCACCTATCCTCTCAAAGCACACTTTCAAGAAATAATATATTAAATTAAATCTTAAAAAAAACCAAACAAAAATACCCCAGAAAACAAAACAAAACAAAACAAAAATCCCTTGATGTGGTATTGCATTCTGTGTAAATTTGACTGTACAGAGCCACAGGTTTCTGTTTGTGCTCAGAGCTGTTCACACAACTTAATTAGCTCTGGTCTAGAAATACAGGTTTAAGAAAGAATGGGATTTCAGTTGGCTTTTTCCATGTGTTATGGAGTCATGCAGGTATGTTAGTGTTCATCTGTGTATTCCCTTTAACAGCATTTGAACCCCTGATTGCATGGGATTATGGGGGATGCAGCAAGAGTGGTATGAAGTTGGGTTCAATTCCCTAGGGTTTCACAAAAACAGGTGCCAAGACAGAGACCATAAATAATCTGATAGGGGTAGTAACTGTGCTGAATACTTTACTTCTTGGACTACTAAATAAAGTGACCAGGAAACACAAATCCATAGAAAATCAAACTCCCAACATTCTGGTCACCTTGAAATCAGCTATTTTTTAATTAGGGTCTGGTAGGAAAGTGCCACCTCTAGCTCAGATTTAAAAATACTTTCAGAATATTTAGAGTATACTTAACCATACTGCAGACTGCCCTCCCAGACTTGGAAATATCTCCTAATTTCCTGCCAGCAAGAGCCTTTCATTTTCTTCAGTTTTGGTAGGGTTGGCAGGTGGTGAAATTAGGCAACCCACAGCCCATGGCATCCAGGGTCTGTGGGAGTGCAGCATGAAGGAGGCAAAAATGTCTGAAGAGATTTCCTCTGGAGGAACAATTTAGGCAGAACCCTGCTGCCATCAGCACATGCAAGCAGCTCCACTGGACCAAATGAGACTATTCACAAACAGGCAGCAGGACACAGATGTTTAAACAGCACTGGAATATCTGTTCCTTAAAGTAACTGATAAGGAATACTTCACTTGACAAGAACAACATAATATAATCCTTGCTTTACTGTGGCATCTGAATAAAATTGCAGGTGGACACTGTTGTTAGCATAGTCCCTAATGAAGATATACAGGACTATTTTTGGAGAGTCTCTAACAGGTCTTGTGACAGCTCATGGAGATTTATACTGCAGGGTGTCCTCAGGCATCTACTGGTTTGCCTCCTGAAAGGTATTCCCTGGTCCTGCAGATTCCTTCTGATGCATCTCAGGAGAGAAGGCTCTTTCTAACTCATCCAGTGTGAAGTATTAACTGATGGCCTTGCACTATATTTTGTCATGTATTAAGCTTTATCCAGTCAATTAAAAAATCAAATCCATGCTCATGTATTCTGAATTCTTAATAGATATTTTACCATTAGTAACAGGAACATTTCTTGCCCTAACACCAAAAAAATCAGATTTTAAGAACCTGAAACACTAATCAATGATGCTTTAGGCTGGCTTGTTTCTATAATACATTAAAAAAGTTCTGAAAATGTTTGAATCCCCAAAAGTCTGTTGAAAAAAATGAAATCTTCTTCTCCCAGAGCACAGTGTGGTGAAATAAATTAGTATAATGATTTATGTTTACGGTTTTAGTCAATTCTGATAGAGATTATAGAGACAAAATGACAAACTGCCTTAGAGGTAAACTTAAATCATGTCAGCCAATCTTTAGTTTTTCCTTACTCTAATTGCTCCTCTTGTTCATTTATCTTCCTAGGCAATCTTTAGAAGAAATACTAGTTTAATCAGTGCATGTGCAAACCACCAGAGATAAAAAGTTTAGCCTAATTTGTCTCACTAAATTGTAATGCCTCTAGTAAACAAATCTTGGCTTGAAAGGGAACCAAGAAATCTAAATAAACACCCTCCACAAAACGTTTCTCTCTTCTTTGTTACGTGTAGTAGTGCTGATATTTTATAAACTGGCTTTTCATGCAAGCAAAAAAAAACCTATGAGGTCTATGCTTTTGCAGTTACCTCATATAGTTGCTTTCATATATTCATGATAGCTTTTAAGCACAAGTAATTTCATATTATTAGAGAAAAGTAATGCAAATAATTAAATGGCAGAATGAAATACTATATTACAACAACAGTGCAGTATATAATTAGAAGAGATTAATTTTAATTTTCCTTTCTATGGTTTTGAAATCAATACAGTCTTGCAGCTCACAGCATGCAGAATTTCTTAGCTTGGTATAGCTTTATTGCTGTTAATCTTATCTTCCTCACTCAAGAGAACAGTTTTGCCACTCACTTTGAGAGTAGTAGGTTCAATCCATTAAGCTCTGCTTCCACAAATGTGGAAGTGTTTGCCACGAAAACACATGCAAATGTGTGAATCTTTGCAGAGTAGAGACGTAAGACAACGAACAATCTCTGGCTTAAAAGCATCCCAGGAATAAATTAATTCAGACTACCCTGTTCATTTCTGAAAAGTTAAGGTGCTTGAATGCAGACTGCACTTTCTGAAAAAATCCACAGGTCTAATTCTCCAACAACATGCAGTGGCTCAGCTGTTTCAGTGACTACATTTTGATTGTTTTTCTAAAGAGGCTTATCAATTGGAGAAATCTCATTAAAGGGAATTTTGCCCTTATAAGGTTTCCAGGATCCAGACTTTCTTGGCAACTCAGATTAGAATCTGATCTCAATTGCTAGGTTTTTCAAAATACATCTGTGTGTCATTACCCATTAAACTAATCCCAGCAACTTGAATCAGACCTTATATGTGAGAAAATGAGCACATATTTTCAAACACTTGCTGGATTGGGCATGATTTTTTAAATTTTTTTAAATTTTTTTTAATGTCTGGAAATTTTTGGTGTATATCAGTGCATAAACCTTGATCCTATGTCTTCTGCTCTACAAGGAGGAGAGAAATTTTTAAGCAAACAGAGTAGAGCAGTATCTATAATAAGGTCATTGGCTGACATATCTTGTTACTACACAGCATCCTTGCCAAATATATATGCATTGGGTGGAAAATATGCTTTCTTCCTAATTAAGAAATTAGAGAGAAAAGATAAAAGTAGAGCATCTCCATTTCTGGACAACAGAGACATAACTCATGTCAGATGCTGCAATTCTTATCACTTTCTCATTATGCACATTTATCATGGTCATTCATCTACTTATCAGGTCTGCATGATGGTACAAACATCAAAAAAACACAAACAGCCATAAGGCCTCTAAAGGAGCATGACTTTGTGCCTGACCTTTGAAAATATATCAAAAACACTTAATGTTCTGTCTCAGAGACAGCAAATTATGTAAATTTCAAAGATTAAAGACAAGCCTGCAGAATATATATATATAACTCTATTATCAACATATTTTTAATGATCTATGTCTCTTTTTTCATTGCTTGGTAAGCCAATCTCTTAGAAGTTTTAAATCGCCACTACATTCCTTACAAAAGCAAGGCTCAGCTGTGCCAGTTTACACAAACTAAGGATCAAACCCATGCTCATTTCTGAAAAATGGCCAGGTCTGGATCCTGTTGCTCTAGGGCTTTAACAGAACCTGACTACACTCTGGGTACAGCACAACTACACCAGTGAGAAGGTAGGAGCAGGTTTTCTCTCCAATCACCTCAAGACTGCTGTGTGTGGAGCCACCACAGCCCTTTTCTGTGTGTGCTGCAGAGGCTCCTAGCCTGGCTTCATGGATGACCAGATAAAAATAAAGGTGTCTCTCTGTTGGCTTTGTCAAGTGATCAGCAGGTTCAATAAATCGGAATCATATTCACTAAGAAAACCTAACTCCAGTCCCAGAGCACATTGACAAACTGATTTTTATAGCTGTTCTTTATAAGGATGACTGTCAGAAGAGCAGTGCACGGGGTATAATTAGGAAATACTGGTCTGAGACCTGTTGGTTGCTACTATTGGGAAGCAGAGGAAATGGCTGAGCTTCAGCAAGCTGATGTCCTTGCACCCATGTTATATATCCTTTCATCAGGATATATATTGAATTGAGTGTTGAAAGCAATCTAATAAATATAGTCTTTTTGTGAGATGTTTAAGAGTATATTAAAATTTTGCAAGATATTAATCAGTCTAAATTTTGTGATGAATAGTTAATTTAGCTGGCTTAATATAAAAATGCATATTGCCTATTTACAGCTTTTGCTGCAGCTATCATATCACTTGACATGCTGTGTGACACTTCCACTGAAAGGTTTCAGCACCATACTCATAATGAGCACCTAAGACATCACAAGGAGTTGGAAGGTGATCAGACAAGAGCAGGTAAAATGTCTTAAGCACTGCTTTAACTTCCAGACCCTGTAAAAATGCAGGTACCCTGGCTGCTTGAGTGTTAAAAGATGTTGTGCCACAAGTACCTAGCTAAAGGGATGGTGGTGTCTGTGGTCCTGAAAGAAAGAATTTCAGATGGGAACAGTGTCACTGGGAGCTCCAGCTTAGTCCCACTTGATGTGATCTTCTCAAGGCATGGTGTAACCCCAAATGCAGCTGTTCTTAGCAATTCCCCAGAGAGTGTCATTAAATGATATGGGATGTATGACCCATAAGGGAGAGATAAGGATGGAACAATAAACATGAAGAAGAAAAGAAGGTAGAGGATTAGTCCTGGAAATCACAAAAGAAGGGTAGAGAAAGCCTTTCCCCTTGATCTGAGAATCACAGAATGGGATTTATCAACGTCTTCAGCCTAACAATGCTGCCCTGCAGGATCTACCCTTGTAAGAAAGACCATAACTTGCAGAGCTATTAAAATTCAGACCTTATTTTCCTGAGAATGGTAGCAAGAGTCCAAATAAAAATGCTTTTTAATTTTGACTTTTGCTGTCATTGTTTTGCTAGAGGGATGATTGACTATGACAATGAAGATGCCGTTAAAATGAGATGTACAGTAAGCCACCAAAAACCTTCCCTTTGGTACATATTACTGCATAAACCTTGGTCTTGTAGGATAAGGCTATCAGTGGCCAGAGAAGGCACACAGCAAAAAACCCTTATGAAAGAAAATCTCTGTTTGTGTTACTGATCCCATGAGACCACACAGCCCATTGTTTCTGTTTTCACTGAACTCTTGCTGGGGCTCCGCAAGGATTTACAACTTTAGCACAGCATAATCAATTCAAATACTCTGAAAGCACAGCTCAGAGGCTATCCAATCAAAACCAAAGTGACAGTGACAAAGAGATAAAGCGTGTGTTTGGGAGCTGCACACTGACATTTCCAGAGCTGGAGAGTGTAGGGGCGCTGCTCCACCAGGCAGAATCAGAACGTATGGGCAGGAGACAGGCTGCTAATGTGCACAGCAGAAAGAGATTAAAACTGAAAGATGACAGGCTAAACATCACTGTTCCACACACTGAAGGCTGTGCAGATGGTTAATGATGCTGATCCTTTTACACCACTTCCCACACGTGTATAATGGGCCAAGGAGGAAAAAGGAAACACCCCTACATTGCAGGGATTGTAATATAGCAACAAATTTTCCTTTTTTGCCCGTGTTCATTTGGTTTCGTTTGTATCGACAGAGTGTATCACACACAACCTATTAGCATTTTACAGAAAACACTGAACATGTTAACCTAAAGGTCCAATAAGTTATACACAGAATAGTCTGAGAGGGTTTAATGAAGAAAAATGTACTTTAAAGTTTAATTCACAGCAGTTTGTTGGTTTGTTTGCTTTTTCTTTTTTTAAGAGAGACTTACAGTCCTAAATGATCACTCAAGCCCCAGAACAGAAAATGCAATATAGTTGCATGATTGGAAATGCATATAATTGTATAATCTTAATTCAGTGATGGTATTAAGATGACCTGCTGGTATTAAGTATGAAATCTTTTGTGATTCTCAAATCTAATTTGGGGGAATTAACTTACTACTATTTTTGTACTGCTGTTAGACATAGACTGCATTTCTTAGTTTTCTGCTCCTAAAATATTTACCTTTCTGAAAGGTTAGATCGCAGGGTAAAACAGCTTGTAATCAAGAAGGTAGTCTTGTAAGTAATAAATTTTAAAAGAAAGGGAGTGAAAACTGTCATCTAACAGACCTGCTTTGTAGATATGCAAATCACAACAATTGAAATAAATGAGTAACTCTTGCAGCTTTGAACAGCTACCAACTAGCAGCAGCAGATGCTCACACTGAGACAAGATTCACAATTCTTCTAGGCAGATCATTGGCAACATTTATTCAATCAGAACAAGATCTGTTTAAGTATGAAATTTTAAACACACAGAATTAACGCCTAGAGATCACTGTAGGAATATATAAAACATGGAATTTAAAAATAAGTGCTATCTTGGTCAGTGACAGAAGCCCTCAGTTGTGTTGTGGGCTGCAAAATGGTTTAAACAGTATAGACAAAGCATGATGGGGCAATAGATCACAGTAATAACATTTGCAATAAACAATAACAGAACAAAGCAGACATCTATAAAAATCCCATGAGGAATTTGCCTTATCCATAATTTTTCTTTACATTTGAGAAACTGTGTCAGGAAAGCCATTACAGCCAATGGCACCAATTAATTTCTGCAACTTTTAATGACATGTTCCTGGGTAAAAACCTCAGATAATACCCCAGGCTCATGATTGATAGAAGCCTGTGTTTGATTTGTACCAGACTGTTGATTTTTTTAGTATTTTTAAAGAGTCCCAGTGCAGCCAATCAAGCAATCAACATGAAATACTCAGATCTTCTCTTGTAAAGTACAAGAAAACAGAAAGACAATGGGACTTCCTTCATAAAGTTGACAGAATATTGGTGATTTCATTTCAGCAGCTCTCCAGATGATGGATAACCCACATTTTTATTCCAGAAGCAAATGATAGCCAAAAAGAAACCCTCGATTCTCTTGCCATTCTGGATATTATTTTACATCTAGAAGGGCTGTTGAAATGCAGAGGAGATAAAAATAATTGATTCTGAGAGGTGAAACGTCAGAATAAACTAATTTCATGTTTGGTTTTCTGGTTTTCAGATAACCAACAGGTTTCAAGCATATAAAAAAAAATCCAGCCCTAATTTTTTTGTTTCTCTCTCATACATAAACATGTGGAGAATTTAGAAAGTGCACACAGAATTCCCTATTATTTTCCAGAAGTGTTAGTCAACGTCATTCTCTTATAGTTTGAGGTCAGTTATAGAATTAAACTGGAATCAGAGGTAGGTGCATCTTTGCTGCCTAGAGAGCTTTGTGCAATTGACTCTTGTACCCCCATCTCTGTGACAGTAAGACATATATAACCACTGTGATACTGAAATTAACTAATGATTCAAGTGTCTCAGTGAGAGCACGGGAAATCCTGTGTTTGCTGATGGATTCCCCAGGCAGCTGAGCAGGCAGGGAAAGCTCTCTGGGGGTGATGCCTGTATAGCAGAGCTCTCAGCATGGACACAGACAGGGAGAAAGTGGCAGGGGCTGATTTCCTTAGGTAACTGCTGGGCAGTGGGAGCTGTGATCAGCCCTTGCTGTTCCCTGGACAGCCAGCCAGGCCTGCAGCAGCCCTGTGGAATTCTGCTTTATTGCACCATGGCTGGGAGTGGGGAGCAAACCCACAGACACAGACCAAACCTTGCCAGAGAGCCTGGGGAAGCCAGGCTGGCCCTGTCCAAGGCTTCTGATGGATCCCTGAACTGCTCAGGGCTTCCCAGAGTCTCTGTGCTGGCCTGTCTGTAGCTGCTGGTGCCTGGATCCGCCTGCCTCTCCAGTTCCCAGGGATGGGATGTGTGTCCTCACATTCTGTGGAGAATACACCACAGGACAGTCCCTCTGAAACTTAGCTCTTAGGATGGCCTCTCTGTAGCTTTCCCAGTTATGAACTCAGTTTAGTTTCTGACATCTGTGGCTTTGATATCTGGTGATTGTTACCTGCAGGAGCATGGATCTCATTCATGAAACTGAGAGTTCCAATAATGCAAATTCAATTGATTCATTTGGAATGTTTTCTGAATGCTGGAAAGTTCTGAAATATTATAAGTAAGAAGACGTAGCATGAGAAGCAAATAACAGATCACAGTAATGATCCTTGGTGCATTGTACTTTTCAAGATTAGTACTGATACTGGTACCTTACTACTGAGACAGTATTCATATTATTTCCCTCTCACTGCTGATTAAGATCTCACACTTCAGGTACCAATGGTAATAAACAATTTAGCTAAACCCTCTCATCTGGACTGCCAGGAAGGATCATCCCAGCTCAAAGAAAAGGACAATTCTACCAAACTTAGTACATGGTAGGCAGCTCAGAACTGCAAATCCTATGAAATGAATATATCTTGTTCACTCCAAGCCTTGTATGCACAGTAGTAGAATAACTCTTTTTTAAAAGACTCCTCTGTCACATCAAACTGATTTTAATCAGTACTCCCATGCTCTTGGAAATCAAAATAACTCTCCCTAAAAACATAATTTCCTTTTACTGTTCACATTAAAAAATCTTGTCTATCAGTCCCTCCTTGCTTTAAAAAGTTACAATCTTCCCTCCACAAACAAGCAGATTTTCTTATTTCTTTTGGACAGAAACATTTTCCATGAAAGTCTTTATTTAATACTTCTTTCATTACAGGAAATCCTTGCTGTATTATCCATTTCAGGGATCACATCTGCTATCAGTGCCTAAAATAAAACTGTCATATAACTATAATTGCACTAGAGGTTAAAATTTGACTCTTGTAATATGTCTTCTACAACAATTTTCAAGTTCTTCTTGTCCCAAGCATTGTCCCTTTCAATTCCTTAGTGCTTTCTCTTTGAAGAATAATTATCCACCATATAAAAACAGTATCTGCTCTCACGAATATCAGATATGACAAATCCAAGGGCTATGAGTATTAATAAACAACCATGTTTAATTTTATTGTCAGAGCTATGCAAAAGAATACCCCAGGACCAGCAGTTGTGATATTAATTACTGTGTACTGACCAGGAAAGAAATGCCACTAGATTTTGGGTACAGGCATCCTATTTTTCTTTCTTGTTGCCTTTGTGGCAAGTACTGGGAATGCTCAAACTAAAAAATGAAATATGTCACAGATGACTCAAGTAAAGCTGCGTTTGTTTTGTGAAAAGACGGGTGTTTCATCCCAGAGCCTAATTCAGTAGATTTATCTGCCACAATTACAGTGCTTTGATCACTCCAGAATAGGTGGTGTAGTGTGGGGTGTAGTTGTCCTTTTCCAATTCACTCTCCTTATCAGGATACATGTCTGTTGATTTGTGGGAAGCTGGCTGTTTTTCGTTCCTGACAAACTCCAGTGATTAAAATGTAGTGGCTTGCTCTTGTTCCCCTGATAAAGGTGACAGCTGCAGAGTTTCCAGTGTTAGTGGATATGGTCCATGCAGATTGCTTTTTAATGAAAGCAATATATTATCTTACCTAGAGGCCCTGCAGCCTTACCTTGTTAATGTATTCTAGCCTGGCACCACATTCATCTATAAATTAGTTGTATTAAACATGCTTCTTACTATTTATCCAGTCTCTAAAGAGTTGTGGTTCTTTAGGTTGGGATTTTTGGTTGTTTGGGGTTTTGTTTTTAGTTTATTTTGTTCAAAGCTTTGCTTCATACCTCCTCCAGCAGCACCATCATACACAAAATGAACACTGGTGTAGAGTTTTCAGAAAAATATGTAGGATTAAATAATACAGACACTGACTCTGTACTCGATGACTTGATAATCCTTCACATTTAGCCATTAAAATGTGCACTAAGGGATGTGGAATCAACAACACTTGATTATAAAAGTCATATCTGGAAAGGTTTTCCTCTCCAATTTTACAATCAAGATGATTGGGGTAATTTATAAAGTAAAACAAAACACAAAGTTAACTAAACAAAGTTGTGCTTCAATTCTGTAGTCATATCTCTTTTGAATTGTCTGAAACACAGAAGATTGAAAATTCCAGTTGCATTGTATGCCTTAAAAAATACTGCAGCTCTCTGGAACACTGAAATGTCAAATTCTTTATCACCAAGAATAGTCTGTTCTTCAGATATAAGCAGCGTCAATTTCAATAATTTATATTATTGTCAACAACCTTCATCTTGAACGAAATTTAAAAAAAGGGACTGGAATGTTACTTAGGAACCAATTTCTGTTCTTCTGTTAGAAGTACTTTTCTAGCAAAAGATAAATATATTGGTTGAATTTCTCTCATAAAATACACAAAAAAAATAATGCATGCTAATTACATTTGTGTTACTTTTTCCTAGATTACAATGAGAATCTAGTAGATTGGTACAATCCAAAGGTGATCATTACATTATCTTTAAAAATCTTTTGTATTTATTATAATTTTAAAAAGAAGATGTGATCCAATAATTCCAAAATATGTGATCTGCTAACCACTGTGAGAATGTTTTATTAATGCTAATAACTAACTATACCCGAGTCAGTCAAAAGACTTTTTCAGTGGTGGGCATTCTGCATTTTGAAATACTGGAATTTAACTCCTTTAGCATGTCTGGGTGTCTTTGCTGTTTGTATCTTTTTTAACAATGCATGTACAGAAGGCTAGATAAGTAAGGGATTAGTAAAGGATTAAAGGAAAGCCTTTGATTTATATGCACTCTGAAAACTGCCTCCACAGTTAATTTTTTGAATTTTTGCATTTTGCTGGAAAGATAACAAAATACAGCACCTGTTTATTTCCTCCATCAACACCAGCACCATTCTTGTCTTCTCATTTCCCTAAAAAATGCCCTTTATAGATATTTTATAATAACAAGGATACTCTCAACAGCAGCTTTGATGTGAAGCATTTATTTATTTTCTGTCTTGCTTTTGTTTATGCTGTAAATTTTAAAGTCATCTGGACCAGCCAAGTTTTCTGGTTTCAAGTGGATAAATTGTCATCTTTTTGTTAAATACCTGGCATCCACTGAGCCTGTGAATGCAGAGATAAAGCCAGAGAAAGCAAGCATGTAAACCTGTAATTCTGAGAAGGGCCATAAAGCCTCTGGTCACTTAACCCGGAAATACCAATTCACAGCTGGGGTGGGAGCTGCACTTTCTCATGGTCCCTTTTATTTTTTTCCTGGCAAGGTTTCTTTCTAAAAACAGATTCACTTTTTCCCCATGAGAAATATGTGAGAGGCATTAAAGATATAAGTACATTTCATGCAACCTTGCACTCTTTTACATTCCCTTTGAAATCAACCTTCCTAAGCTACTTCAGGCATGTTTGGTCCCTCCCACTAAATATAATTTATTTTTGTTTTCTTTGTAACCATCTAAAGTCCCGATTATGCCATGCTGATGTCTAAATCATGCAAATAGCTGAGGTCACAGTTAAAGATCTAATGCTTAAGCTGGTAAATATCATGGGTGAATTTGATTATTCAGAAGCCAATTTGATTTCTGCTTTTGCTGGGAACAGTGTCATGAATTCATACAGGTACAAATCTGAGCAGCACTGATTTAACACTGTATGCTCTCTGCAGCTATCTAAGGAGGATGCTTGCATGTGCAATGCATCATCATTCAACTGCTTAGTACTCAAGCTGATTTTCTGAATGAGTGCCTGTCTTAGTAGAATTGGTTCTACTACAGTGTGGAAAAGACTGTAATTGAAAATTACTTTTAAGCATTAACTTACAGATTGCTCTTTCTATTTTGTATGATAGCATTAGTATTGCTGTCACTCCACTGCCATATTTTGTGGAGAGTTCATAGTAAATCATATGTTTCACGGGTCTAAAGCTCATTTTATTTCATTTCAGTAAATTCTTGCATTTCCTCCTCATAAATAAAGAGCTCAGTGAGTGATCAGTAAAGAGCTTTTAAAATTACATATTATGAACTGCAAAGTTTGATAATTCTCATCCCACAAGGAGATATTAAGGACCACAGTTAATGTATTCTACTTCTTGCCTTTGGCTTGCTGACACAGCCTCTGGAGCACACAGCCTCAAACATTTAGGATGCATCCCATCCTCTTTTTGCTCATCAAAGGACGCACAGCCCCACACCAGACAAAATCCTTGGAGCCTCCCCAGCTTCCAGCAGGCAAAGGCAACAGCCAGGCCCTGAATGTACCCAGAGAAAGCTAGAAAGGGGAGGAGATGTGATGCAGCAAAGACAGAGGATATGACTCCACCATCAGGAAAAAGAAGGCAAAAGTACAAAGGCTCAAAGGGGAAAAAAATAGTTTTCATTTTGTGCCCATTAATCATTTAGACAACTGTACAGGTCCACAAAACATACACAAGCAAACCCATAGAGTGCTGATTGCAGCATTTGTTCTTCACATATAACCAACCATTGCTTTGCAAATTGGTTCCTCTGATATATTCTGCCATAAATAATCTGTTTAAAGTAAACATTAGATACACTATATGGGCTGTTCTCCACTATCTTTTTGGTGTATTGCCGTTGCACAAAGAGATTTTGATTGACAAAATAACACACCAATATAAAACAAGCAGAAATGCCATGTCATAAATCACAAGAGAAAGAAAAGAGATTATCAAACAACTAAATAATGCAACCCACAGCAAAACATACCAGTAAATCATACAAAGCAGGGTAAATTAGATAACACTGTCCATATACAATTACACCAGTTGGCTCCCACAACAGCCTTTAAATGTGACATGTTATTTGACATGTATGCAATTAGGGCTTAAAATCAATTTTTTTCTATTCCATTTAAAATAAAAAATGTACTATTTCCAAATCAAATGCTACCTTTTTAGTCAAGATGGACAAGAAATAGTATCAGGTTAGCAGCAGCATCTCAGCAGCATAATGCAAGAAAAGGATGGCTTCCCTGAATGCTGTGAAAGACCAGATCTCAGATCATTATTCATGCACCCTATTCATGCTTATTTATTACTCCAACCTTTTTTCCCCCAATCAGGGCTTATTGTAAAACCAGGAGCCATTGAAAAGTGAAAACTCTAAAGCATGATTATATGGATGAATGACACATAAAATATCAAAGAAGGTTTAGCTCTTTCCAGGTAGATATGCACTGAGATGCACCATGGCATTTCCAGTGTTCAGCCCATGGGCAAGTGACAGAAGTGACATCCTGGAACAGCAGTGAGCATGGAGCCGGGAGGAGGAACACTGCTCATGTGATGTTTCAGGGCTGTCAGATTCACACACCTTCTCTACCACTGTACTTTTATCAGAATCCTCAGAGCAGCAGTGCTTTGCTTCTTTACCCATTTTAGAGAAGCATTAGAAACATTGTCTGGTTTCAGTCAAAGTTTGAGCAGGAAGGTCACTAGAAACTTGTTCAGTGTTCAGCATCACTGGGTGATAATTGCCAGCCTAGTGCCAGCCTCCTTGTGCTTTTTGGCCATCCACTGACACGTGGGTGCACCAAATGACTCCATGGCTCCAGGCTGGCAGGAGGGCAATACGACATCACCCAAAGACTGCAGAAAGGTGTGCAAGTAAGTGGTTTAGGTTTCTGGCTTTTCCTTACTTTCACCTGTTGTCTTTCCAGTCAGAGAGAGAACCTTTCACTCTCCATGCTTGCAGTCTGCTTGCATGGCTCTTCCAAAAGTAGTCCATCCCCTCCTCCCTGGCTGCTCTGTCTCCTCCTGACTCCACCTCTGCCACAACTGCTCAGACACCTCCGCCTAAGGAGAGGAAGGTGGACAAACATGCTCACAGAAAGAGCTGACAGTAGGTAGCAGACCATGCAAAAACAAGGGACCTGCAAAAGTTCCTCAGCTGCAAGGAGCCACAAACCCAGTTTTAGACCCCAATCTCGGTGGAGTTTGTGTTGTAGGGGCACATTGGTATATCCAGACTGATGCTCCAGCTGGTTGTAAGCAAGTTCAACTTAGTGATATCTTTTCATGCCTTCCCAGAGATGGGTTTGTTGCACAGCTCTGGAAATGATGGGTAACTTTGATCCCAAACTCTTGAGTTGTATTTTTCCTCATTTTCACCTCCCTAGCAGTCATCTTCTGGCTGGCTTTTCCTGTTTACCCAAAGGTTGTGCTGACAAAACACTAATTCTGACAGTTTGAGGACTTCATTTGAATCATTAGCATAAAGTCAGCATCATTCTCTCCATCCTCCCTGTGTTTGGCAAAAAAACCCAAACCTTTCTAATCCACAAAAGAGAAAGACAACAAAACTACTAACACAAAAAAAAAGTTTTAAAAATAAACAGATATTTTGTTTATACTTAAAAATATGTACTCCATAAAGATCATCTGTGCACTAATGTTGACATTTCTTGTACATTTTCCTACAGAGAAAAACTTCTCCAGAAACACACACTATACGTAGCTTTTAAATAATCCAACAACTACTTCAAAACTCTCAAAACCAGTATTAGCTCCTTTATGCATAAAAATAATTATTATTGGAATAGGATTTTATATGTCCTGGTGCTTTTATATATATATATATATATATATGTTTGGGGTTTTTTTTCAGTCTATTTATTACCCTGATGGTTTCAAAAAAGGTAAAAATGAAGCAATTTACGATTTCCACTCAAGTTCTTTTCCAGGTCACCATGAAACTTCTGGCTCATTTGAGGAATAAAATATAATATATTGCACCTGAAGAGAGCCCCCAAAAGTGAGATGGTTGCACAAGGTAGAAATCCAGGGAAATGTTAAACACCACAAGTAAATAAAAACTGGGGGGAATTTGCCATTCATTCTTCCTTCCCTTTCTGTGTCTATTTTGTCTCTGGATAGTGGGGCTGTTGCATCAGGAATTGTTTTTATTTCCTGACTGGGTACATAATAATTGCTTATTAAATACAAATAGAACAAATTTGAAATATGCACAGCAACCCTTCCCTCTTTTATTCCCACAGAGAACATGAAATCTCAGGAAAAGATAATTAGTAGAACAAACTGTTTGGCAGTGGTGGCTGTAATCATGATTAAGTCTAGGTGTTCCAGTGATTTGCTCTCGAATACTTCTGTGCACTATCCTGCTGGCATTAATGCTGTGCTGTGGAATCAGACCCAGAGATAAAATGAATTCTAGTGATGAGTGTTAAATCAATTCTTCACTGCCTTTCTGTTGAGTCTATGAACGATTAAAAATGCTGCCTTGTTAGAGAAAACTCTTTCTGTGTCTTTTTTATCATTTTCATTCAATACACTTGATAAGCAAAGGAAAAATATTCTGGAGAGTCTTCATTTCAAACTCTCGATTTATGGTGGTTTCAAACAAATTGCTTTCCTGGAAAATCAGACAAGAGTGAGAAAATTACACCCTTTGAGGATGGTTTTCCGGGATACACAGGAAGCAACAAAATCTCACTGCATTTCTCTTATTTTGTCTTTGAGGCCTGCCCATTCCAAAAAACATGCAAGACCCAAACAGGCCTTAGTGGAGGCGGTGGCACCGCCAGATGTGCTCGCACGAGTGCGGTGATGGGGAAAGGCGTTTTCTCGGAGCGCCTGCTGCAGGCAAGGAGGATTGACACCTGGAAAAAGACAGCTGCCCGCAGGCAACGCGCCTCCTGGGCCGCCGAGCTTAATTTTATTTTTGCAGAGACCTTCCAGCGCACCTGAACTCGGGGACAGCGCTGGAGACGCGATTTGCTCGCCCCGCCCTCGGGCGCTCCCGGGACAGGCCGCGGCTCTGGGCGGGCCGCGGGCCCCCTCTGCCGCCGGGCCTGGGCACGCCAGCTTCCCGGGACAGCCGCGCTCCCGAGGGCCGATCCCGGCACCCCGCAGGGAGCTCCACCTCCTGTGCCCGCGGATCCGCCTCAGGCGGGGAGATGGCCGCGCGTTTTTGATCCCCTGTCGCTGCTGCAGAGGCCTGGGTGTGAAATCACAGCAGGGCGCTCTTCACGTGTAGGCAGCCCCTCACCTGAGCTGTGGAAAAGCGGGCAGCTGTACAGGCCTTATTTATGGTGTTAGCAGTAAGTCAATACACCATACGATCAATACACAATCAATTTTCATAACTGGAGGCAGAATTCAGCAGTCATCTTCCCAGTCCTGCAGTGACAAATGGCTGTATGGCAGATCTGCTTATAAAACACTCCTGGTGGATCACATACAAGATCAGGTCACCCTCTTAATGCATGAGAAGGGACACTGATCTTACTACACTGGGCCAATTCTGGGCCAGTCTGCCTTCAGTGTTGTGATGGCAGCTGTACTTACTCAAGGAGTAACACGGCTTCTTATTGAACCTCCTTGCTCTGTTACTGTCCTTTGATACATTTACCTGCTTCCAGTCACGGACATCTCGTCACTCGTGGCTACAGCCAGGAAACCCACAGAAAGGGTTTAGACAAGGTCTTACCAAATATTGGAAGTGCACTCACTTCTCACTTTAACTCTTTGATCAGCAGCTGCAGACAGTCAGTGCTGCAGGAAGCTCAGAGACTGACAGGAATTGAAAGTTCATCATACCAAATAGCAAAAGAGCAAAAGCAGACAGAATCCAAACTCAAATAAAGAAAACCCATCACATTACAGAATACCCTCACCTCTCTATCTCCTAGGGGGTACTCGAGATATTCTCTGGGATTTACCAAGAGTGCTATTTAAGCCTGATGCATTAATAAAAGTACAGCAAGCATAACTGGAGAGACAGCCCCGTCTGACTGTAAGAATGACAAACAAGCTCCTGAAGGCTTGTGGCCACTACATAAACAGAAACAGCAGAGAAACTGTTGTGAGAGAAGTTGTTACTATTCTTGTGTCTTTTTTAGGTATCAATGAAAGAGAAAATATGTTTTAGATTGGGTCAGCTGTAATAAATACCTGAGTTGTCAGGTACTGGTGTGAAAAACAGCCTTAAGAAAATTGTGGTCGTCCAAGCTGATTCCTTTATAACTAGTGGACATGCACCAATTCTTCTGGCCAGCAGAAGAAATCAAATCAGAACTACCTTTTCCTCCGTGGCTAAAAAGTTTGCCTTGCTGCCTCAGAAAGAAGAGGTTATTTTTCTAAAGCATATTTCCTTTTCTGTCATAGACAACAAAAACATTCTGCTTCTACTGAGATCCTTTGTGGTTTTCATTTTCTAATAGATTTGGTTCCATGCTTTAAAATGCTCTGATAAAGGTGATAAATTTGGGTGTCATTTGCCTCTGAACCAGACTGAAAGCAGAAAAGCAAGTTCATCTCCAGCAGAGGCCAGTGCACATTTCAAAATAAAACATCTTGCCAAAGGGTGTTTCAGAGACCTGTACAGGCATGTTTCTAGAAGTGCTCTCAGCACTTGCTCACACCAGGCACAGTACTTAACAAGTGGCACCACCCCTCCGTGCCTTGTTCATCACTCATAGTCCTCTCTGCCAATTCCTTTCTTTTTCTGCAGTTCTGCTTCACAGTTTCTTTTCTGACACTAAGTTTTGCGTTTGTCAGTGCATAAATAGAACCAGGATTGTAAAAATATTCTGCTTGGCAGCCAGGCTTGGCAGTTCCAATCAATTAGGGCTGGAAGTCATGATGGGATGGAGAAGGCAGCCCAGGCCCAGCATGTATAAATGTTCTCATGGCTCAAAAATTCTCTTGGCAAACCCAGCCCCAAGCAATTCAGTCTGCTTAAATTACTGTGTTTTCCAGTGTGCCTGTGCTGGTCTACTTTGTTTGCCTCCTACTTCTCAGGCTAGTGGTACCTCAAGGACTGTTTCTGTGGTGCTGACAAAGCATCTGCGTACCTTGAGGGTGAGCAACAGGGAGAAGAGAGGTGGTTGACAGATCTGTGTTGAGCATTCCCTGTGGATCTGTATGGGTGTCCTGAGGCACAAGATAGGAGAGGAGCTGCAGAAGTGCATGGCTTTCTGGTCAGTATTCACAAAAATTGAGAAGGTGGCACTTCTAGCTCAGCACCACTTGCAATCTCTTCAGCTTCTACAGGGAAGCAGGGTGCAGCCAGAAAAGCCCCACAGGATTTACATTAAAAGAAAGAAACAGTGGTGGTCCAGCCAGCAATTCACTTCTTCCCTCTTGACTATTCACTGAACAATTCCTCGCATGGATTTTAGTGGCATGTAGTACAACACATGGTAAACTAATACCAGCAATTCCTCAGAATGGTGCTGGTATCTACTACACAAGTGTCTTACAATCAAGATAATTTAACTATATGTTTACTTAAATGACTCCTACAGATTCAGCCCCAGGGGATAAACGGTGTGTCCAAGCTGTCTGTCCACAGCTGGGTGCATGCACTACAACAGAGTCCTGTTAGTTCATCTCAGCTGCTGGGCAGAGCAGTATGGAGAAGCCAGGACCAAAACCAACTACACTACCACTGGAGCTGTGGAATTCCTTAATTTCACTTGGCAGCTGATGCACCTTACCACATATAAGTTCAGTTTCTCCCATGGGGGCTGCCTCACCTGATACCAGCTCTTGCTGGGTAAAGCAGAGTGCCGCAGTGATTAAGACAAGAACAGAAGAACTCAAATTCATCAGTTGGCTCAACAAAGAGTTTAGTTTTGAATTTAACACAGTCTAAGGCCAATAAGAGAAAGAAAGCATTCATTGTCAAAGCTCTGTCTGTACTGCAGCCAGTGGGAACCTGTTTGCAGCACTGAAGGTATGCTGTACACACAGAGATGAATGTGTTAAATACTCGTGATAACAGCTGCTTCTTTCTATCAGATCCTAAAATTTGGAAAGTTTTGGAAAGCCATTCTGCTGGAAAAGGTGCTCTGGTTTCAGAAGCAATCTTACTCTGCTGGAATGGTGGTTCAGACGCTGTTCTGGTGGGCAGATTAGTCTCAAGTTATGGGAATGGCCAGACACGACTGCATCCTGATCTTCAGCTCCCTTTCTCAATCTGGTAATTTCAGCCTGGCCTTCTTTGTTCTCAGTACAGTTCCAGAGTTTCCACCTCCAAACAAGCCCAGGACCAAAATTATAATCACAGGATCCAGGTAACAGATTCAGATAATCTCTCAGAATAACTTCAATGAGAGTTCATCCTCTTGGTTGCTGGTTGCTAACTGCAGGCTACCTTACGGCCATCTCCTGTTAAAATTCACAACAGACTTGCTCAGAAGAGTGAAGTATTTTTTTCCCAGTTTATCTTCTTTCCTTCTTTCCCTCAGAAAACATGCTTGAAACAATTTTTCCCCCCTTTATCTTTTTTAAACTCTGGGACTCTTTGTGTTCAACACAGTGTGTTTTAACACTGACCTTTTTGGCCTACTCTTTACTTCTTTTCTCCTGTATAGGAAGTCTACTTTGTGTCCTTGCACTATGAGTAATCAGATTGTCTCTTAGGCCCTGCTTAAGCTTTGTTAAACTCTGTATTGCTTACTTGCCCAACAAATACACAGGCCTCATTTACCTTTTACAGTAACCAAAACTGAAATTATTGATTACCTGTTTCCTTCAGGACACGGTGTTAAACTGCTTCACTTCCAAACCAGAGAAACTGCACACAGCAGAAAATCCCCCAGAAAATGTAAAAAGGTCAGTGGTGCATTTGATGACATGAGTGCTTATGAAGCCACATAATTCATCATTTGTTACTACAGAACTTGTTCCTAGGGGGATTAACATTTGCCAATAAATATACCATATGCTGGATTCTGTATGGAGATTTTTTTAAGCTACTTTACTAAGTCATTAAGGATCTCCCATGACAACTATGACTAAAATGGGCCAAACCCATCAGGGTTCCCTAGACCAGTGAAGCATGTAGGTTAAAGGATGAAGTCATGTCTCATTCGTGTACCAATTCTTCAGTGAGACGTTTACAATTAAATAGTTTGGTTGTGACTTGTCTTTTGGGCAGAACTATTACTCCTCTGTAAGGATGTGGGTTTAACCCTTCCTTCTCTCTTGAAGAAGAATGGAGAAAGAACACAGACAGAAGTAAAGTACAATTTGAGCAACTATTAGTGTCTGGTGAGGTTTAGATTCCAACAAGAATCGCAGATATTGAAGAAGGGTTATTAGTAGTTTCCTATTACAATTGAATTCTAACTTATTTTCGAAGTCAAAGGACCAAATAAAAGGAATTTGGTCTCTCACAGGAAGCTCTTACATGTTCCCCTTTCATGCTGCCATGGTCCTTCCTTAGCAAATCTGCCTGAAGCTGCAGAGAGAGAAAATGGGCTTTCCAGCAACTGCAGCAGGAAGCTCAATGAGACAGACACAGGCATGAGCTCACTCCTGGTCTGTAGCTGCCTGTACCAGCCAGCTGAGAAAAATCCTTTTGCAGATGGTGAAAAAGCATCAAATTTCTTCGTTGGATCTCAGCTATCTTCCTGATTCTTGAGCCAAAATAGTTAATATTTCCTCTGCCTCCCGTCAGCCTCTCCCGTGTTACGCTCTGCCAGTAAGTGAAACAATGGCTCTTTAAAACACACAACCTGCCTTTGTGCATGTGCAGACTCAAGCACTCACACAAAATGTGTTTGCTTTTGATATAAAAACACTATATATACACACCCAACCCCGCATGGGCTGAACTAAAACCTAAATCACATCACTGGAGGAAAATTCTTTGAAGAACTGGGGGCAGGTCCACAGCATGTGAGAAACTCTGAAGATCTCTGGAGATGAAAGACATTACTTAATTTTAAAGACTGGGAAAAATTCCCAGTATAGCTGGAAATTAATGGCAATATTCCCAAGGAACTTCATTAGAAGGAATATTTGGCTCATGTGACATAGTACAGATGGTTAAATTTTATCATGATGGATACTGTGTAAATGACTAAATAAAGGAGGAAAAGACATGATTAAATAAAAACAATAGTAGTATATATTTTCTAAAGCAATCTTAAAATGTGTGCTCAAAATAGATGTAATTCTAGGCTTTTGTTTTCTTGAAAAACTGTTTCCCTGCTTTAAGTTTATGTTTGCAATAAAAGAGAGATTTCCTAAAGCAAACCGTGCAATAGCAGAGTAAATTGCAGCACAGGTAATACTCATGTGAGTGCATGTCCTACCTGTAGAAATATATATATCTCTGGCTTTTTTTGTCTGGTCACTATATAGAATTCATTCTGCTAGTGAAAAACAGCAAAAACTTGATATCTGAGAGGAAACAGAACAAGAGAACTGTATGTATCTGCTTAGCTAATTCAGCTTATTTTTAAATGTGAAAAACTTTCAGTAAAGTCAAACCCAAACAATTAACAACCAGGTAATCCTGTTGGCCTGACTGATTAAGAAATGGCATTATTTCAGTGCTATAAACGAAATGCTTGATAGAACTGGCATGTGGGACACTTTTTCCACACTAAATTTAAAACAGTTGCAGTAGCCAAAATGAGCCAAGGCCATAGCCATGTATGAAAGTGCTATTTTGAACAGAAAAAATGAGCTATCTGGTTAAAAAAATATTTTTTGCCTTGCTGTGCTTTGGAAGCTTCAGTGCCTTCCCTTCTTCTCTTCTATACTTTAAATAACTTTTCATACCACTCTGTTTGAACAGATAAGAGTTTTTTTAACCTGGTAACTTACAGTGATGCTGTGTAAGCAATCCATTCCTCCTACAATCATGGGTGGTACACAGAAGAAATGATAGATTTTCTGTGTGTGTTTTGGAATACAGAATACTTGAGAGTCCACATTATCCTGACCATTACAGAATGGTTTTGCTCCAACACATGTCAGGGAAATGACACTGAATGGGCTTTCAGGGAAAAACTGTCTGACAGCCCAACTACTTGCAAATCATTAAGTTGCCAGTTTTTCCTTTCCTATCAATAAAGTAAGATAGAAAGCAGAACGAAGTAATTTAGCCACATAGGCAGTTAGCAAATGCAAGTTCTTGAGAGCAGAGGATGTTGATTAGCTATGGGACCTGTGAGAAGCCATCTCATCCAGGTAATTATGAGGCCTCTGAGACATACTGGTCTGTTGCCTGGAGAAGTACCATGATTTTTGGCTGCTAGATTTTTTCCAACAGTCACTACAGCCACGGTAGACTTCTAAATCATTCTTTTGGCTGATGAAACAGTAAAGGCTTGAGTTCATCATCCACAGGATGATCTCACTGCTCTGCAGGTGTCAGGCAGAGATCATCTCTGCTGTCTTTTCAGCCTTCTTGTAACACAGGTTAATTACAAGAACTGTGGCTGTAAAAGAGAAAGTGCTTCTCAATATTCTCACCACCAAAATTTACATAATATTAAGAAGTTTTGAAATAATTAAATATCATTGTAGATATGTCCTTTTTAACAACAAAAGGTTCTCTCTGGTGTGAAGATGGGTCTCAAACACCCCTATCATTCTCTCTCAACAAGGCAGCATCCCAAAAAACACATATGCTCCTGTGCTGATTTCATCAAACCGTTTGTGTTTACATATGTATTTCATTAACTCAGAATAAAACAAAATGATTACTAAGTCTGCCTGTATTCAGAAATATTCTGTCCTGTGCTGGTACGAAGTTACTCATCTGTCTCCCGTCATATGCGCGTCCACCCAAAAGAAAACAGAGCAGAGCAGTGAAGTCTCATCATTATGAGACTCGCAAAATCTCATGCTACCTTTACCTTGAGCACTGCTTGCCACTTTCAGCTCTATCTTAAAATGTTACACGCTCTGTCTCCCTCTGGTGATCAGCAAGACCACAGGGCAGCCAGCATCCCCACGATGGTGCACACACTCTTCACTGGCCACTCAAAACACAAACGATTGCATGCAAACATATCTGCATTCTTACCCACAGACCTTATATCTTAACAGCTTAGTCCCTGCAATTTGTCAACAGTTTGCTGAAAAATGTTCCTGTAATACTTTAGTGCCTGAAGCTAGAGAAAATGTTAGACACTTATGCTTTAAAACCTGGAGCATGCTGCACTCAGTGTTGCATTAAAAAAGCGTCTGGAATACAGAAAATAATAATCTAGGATACTTACTAATTGGATAATTATACTACTGACATATGATTTTGCAGTTACTGCGTTTCAAATAGAATTCCAATACAAATGGTTTGAACTTGTCGTCTAAAAAGTTTGTACGTAAAATCTTTCCAAGCCATGTTGAATCGAGTTCTAAATATATCATTAGGAGAATTGTGGCTCCTAAAGAGACTTTTATGTGAAATATTTCTTAAACAGCTCCCTATTGCCTTGCACAACATACTTTCAGTACTTTGAAGTTACTGTTATTCTGAATAGGCAGGGTTTGACTGACATATGTTCTGCTCCATAATTCTAGATCAAGAACATAAAATGCCAGAGAAAACCTTTTACCTTAACAGTAGCTGCCAAGTTATATTTTGTGTTATATCTGTGTGGCATCTTAAATTCTTCTGATGTGTACCTATACATTTACATATAAATATACATATAGAAGAGTGTCTATCTCTCCACATCCATATCCAGGTAGAAATGAAAAATCTATCTCTGTAGAAATGGATTTCTCCTGTTTCTCGATTTCTGCACTTTCTTTACTTTCAGAACAAATTCATTCTCTTCCCCTCCCTGACTTAATAGCCCTAAGGAGGGTGGCTTCCAGTGCTTCAAAAGGTGCAGTTACAGGAGAAGCATGAGGGGGGCCTTTTGACTGCCAAGCACTTATCTAAGAGACAGCAATGGAAAACTCCACGTGGCTTAGCTGCTTTGGTTTTAATCAACACCAAACTCTCTTTTCCTTAGTCTCTGCTGGATACGGTCCAGTCTTTGTTTTAAAGGCTGCTCAGAACAGACATGTTATACAGATTCTGGTCTAAAAATTTCATATGGAAGTGCAAGTCTCTCCTGTCTTCCAGGAGAAAGGCTGAAATAGGCATTGAAGCAGCCCCCTATAGATGCCTACTGTTTGTTGTGTGACAAATTTATTTGTCCAACAAAACCAGACATTCCGAAGGAGGAAATTCGCTACTTTTCCAGTAGAGGACTTTCACAAACACAACCTCAAGTTAAATTGACACATACATAGATATACATTTGATGTCCAGATGAATATTTTATCTATTTAACACTGCCTTATAAATGTTTGTTTTAAAAGTATAATAAAAAGCAAACTAGGAGAAAGCCTGGGGTTTTAAATTCCTACAGCATAAAAAAGATTTTCTTCCCATTTCTTTTACTGTGGTCTGTTTCAGCATATGCTTAGCCTGTTAAACAGCAAAGGCTTTCAATGTGCATATTTCCAATAGGATTTCTTTGTAGTAATCTTTGTTCTTAATTTCTTTTAATGCTTTGAAGTACGTTTTAAAGCACTTACCTTCAGTATCATAAGGTTTGTGAAGCCATACTGCTATTCTACTAAAAACTGGCAAAAATTATCCTCAGTGCTGACACTGGATGTCACTGGATGGCAATTTTCTACCACAGAATTAGAGTTGCTCATGAATATGTTTCACTGTTTTCTACTCCATACTGTAGAGGGAAACAGTTTCAGAGACTTAGGAGAGTATGCCCAGAAACACATCAGGCAAACACCTTCAAGACACTGAGACATCCAAGTGACTTTTAGGTGAGATCAGTCAGCACTTTGCCCACAGTGCTGTTTGTACTAGTTCAAAAGCAATGCATGTAAAAATACCTCTTGCAAATGCATTTCCAGTGGATCCAGAAATTATAGGCTATAGATTTTGAGGAAATATCTTTCTTCTGTTAAGATTTTAGGAAATTGAAGGGCAATTGTGATCTGTAACATCTGTAAGGGGTACACAAAGGATTTTATCATTTTCAAGTGTCTCAGAAAGTAGTGCGTAAAAATGCAGCTGCCTCAGACATGTTTTTGGGATTTAAATCTTCACGGTAAGAGGAAGTTTATTGTCTCCTCTAGGTGAACTGTCAGATGACATACTCCAGGAAATAAAAGAATTTGCTGATTTATTTATTTTTTTACTTGGTAAATAAAGGACCTAGAATAACACAGATCTAATCAGCATCCTGTTGTGTATTGCCAAGTGAGTTCGTAAGCAACATCAGTGAATCATTCTCTCACACCATCAGGAAACTGAGCACTGCAGCATGTGAGCACCCTGCAGAATGAGGTACCCACAAGAGCTAGTAGTACCTGTGGCCAATTCACCCAGTGGCATATTACAAATAATTCCCTCTGAAAAACTGCTTTTACAGTGCAGCTTTTTTCTGCACAGGCCTTGCTCCCATTACTGGTAAAGCAGATAGATTGTAGGGACCAGCCCACCTGCCACTTTGCAGGTGTTAGGGCAGTGCAAATCACAGTGACTATTGGTCCTGAGAGGCCTGAATACTTTGTGAAGCAGCTAATGCCTATGATGCAACTCTTCTATACTCTTTTCCTCCCAGAACATGCCATTATCAGCAGCAATTCTGGCTTTAAGGAGCAATTCACCAGTGTGCCTTTTTAATGCCAAAGACTCTATCACTGGAATAGCAAGACTTTTTCCTGTGCTGCCAGAAGGACCTTTTTTTTTTTCTGTATATCAAAGATGCTTTTTTATACACGTATCCAGCAAAAGAATGACAGAATCCATGTTTGAACAGGGAAGGGATCTAAGAATGCCAAGTACAGGATCAGTCAGTCCTAGGATCTCCATTCGGTCATTCCACACTTGCTCTACTAACTCACTTGGGCAGTGGCAACTTCCCTTCAGCAAAAAGTGTCCCTTTAGTTGCTTCTCAAGATTCTTCCCTTTAATTAAAGCTAGACTGTTCAATTACACTCTGTAAGCCATCAGAGAATGTTTAGGTCTGGAAAGGATCGCTAAAGGTCAGCTAGTCCAAGCTCCCTGCTCATGGAGCACGTTACTCAGGATTGTGTATAGACATGTTTCTGAGTATCTCCAGAGGGGAGACTCTACAACCTTTCTGAGAAGCCTGTTCCAGGCTCAGTCATCCTCACAGTAAAGCTTTCCACATTGTTCAGGTGGAACTTCCTGTGCTCCAGTTTCTGCCCAGTGTCCCTTGTCCGATTGCTTGGCACCCACTGAGACCTGGTCCATCCTCCAGACATCCTCCCTTCAGATACCCATAGACACTGATAAGAACCCCTCTCTCTCAGACTGTCCTCTCCTGGCTAAACAACTCCCTCAGCCTTTCCTCATATGAGAGGGGCTTCAGTTCCCTTCCATAACCCTCTGCTGAACCCACTCCAGGAGCTCCATGTCTCTCTTGTGCTGAGCCCAGAACTGGACACAGCCTCAGCAGGGCCAAAGAGAGGAGCAGGATTGCCCCCTTGACCTGCTGCCACTGCTCCTCTGAAAGCAGCCCAGGTGCCATTAGCCTGCTTGGACACATCGGCTCTGTTCTCTCCTGTGCCATTATTGCATGTACAGTGAAACCTGAGAATCCTGTAAAACCTTTGCTTATAGCTCCTGATGTCCAGTGAAAACTGGACATTGCACTGAACAAGAGGATTTCATCTTAAAAGACCAGAAGAATATTTTAGAAGTTGTCTTTTTTAGGTAGACAATTTCAAGAAAGCTTAAAGTTTAGTCACTTATTTGATTCCTTAGTAAACCTGTACATGAATCTTATCCGACCAGTGCTCTCAGAAAATAAATACTGTATCATGGATCACTGGCAAATTGTTGGTTGCCTTGACAGTGCTATACAAGTCACAAGGTGTGAAGACCTCAGTTTTCCCTTTAAAGATGATTCTGTTACAGTAGAATCACAGACCCATTAAAGAAAAACTGCCTGAAAGGGATCTCAGGAGGTCATCCAAGTCCAGCTGCCTGCCTCATGGCATTTCTGATGGTTCTTGCTGGCATGTCATTTCTGACAGTTTCTTCTCCCACCTGTTCTTAAAATCCTCTAATTATAACTCTCTCCCATCTTATGCCTGCCTATTGTTTCCAGTGCTATCATTATTTGCAGAAAGTTTTGCTGACACATGACCTCCACATCATTTGCTACAGTTCTATATTTACTGCTTCTTGTTCTTCCCCAGTAGAAAAACCAACGAGGGGCATTATTTCCATCCTCTGTTTTAGCTGTGTACTGCCTGTACTGTCAGTCCTAACTGACAACTGTTACTGTTGTCTTAACATTTGCATGTATATGCAAACACGTAAGTATAAGGCCAGGCCACAGCTTTTTGAATTGCAAAGCCCCTGAATTTATCTCTAAGCTGTAGTTTTTCCATACCCTATCAAAACATAAGGTTATGTTAATGTCCGAACAGGAAAGAGGGCAAACTCCTTTGAGGCCTTTTCCCTTCACTTCCAGACCCATTTGATTTTCTTTTCTTGCAGCAGTACTGCCTTCTGAAAACAAAGATAAAAAGCTAGCTCTGTGTTCTAACAGCATCAGGATTTCTTATCAGTTTCCCAAATATACCCTGAATAATTATTTTCCTCCTTCCTGTACACTGCTTGCCAGTAAGCACACTGGCAAAACACCTAACTGTTAGAGTGGGAAAGGAAGTGACTCTGCAGATGTCAAAGAAATGTTCTCCAGGAAACAGATGGCTAGAGCTATTATTTACAGCTGACCATGTATGTTAGACAAAAGCCACCCACACTACAAAATCTGGAGTATCTGGAAAAGTGGTGATGCATCACTAAATGTGTGTAAAGAGGATGGGTGCTGTGAACCCTTCTTCACTTGGAAGAGGTTGGGTGGCATATTAAGAACATATCTGGTTTCTCCTGTCTGAAGTCTCTGATACTTGGATATCAGAGTTACATATTAAGTGGCCATTACAATGAAGAAAAGATGGGTGCAACCAGTACTCACTGTCTGGTGTATGCAAGGTGATAGGGCAGTGATATTCTACACAGGCCGAGGATGAACTGCAGGTAATACCCTGCCTGGGCTTTTACACTTGGGCATGCAGTGCTCACCATAGTTCTGTCTGAAGGATATTTTGGTTGCAGGACATATAGTGTACTTCTCCTGCACAACTGTTTGCTTAGTTCCAACCTTAAAAATGCAAGGAAAAAAGTTATACAAAAGCTAAGTAATAGCCCATACTTGGGCACAGCTTATGTACAGAAAGACATTTCAGAGCTTACAATAGGAAATATATTTTGAGAAATAATTCCTACTATGTCACTGAAAAAAATATTTCATGATAGACAATTAAGCCTTGCAGTTTTATGCTACAAATGCAGGGAATACATTTTAAAAAAATCTTTCTGTTGATTTTTTATCAAGTAGGTTTCTAAAAGTCTAAGAAATATTTCAAGCGTATGAGAAAGTGAATCTTAGTCTACATGCAAAGTTGTCTCACCTTGAGATCCATTCCTAGCCCATTAAATCATACCTGGCTTATGATGCGCTGACAATTTTATTTTAGTTTTGACTGTGTTGCATGATCATATTCTGACACTTCTTCTGATGGTAGGTGTTGAAACATGGAACAAATCAGCTCTCAGAGAGCATATTTCTGATACATTTTGTTATAAATAAGTGGATGTTGAAGTATTTTTTTTTTACTGTTATGCTGTCAGTCATATTTTGCTATGCTATTGATCTTATGCCACCTTGATGTTACAAAAAGGTTTCTGAATGACAGCTACTGTGAAATGAATATCAAATCTAAACTGTCTAACTAGTCTCTTCCATCTACTTCCTACAACTGTGCTGACTATAGTTAATTTGATTATCAATACCTTACTAAACCAATATATCCTAACTTGGATACTGAAAGGCAAATAAATGGATTATGAAAATGCTGCTCTAATAATGCAGGACAAAGCAAGCCCACCATTCTCATGATGAAATTAAAGCACTGTTCTTGCAGTTTGATGCTGCATGTGTATCATATGCTGCTTGTCTCAAATGCCAGAAACAAATAAATCACTCAACCATGAAAAAATCACAAGGCTCTTAGCAAATTATTTTCATTTTTCAAAAAAGGAGTCAGAGATTTCCTGAAATTAGGAATTCATTACTGCTCTCTGGCACCCTGTTTATCACCTATAGTAAAGAACTGCAAGATAAAAACGAAGAGGCTTATTCTGATATCTTCTGGGTGACAGATCATAGAAGTTTATTCTTTATATCTGTGGTGTCCAATAGGTGTAGCTTTACTAGGACACACATTGGTTGACTAGTAAATCACTGACTTCTTTGATCAAAAATTTCTGAGTGGACGGAGTAGGATCTTTTATGCAAGAGCTGTAATCATAGTGGATTTATGTTCCTGCTAAAAGCTTTTGGTAAGTAATATTTTCTGAAGATGTTTGGTGGAAATTCCCTGATCATCTCTTCTGCCTCTGGGAAATACTTATGCTTTGCTGGCAGAAGCCTGACTTACACTCATGCCAGAAGGGATATGCTTGGAGGATTATAAACTAAACAGAAGGAGTAATGGCACCTGAATTTTATAGCTACTAAGGATACAAATATGCAAAGAACACGGGCATCAGCCAACTGAGTATCACAGAATCAGCATTTCCCAGCATTTCTCTAACTGAGGTGTATGACATCACAGTGTACCATGTGCAGGCTTTGGAGTCCTGGGTAGGAGACGCTACAAATTAGGAACAATAAAATCAACAGTTTATACAACATGAGTTCACTTTAAGCCTTCTAGACACTACTTTTCATGCTAACATCAAGCTGGCCTCTCTCCTGCACTAGCTTGCCTCAAAATATCTTTCTGTTGCAATGTACTCAGGAACCATGAATATCTCTAACCACAGACCCCAAACATCTCCTGGCATCCTATTATCTCATGTAGTAATTTGCACTGCCCTAGATACTAGCATAATTTGATTGTCCACACGCAATATAAGAACACACTTTGGAAATTGCTAAATTGCAGAGAGCAGATAACTTTTATATCCTCAGTCTCTAGAGTAGGCAGTGTTTTACTTCCGGGGTTTGAATATATTTACATCTTGGTCTGCTTCAAATCCTTTCATTGAAATTCAGTTTTCTCCCCTGCTTCAGCTAGGTACTACAGACTATGGCAGACTTTACACATCTCCAGTCAGTCAAGACCCCTCAGCAGGATTGCTGCCTCTGCCATTCGCATGAACACAGTCAACTCTCTTCACATTCTCAAAAATGCAAATTGCCAGTTTGTTTTAAGCCGCTCTACCAGACACAGAATCTCTCCTTTTTAGCTCTCTTCCAGCATTCTGGCAATTGTAGCATGTCTCTTCTCATTTTGCTTTCAGATTTTTCATATGCGCACAGATGACAGGAGGCCCAGTTAGAGGTACTGCTCTTCCTGGCTCAGATATTTTTGGAGGTTTGGTTGTTTCTTTAAACAGGTCAGCTAGAGTGCTAGGTTTATCACTTCAGCTAAAAAATAAGAGTGCTGCCAAGTGGCAGATAAAAACTGTGGAAGGAATTTCTGAATTTCATTTCTGCAAGTACAGGCTTTTATTTTTTAATGTTGTGTGGGATTTGGGGTGGGTTTTTTGTGTGTATATGTCTGTTGGTCTTTTGTTTGGTTTGGTTTTGTTTGTGATTGCTTGTGTGTTTATTTCTTTTTCTGATGTCTCAGTTGGCCCTGTATTATCCAGTAGTACCCTGTGCTTACTCAAAGCCTACAAAGAGATGGCCCTGGAGCATTTAACCATCTTGGTCCATGCAAGCTGCGTGGCCAAATGTAACATCACTCTGAAGACTGACACAAAAAATGACATTTATCACACCTAATTAAAGGCATTCAAATAGTAAGCAACTATTCCAGTAGCTTTACTATCTCAGCTCCCCTGTAGTTAAGTAGGAAGGGACTAACTGCTTCTCTGGGCAAAAAAGACATATCTAATAGATAGAAATGAATCATATTTAGGAAGTTTCTCTCTCCTCACCGATCACAAATGAAGCCCAACAGTTAAGCTAAACACAAAAAAAAGGCAAGAGAAACTGCACAGAAAGCAACTCCCTTGCACTTAATCAAAATCCTCATGTGCCCACATTTCTTTAGTTACTAGTTCTGCATTTGCAGGAATTTAATTATCACAAGATCATACTTTTTATGCCCCTGCCCACTACAGGGAGGTTGGAACTCAATGATCTCTCCAGCCCAAACCACTTCATGATTCTATGAATGTCTTAGTGACAAATAAAAAATTTCCTTGGCAAACTTTGACTTCCCTGTGTTCTATTAGAACAGTCAGCAAAATAAAACCTCATGAATTTGGATCTTTCTCAGCAAACTGTGGCAGTCTGCAAATGGAAATAAATCAACATAATCAAAATAAAGCAAATATATACACACATATTTGCTATAAATAAATGTGACAAGTAAAGATTGTCTAGTAACCTGCTTTTGGACGTTGTGCTGTAGGACACATTTGAAGAATGTACTCATAGTTTACCACAGAAACAAAGTGAATTAATCAATTTTCTCTGAAAAGTTAAAAAACATTCAATAAAGGGATCTTGACAGCTTTGAGAGAATGTGGATTAGAGTTTCAGCAGATTTTGTAGTAACTTCAACACAGCTGAACACACTGCCAATGCTTGGCAAGTAGCAGTAACTGGTGACTCAAAACTGCATGTACACTTTTTATTTCTACATGTTTTAGAGCTGATAAAGGACTAGTAAACATTAAACCAACCCTTGACACAACTAATTGACTGAAATCCAGAAACTGGATTTTTTTTATATAAAAAGAACAATAAAAAACTTAATGCTCCAAAGAGGAAATGAATTATAGGAAGTGTCTGCACTCAGTGTGTCCTATTAACATCATCTTTATTTCCTTTTTACAAAAAATAGAAATAACAACAGACAAAACATACTAAAAAAAAAAAAAATCAACGCTTTTGCCTTGATCTCACTGAGGAGCTGCGCAGGCAGAGTCCTGGATGAAAATTTGATAGTATATGCTGTTGACAAAGGGAAATAAAGATATATGACAATATATCCATGCAAGACACAAAGTACAAAACGTGTTCTGTGGCCTAACAAACATTTTGGAGGTTGCAAGTGTCATAAAAATTTTCAAATTGTTACTTCTGCTCACCCATGCCTTTACACAGCACAGCTTACAAACAAGTTACATATACACATATATCATAAAAAAGGTTTGTATATGGTCTAACTGATACAAATTAAGGCATCCTAAGAGCTGCTGTTTTGCTGGTGAGGGGTTTGTCTCATATTAAGTGTTTCAAAAGGATATATTTCAGGTATTTCAAACTAAATGAGACATCGTGACATGGTTTAGAGGAAGAATTCCTGCAGCTCTGGCTCTTCAGTACTCTTTTGACTGTCAGATTTCTGGATTTTCCAGTTGATGTCATCATGCCTGGAAAAAAAAGGAGAAAATTAGTCCGTGGTAATAATAAAAATATAAAGGGGTTGGCAATGTGTTTGTTTTGTTCCATTTGCATGTACTAAAATCTGAATTAATCTTTCTCTCTGCACTTATTTTTCTAGACATGTGCTACCCTGTGGATTTTTACTGAGTTATAACTCCCATTCTGAAATCAAAACTGCAAACCGATGGGATTATGAGGAGCTTTTTAAATCACAGCATTAATTAGTGTGCTGCTGTCATTTTCTGGTAATAATGCACAGAATATAAAAAAATTCCTCGTATTTTAGAGAAAAATATCACAGTGACAGAAAGATCCACTACAATCAGCATTAGACAAAACCTATTGGTTTCTGACTCTGCCTGTACTAGAATTATCTTATCCCCACTAATAATCATCACAGAGAATGAACCTATCTATCTATTCTGTAGGAGATTTGAATGACAGCTTCCCAATCAGAGTATAAAAATTAAGCACAACATATTTGTAGCACTCCTTTTCTTCATTTCCTTTCACACGTTCTTGTTTTGAATTCCCAGAATATTCCCATTCTCTTCAATTAACTTTCCAACTGCTTGTTGACTAGACATCCAGTCCATGGCAATTTTCAAACCCCCTCACTTCTAGTTATTACTACTGAAGAGTAGAACTCCTACAATACACTCACGACTAGCTGCTTTGCTGCTGCAAAGGACAGACACTAGAGTGAGAGCAAGAGTGAGTACGAAGAAGTTTGCCTTTAACTCGCTGAGTATTGCTGAGCTTGACTCCTGTAAATCCGAACAGGTTTATTTCAGTCTACAACCATCACAAGGAACAATTATTCCCAAGAAATTTATACTTAGGATGCTGAGATAACCTGGTGATTACTTCAGGGTTTAACAGAAGCTGACCTCATGGACCATAGTTTTGGGTCCTAATAAATGCATGAGTGATCATTCTATTTTAACCCCCCCTTTATTCATCTAAATTGCAGTTGTCACATACCCAAAGCAAGAGCAAAAGGCACAGAATTAAGCCAGGCAAGACAGACTTTGCAGCACTGAGTCTGAGGAGGTAGAAGAGGAGCTTAAAACTCTTTGCCATATCTACATGTTGGCATTTTACGTGCATTGCTGTTATCACAGCCTTAACCATGCAACCAACTAAAGGATGCCCTCTAAGGCTAAGATTTACCTGCTGCATTGGCTTAGGCTTGCAATGTTGAAAAAGCCTGTGGGTGAGTTCCCCAAGTAGAAACTCACTAGGCACACCAAAGACCCCCTTTGGCAGCTTTACAGTTGAAATGTGACCTCAAAGAGGAAAATTTTCAGCTAACGCAGATGTCTCTATGTGATGATACTGAACAGACATGACTTTTACAACTGTGCCCCCTGACCTGGAGGAAATGTATTACCAATATTGCTAATTAGTAACCAAATTTCAACTTAAATTTCTAACATCTTCTAGTGCCTGCATCACTAGTAATACATCCTCTCATACAACAAGCAGTGATGCATGATCACAAGAGCTGACACAAAGTAAATCTGCGACAAAGGTTCTTTCACATTCATGTTATACTCTACTGGTATGAATGGTTACTATTTTGTTAAACATAAAGCATTCTTTTTCTGGAGGATATATTTGAAGTTGTAATTTATCCAGTATTAGGCCTAGCAGTGGGATATGTATTAGGTTAGATCCACTTGCTGTTTTAGAAGCATGCCTATTTTACTACCTGACAGTCTTCTGATGATGGAGTGCCCCCAGGTAGGAAGCAATTTTTGCTGTTGATAGCTGCACCTAATATAGGGTTTTATATTGATATAGTGAGTTACTGCTTATTTTAACGTAATGCAGATCTCAGGTGACTTAAATTGTGAGAAAGAACTGTTCACTGGCATACATCTAAGATGGAAAAAATACTACAAGTATTTGTCTGGAGTTGCAATATGCAAAACCTGGCTAATTCTTCCAAAAGAGGAAAAACTATCCCAAACCATCTTGCACATCCAAAAATTCCCCCAAGACTTTAAGAAAAATAGGGTGTACCAATTTTAAAAAGGTCACCAAAAAGTTAGCACGGTCCTCTACTGTTAAGCTGTGACCAACTTCAAAAAGCAAACTACAAAGCCTTAATGCACTTCGAGTAATGAAAATAAAAAAAACAAAAGAACAGAAGTTGAAGAAATAGGTGCTGGAAACTAGTTGACAGGAATGTCATCTCCCTGAAAACAGATTTTGTATAATGACTTCAGATTTCAGAAAATGCTAATGAAATCCCCTGTTATAAGGGTGTAGTGTCAAAATGGGCTTGTGACAGTGTTCAGAAATATAACTGCCCAATATAAAAATCTGTAAAGGTTTTAACTACCAAAGACTGTCCTGTTTTCCAAATTAATTTTGTTTTTTTATTCCAAATTGTTCTGAAATGGCAATTATGTAGTCTCCCCAGACTACCCATGGAAAATTCAAACAGTGTCCAGGAGCCTGCAGTGCACAGAATGGTGATATTCTTTTAATATTTAAATGTCACAGCTACTGGGCATTATGTAGTTGACAAATGACAGACATCCATTTGGCTATTCAAAAATCACAACATATGCTAAAGCTCATTACAAAGACTAGCTTAGAAGCTCTGAGAATCTTCAGGTCCGTGTCTTCGTATCTGAAAAGCAAAATACAGCTTCCATTTTTACGTGATATTTGGAAATCTTGTGCCACAGACTTTGGCACGTAGTTTGCCCACTTCCTAATTTGTGGGTACTGTAACAGTCTCCTCAAGCTGTGCCCTTTGTGCACTCTGCTCCTTGTTTCCTGCTCTCTGCTTCTCCACGTGTCCATGGTAATGGGGGCAGATTTGGGACATGGTGCCTGGACCAGCAGTGCCTGTGGGATAACCAGGAGTTCATGCCCAGCCATCACTCTCTCAGCAAGTGACTCCACAACCCTGAAGCGGCAGCCAGACTTTCCCTGTCTCTCACTTCTGGGAAAATGCTATATTGCCAGGGATTTCTCACACAAGAGCAGTTAGACAAGGCAAGTGACAAATTACAACTGCCTGCATCTGGGAGATGGCTCTAACATAAGGGCAAGATCAATCATTTTGCATTACCCTATGATCTGGACAGGCAGCTGGATGTTTTGACTGGAAGCTGCCCACTGATGCTCCCTCAAACTGCTGTTATCCAGTTTTCTGCACAGAAGTTTCCCTCTTTGTTTTCAGGAGAGAATGAAAACCTCTTGGAAATCTTACAGTTTCTGGTTTCACATACACTGTGCCAATGGCTTCTGAACAAGAGTCACATTTCCACTACAGAAATTGAGTTTTTAAGTATGGGAAGGTCCTGGCAATAGAAAACTGGTGAATGGACCCTCCGCTTCCTCCATGTATTAGATACTTAGCAAACACTAACTTGAAAGTAACTTAGGGTCTTGAACTGCAGAATAACTAATATCAAACTGACTTTACATCTCAGTTAACAGAAAAAGAAAAAAGGAATTTGTGAGTGTTAAGAGTTAAGTGAAAATGACATGTCGTTTTTAGAGAGCATTTGCTTATAAAATAAACATTTTATCAAGTGTTGTTCTGTCAACATTTTGTCAATGTATCTTTATGGAACTGAAAGAATGGTCTCTATCAGGATTAAATTAAGGATTTTGACTACATTCAGAGTTAATCAGACTTTTAAAAATGTATTTAACTTCAAAGTCTAAGGGAGAGTAAGAAAAATGTGTGAAAATAGAAGTGCACTGACACTTAAAGTACAGGATTCTGCTTCATGTTCTCTGTTCTCTCCATTTAGAGATGAACTGTGGTCTTTTTGCTTTTCTCATGAGAGGAAATTTAATTTCCACACTCATCTGGTACTTGAATTTTATTCAACAGAGGCAGAATACTCAAACAAAGTCTGCTATACACCCTGGTCGATTTATGAGCATGAATACTTTCTGTACTTGCTTGGAACTGAAATCCTGTAGCCAGTTCAATGGTGACATCAGCAGAAATCCATCATAAATTTCTGCTTTTCTAGGAATTTAGACTTTCAACTACTTCCCTTCTTGTGAATCGATTCCAGTGCTTCAGTTACAACGTTAACAAACACATACAATTTGAGAAAAGAAGGCAATAGAGATGTTAAACATTGTCATGCATAAGCACATACCAAGCACAGTTACACAGTTCTTCATTCAACGTGCTAGAAGAAAGACTGGTGTAGCTGAAGTAAGGATCCTAAGAAAGTACAACATCGTATCAATTAAGAGCATGCACAGAGCTTCCCACATGCATAACATGAAATCTAATAAAACATGCAGTCAGATAGCCACAGTAACATTTTAACAGATTTCTTTTTCTGCCTGAATCTGTCACCTCTTTGAGATACAGAGATACATGCTATGGTCCTTTGGGTTGGTATGAAAATTTATTCTTTCCACAGTTGTGATGATGGCAGCAGTGACATGCAAACACGGCCTTTTCACAGAACAAGCATTTCACATTGCAACATCAACACTGTTAGAATTATGTCATACAATCCTTCAAAATTTCTTAGGGAACTACAAAAACTGCTCATGGTCTTGCAACCTGTCAGATCATCTTTGAAGACAGACTGTCTTCTTCCCTGTCACTATGAAATCTGAACCATCCATCAAATAAAAAAAAAAAAAAGCCATTGTGTTATAAAAATATTTCTTTCTTAGATTGTCTGTTCAACTGGATGGTGCACGTCTTTAAAGGCTCAAATCAATAGTTCATATTGTGATTCTGAGTAATCTTTAAAAATGCAGTCCCACTGCAATTTAGGCTTTTAGGTCTCGTTTGAATTTTTCATTCAGTTTCATTTAATTTCAGTTTGCTATAGAACTACAGGTCTAATCTAATCTGGACTTCCCACTATTTCCCAGTTCTCTCTTTCCACTCTTTCTTTTGCCTCCTCTTTGCCTAAGATTTTCCTGTATTTTTCTCCCATTACCTTGTCATACTTTTTTACAGTATATAATTCACTACTGCTACTCCTCCTCCTATTGGCCTACTTTTTTTTTCTTCTTGCAATTATTCTTTCACCTCATGTCTTTCCATCTGCAGTTCCTTCCCTGTCTTCCACAGAGGATTAAATCAACTACCATTCCCTCTCACCTCTATTGTATCTCCAGATGCTCACACTTCACTCCACAGACATACTGCATCCACAGTATTTCCTACATCTGTCTCTTCTATTCAGTACAAAATCACAGAATCAACTAGGTTGGAAAAGACCTTTGACATCAACAAGTCCAACCTATGACCTAAAATCTTGGAAGATGCATTTGTTCCAAGTATTTTCTCCTTTCTTTTAAACAAGACAACCAGCCTTTTAACTGCACACACCCCTCTTTCCCTTGAGTTCCCAGAAAAGGCACTCTGTTCAGTGTGGAGATGGTAAGATCTGAATCCAGGATATTTTGTGACAGGCCTACCATGTGCTCTGACACAAGAAGATTTTGTGATATGAGAAGGAGGTCAAAGAAGACTTGCTGCTGACACCTTCAATGTCTAGGATTGGCTGTAACTCCCACAGAAGCAGGATGGACCATTTCTGCCAATTTTCCCTTGTTATTTTTCTTATTCTGTTGGCCTCATCAGTCTTTCTAGGACAGGACAGAGCTAGACCTTCAGCTATTTAGTCCTCAGAAAACCCATGATTTCAAGACTGGCATTCTCATTGTGTATTTTGTCACTCACTGCAACACCAAACATCATTTCCACTTGAATCACATCTGTGGAAAGATTTCAACACAGAATATGTGAATCATATGCCCTAAGAGACTCTATACATAAGGAACAACTCCCACTCCTTGGAAAATTCTTCCAAAACAAAAAAGTGGATGGGCTTTCTCTAGGTCAAATATAATAAAATATTTGCGTGCATCATTTTGTAATAGAAAGGCAGAAGGAAGAAGCTGTCAAACTTAAGCACTACTTAATGAGACAAGAAAAAAAAGGCCCCTCCTTCTTTCAGTGTACTCACTGGCTTGTTTCTTCCTTTTGAGACAACTGCTGGATTTCCCTTGCTTTCTGTTGTCTTCCTTCCTAGTGAGGTAAAAGGCAGCGTTGAGGAGGATTTGATGAGGTTTGCTGTTTGACAGTTGTTGTTGTTATTTTGGTTGCCACTCAGTGTCTCCATTATGGACCGAAAGGCTCCGAAAGGCCTTTTCAGCTGATCCCCTGCATGCTCCCCAGAGCTGGCTGCAGCCCGCACGAGTCCTTTGCTCCGCTCTTTATCCTTCTCCTCATTTAGTTCTGACTCTGCTAGTTCCACCTGCGCCACAGGCTCCTCAAAAGTTACTCGAAGTTTCAAATTTTGAGAGGTTCTGCGCTTTGAAGATGGAGACTTGAGAGCACTCTTAGGGCTGGTGGCAACCTTCTGGGCAGTGGCACTGTCTGTGCTGGATGGAGAGTTGTCTCCACAAAACTGGCTCTGAGGTACTGTACCAGACTGATACGGGGCCTCATTATCCGGATCGCTGCTCTCCGAAGTAGGGGAAGGACTGTGGCCGTCCACAGACTTGGAGACCCTGATACCGAAGGGGAAGCGCCGCCCTGCTGTGGAAGTGTGCTTCTTAAGCATCATGTTCAAACTCTCTGTGCTCTCAACACTCTCCACTATAGGCTGAGGTCTTGGTTTGTCAGTTCTTTTCACAGGAGTGTTCTTGTGGTCCTCAGAATTAGCTGAATCTGTATCAGACTCACTGAGAGACCGCTGCATCAGTTGCCTCAGACGGGCTAACTTCAGCTCCCTTTTCTCTGGCAAAATCTTCTTCACGTTTTTGGAGGATGCATGAGCATCCTGAAATTCCAAAGTCAGCTTTTCCTGCATACAGACATTTTCAGAGATTTCCTTCCCCAACAACTGGCGCAAGATTTTATCTGAGTCTTCATCTTTTATCTTAGCTCGAGCACGACTAGATGTACTCGTTCCCAAGCTGCCAAGAATCTGAATCCCATCTTGGGTGTTCAATTTACTTTTTGGTGGAGACAATTCATCTGCTTCAGATGGCTTCCACTGGGGCTTGCCAGAAGTAGGAGATGATGGCAGGCTTAAAGAGAAAAAGAGGAAATGTCACAGCAGAATTAAGGCATATCTAAAATATGAAACTGGCATTTCCAATGCGTGGGTCTGTCTCACTTTATTGTTACTTATCCTTTTCATCACTACCCATATGGAATTCATTACTGTGATGCCACAGCAAAGATTACATTGAGAAGGCTGTAATACTGTTTCCAGTTCTATGTGGAGTTTGAGTATCTTCACTTTCACTCACAAAAGAAAGACCCTCCTTAAAATCAAAACTTAGAATGGCTATTCAAACACTAAATATGACTTTATGAGGAAAACTCTAGAGAAACTACTCCTGGTTGTGTGAGTTGACATGCAAAAAAACCTCACAAGGCCAAATGCCTACTAGCCAAGTCATATCATAATACAAAAGTAGCTTATTCTAAGTCCTGTGAATGTATCACCTCTCTGCATAGCAATGATTTAATAAATCTAAACTGCATCTGGTATTAATAATAACAACCATATAAGACCTCATAAAAAGTCAGTGCAATTTGCACTCAAAACCTTTTCAGACATGAAATACTGAAAAGCAACAGAAAGGTGACATGAATGTATTTTAATGCTAATAGGATAATAAATTAAATTCAGAACTCCAACTGTTTTACAGAAGGAAACAGCAATTTCAACAATGCCTGATTTGTGAAGAATGTAAATTGCAGAGACCTTTTCTTTTCCTGTGACATATGCTAGAGCTAATAACACTTCACGTTCTTACTTGAAACCACTTTTCCTCTAAGCAAGGACAAGGTGATAAAATTTAGGTTCTTGTAAGGCTGGCAAGCACCCTCTGCTCTGATGAGTCCATAGTTCTCACAGTGTAAAAAATTCACATACCTATACTAAACACCTCATTTTCAATTAATTTTATGCTTTTTTTTCCTGTGGCAAACCTAAACACTGAAGAACATGCATTTGTCTACAGTGCACATTCCTAACAAAAGGGATATGTTCTCTTAGATCTGCTACTGCCTCTCTGGATGACCAAAACATTCACAAGTGAGTTCCAACTAGAAGGAAAAGTAGCAGCCAACTATGAAATAAAATAAATAGACTGTAATTTTCAGACTTTCTCACTTAACTAGAATGATGTTGAAGCCTAACCTTTCACAGGAATAATGAATGATGAGGGATCTGCTTTCACCTGATCTCATCTGATACTGAAAGTAAAACAGTCCTGGTCCACACCAGAACTCGGATGAGAGATCACTTGGAAAGATCAGTCAGCAAAAATCAGAGAAACCAAATGAGCTGGAATACAGCTCATTGTTCCTGTTGAGCTGGCACACAGGGAAGACAAAGATTCCTAAAAAAGGCAAAAACCCCCTTTTCCAGTGTGGTTTTCTATTTTGGCAGGAGTTTGGAGTTTGCAGCCCTTTCCTAGACAAAATATGTTTATAAAAATGTATCTCCAATCCTAATGTCTTTGTTATCTACAACTGCAGCTGTTTGCACTTGTCTGAAACACCAATACAAGAAATTCAGGGCCATAGAGCACTTATACAGAAAAATGCTCAGGATTCTGTGAGAATTGACAACAAGCAGTCACTGACCCTACAAGCTCATACTCGATTACCCAAAGCTCTGATTGTCAATGGCTGCAGCTTGTATGCTGGCTTTACAGTTTCACATGTATGTAGCTCCCTAACAACTCTGAAACAGGGAGAAGCACTGTATATGGCTTCCAGAGAGAAAAACAGATTTAAAATAAGGATAAACTGAACTATATTTGCATGTGCATTACTTTACTTCTTTCAAAATCATCTTCAGCTTGCTATCAGAGTGGTCATGCTTGCTTCATCTGCTTCCTTGCAGATCTCTCAGTGTCAGATAGATCCAGTCCTCTGTCTTCCTCTTTAAGGTCTGAAACTTGTGTTTCTTTCTGTGACTTCTGACAGAATATGTAAACAATACATAAAGTTTCCAGAGTTTTGACTTTTTATACAAGCTACAGCAGGTGAAAGATTTAATGAGTGTAAGGAGCCTTATTAATATGAAAGTAGTTTTTTATGGTAACTTTTTATAACTTACTGCTAAAAGTAATGTATGATAGACCAAAAAATCACCAAACTTTACATCTTTCCTAGGGTTTCTAGGATCTTCTGCTGTTCATCGAATTCAAAATACACTACATTCCCATGTAAAATTTGCTTTCTCTCTATTGGGAAGCAAGGACTATTTAGTTTATACTCAGAAATTTCCAGTATTTGTCAGCATGATTCACTGTCAAATTCTAGAAGCTTGGCTTCGAGTCCACGAGGCACCTCCACATTTGCTTTACAGAACACATCTACTATTTAGCCAGATCCCAGCTTCTCCTGATAACTGATACATTATGAAAATGTGCAAATCAGGCTGCAGTACAGTTCCAGTCACCTTACCTTGGGGATGTGGGCAGTGACTTGCCCTCTGACCGCTGGGCTTCTAAAAGCTGCTGGAGCTGGTTCTGTAAAGTCACACGTTCCACAGTCTGCCTGCAGGAAAATGGAAGACTGTTAACCTCAAACTGTAAAACTGACTGCATAAGTAAGTTACAGGAAAACTGATGCTACCCTTTCAACTTTGTATTAAAGAAAGAAGTCCTCTTCACCTGTACTTCATATACTGAATAGAGAACTTATAAATAAGAACATAGCTTGTACTTCTGTCTGAATCTGTGCTGACATTTTGTGATCACTGCACAAGAACAACGGAGAAATACTTACTTGTCAGATTATTTGTAATACTTCATATAAGGACAAGTGTGTGATCATAAGTAACAGTGAATTGAAAATTAGTGACTCACAGACACAAAAATATGGTAAACTTAGGGTCATTTGTTTCTTACTTGTTTATGGAAAAGAATGGAAAGCATACATATTAAGCAGTCACTTCCTATGTTCAGTGGATGGCTCTCATGATCTGAGCAACAGCTCAGGCAACTGCTTCCTCCCTTTCTATTTGCTAATCAACTCAGAGAAAAGTTTCTGCCCACTGGAAAGATTGGTCCAAACTTCAGCTGCAGGATGGAGTTAGGTATTTGATGTCTGTATCACATCTGCTTCTGGCACAACTTTTCCAAAGGTCCTACCTGGGCTTTGCATCCACCTTATCCGTGTGCAACACCCACCCAAGCTTATCACTTCAGTGTGGTGTTGTGATCTAGACTGCTTTTCAAATAAATTTAGAGAGCAGCACTTAAAAAATTGCAACAGTACGTAAAATTGTTAGTAATATGAGAGTGATATTCACAGTACAAACTCCATTTTCAATTTATCACCTTTAATCAGATCTGTTGTCCTGCAGCATACCTATGAGAAGTAGGAACCAGGAAGGTCTCAGCTGAGCATTATAACCTGCAAATCCTCATGCAGTTTTACAAAAATGGTAGATCAAGACAAAAAGGTTGTCTTTTCCATGCTTCCATACAGTCCAGACATTCTATTCTTATATCAAAACACTCCTTTTTGTTGACCACCACAGAAAACATGTGTTTAGTGATCTGTAATTTCCAGTGCATCTAAACACTGCACAGACAGAATTATTTAAAAAATTCTAGAAACTTAGAGATTTAGAGGTTTTTATTCCCTGGTCCTGACCAAATGACCATGGGGAAATTACTTTTTAACTGTTTCCCCCAGGCTCTGCTTCTGTTTCTGTCTAAGCAATATGTTTTTAGTTCTTTTATCCTTGTTGGATATGCAGAACTAAGGCAGATCTCTACCAGTGAGCTGGACACATTCCTAGCTCACATGCCATCAGCAAAAGATTTAGCTGTGTTCCAAATGAAGTCCTTACAACTGGCAATGTCGAAGCCAGAAAGAATCCAGATCACTTTTCAGGCTACAGGTTGTACTTGCAAGGCTGGCAGAAAACAAATGCTTTTAATATATCAAAGTGAGTTTGAGAGGTGAAATATAAATAAAGGTGTGATCTCGACATACTGCCTTGCATTTTACAACACAGCCATGCTTTATGTAGATCCTTTCTTCCTTTTACTTTCTATCTTCCTTCCTCTGGCCTACATACTTCCTTAGAGTATTTTAAAATTACTCCTACCATCTGTCAACATTAGCTTATATTGCAGCTCCCCAGATACTCTCCTATAAGAGCCAGTGAAATTACTTTCAGGTTGTGATGCAATTCATCTGTTTTCTTTTCCTTTTTTCATTCCTTCAATTTTTTTTTTTTCTAAATAATGCAGCTAGCAGTTTTTTATGTCTTTAGCTTCAGTGGAGATCTTTGGCATGTCTTCTTGAGGTAATGTTCTCATTCCAGTTAAATAATTTATTGTGTTAAAAGACTTTAAGTTTACTCCATTTTCACAGTTTAACTAGTTAGTGCATAAGTCACAGACACACACACATCTTTCCAGCACTAAAGATAAATAAATGCACATATGTATTCCAAGATAACACTGGAAACAGCAAATCACAACTTCTTGGAATTGCAATACTGCAAAGTATTAAAGCCAGACTGATTCAGGAGACAAGATCACTGTAGCTTCAGGGGTAAGAGGGTATACTTGCTTTATTATAATTGATGGCCAAGTCCTGGGGATCTTATCTTAGCCAATGTGAATAACATGTAAGGATCCTTTGGTGTCTAGTTAGACATCTGGAGACCCCAAATACCTCCTATGAAATCAGGGGGCTCAGTAACTGAAGAGGCAATAGGCGGAGGTACTGGGCTCTGCAGGAGTATCTCTCATGGCATGTTTTCTTATTTCTCCTTCTTTTTCTTTTTTTAATAATATGAGAATGACTATGCTACAAAGTAGATCATAAAATGGCTTAACTAAGTAAAAAAGAGACTAATATTGCAAAGTTTATATTGGGTTTCTTACTATGTCTATATAACATGCTCTACCCCCCAAAAAACCCCACCCAGTGAAAAACCCCAGTAAGTTGCGCATACCGCTGGAGAGATTTTTTTATCAGTTATATTTACAGCTAATCCTAAAATATTCCATGAAAATCATGGATTTCTTTCACACAACACAAAAAACACCTACTACAGAGAATATTAGGTGATTTTCATCTTTTGATTCATGATTTGTTTTGATCTTTGCCTTGACAGAGATTTTGGCTTGATAGCATATCAAAAGAATTAGTAGGTGTCTCACTTGTTAATTGATTTGCCATACATAAATGTAGGACATTACAGTCTGGAAGTGCAGGTCCACTGTCAGGCAGCATTGCAAAATAAGTCTATGGAAGCACTCTCATGAATTCTGGGATGGTTTCTTCAGACTGGAAAGCCCAAATAATATAAATAAAGTTATACTGCATGTAGGAATTTTCTACACTGGCAACTACAGATTTTTTTGGGCAGGTGAAAGCAGTGAGAGAAGATAGCTAAGACCTGTGAAGACCTCAAGAAGTAATATGAAAGCAAATTATTTGGTATAGTCTCTATGGGAAAATTTTGTGACTGCCCTAAGTATTTTGTTTAGCTCAGAAAGTCATTCTGGATTGAAAAAACTTCTGTAATTGGCAAGAAATGCAAAGCTTGCATTTTGAAGCCAGTAACAGCAGATCTTTGAAGGTCACTTTCTACCTATGGAAAGAATTCATTGTTTTTTTCCCTTTTGAGGAAAACCCTCAGTTAATCCTCTTGTGAAGATTTGATGGAACATTTGTCATTTCCACTAATTTCCATTGTTCAAATACAAAGGCTTTTGCCCCTGAATGGGGACTTAGCTCTGAATATTCTTCTATGCTCCTCTGTATAAGTCAACTGAGCTGCTTTGGTTCAAAGAGCTGACAGATGTGAAAATTGGAAAAATGTGATGTTATAGTTTTAATTTTGTGCCTTTTGTTAGGGAATGGCTCCAAACAGTATGATGGCTTGGAATAACTTCTCTGTGTTGCTTGATGACTGGAAGAACTCATGAAAAGAGAATGGAAGATAATACATCCTTCATTGGGTTAAAATCATTGAAGATAAACGTCTTGATAAGTGCTCGTCTAAGAGAATTTCTGCACTGCTTTTCTTCTTGTAGAATATCAACCATTCCAGTCTTCCTGTGGTTGGGGGAATAGTGCTCCTTTATTTCATCAATAAGGCACTCAAAATAAAGAGGATTGCATGATCAGCTCATGCTTATGGAAGCTGAGGGAAAGCTGGGACTCATATAAGAGCCCTCAGTGTTGATACTGACTGTTCAGGTAATCCACCAGGACACAATCATACCTCTTCTTTCTCTAGAACAGTGCTCATTAACCCTGGGAGAAGTAGTTGGTGAAAATCCAGGAAAGCCAGCCCAACTGCCCAGGTTGCAGTTATTCCTACATAACAGCTACATTATGTACATTTGAAAGAATCAGACAGCAAATCTGACTTCCATCTGTTGCTGTCTAATGTCTTCAGGATCTTCAGACCTGCTTTCAGGATTTTCAGAGGTGCTGCAGTCAGTGAATTCTCCTGCTGTGATAAAGGAGAACAAGCTGCTCCACAGAGGTACTTTGTAGCATCCTTGGATTTTTCAGAAGGATGAGGACTGCAAAAATGGGCAAGAGTCTTTTTCCATCATCCCTTCTGGCTCCTGACCCTGTGAACATGGTCCATTGCATTTATCAAAACCACTTGTAGCCTGAGGCCTTCAGCCCAAATAGCCATGCAGAAGCTGCTCCTTCAAGCAGAAAATAGATTATTTCACTGCCTCAGTAAACTGCAACAGGGTTGCACAAGAGACATATCTTTGTAGGAGAGGGAGAAAAGGCTGCTGCTGCTATTACTGAAACTAATCTGAAGCCTGAAAAATAGGCTGCTGAAGGAAAGCAGATTTAACTCCAGCTGAAACAAGCAAAGAAACTCATCAGGAGCCAGATAAGAATAATTTCAATGACTTCCTGTGGATGCAGTCTGTGAGACAATGGGGATACTTGGAAAAATTTTAATAATGCTTTTGTCATGAAAGTCACAACTAGACTATTTCTGCAGGAGTAAGCAGCCTGCTGACTCACATAATAACTCATTTTTTCTGTATGAGAGGTAAAACTTTTATCAAGTACTGGATGAGAACAAAAGAGAACTGAAATATGGATATTCTGTGGCTGCCACCTCTACTTCCTGGTGTGTGTGTGGTTTTACATTTTTTTTCTGCTGAATTATGGGGAAAATATATTTCATTATATATTAATATGGGTCAGATGCTAATGTTGTCTTCTAGGGAAATGCCCTATGTTTATTTTTTTCCTTTGTGTCAGATGATTGTATTTTTCAGCAAGTGGACCAAGTACAACCAGGTACACTGTAATAACCAGGGAACATTGTCAGGCTGTAAAATTATGAAAATGGTAAATATTCTAATGACCCTCAGTTCAGTGTATGTATTTTTGACAGAATAAATGTAAAAGCATGAAGATATGGCAAAGACAAAATATAAAGGTAAAGACAGATCACTTCCCAGTATCTGTCATGGACAAAAAAGATTCAACATGAGGAACTTAATTCATTGTAAATTAGCATAAATATTTTAATACTGGTTCAGGTACTGGAAAACAAAGAAGGACAGACATTATCCTACCCTTTTCCAAGCTTAACTTCTCTCCCAGATTCATTGGCACACCTAGCTCCTCTTCACCATTCCCAGGCTTGATTCAAGACACCTCTCCTGCTCTCTTGTCATTGCAGCAGGTTACTTCCAGCCTTCTCAGTAAGCCAACACACAGCACAGGTCAGGGCTCATGCGTGGCAGTTCCTCTCTGTTGCTCCTTTTTTCCCCATCCTTTTCTGTTTCCAAGAGTGGGTCTTTGACAGGCTGCATCCCAATCAGGAAATCACTGTCTCTGGGCTTGTCCATGGGCTGCAGCCCTTTCGAGGGATGTATCTGTTCTACCATGGGAGAACATGGACCACTTGGGGGTGTGCCTTGTCCACCTTGGTGCACCTCCAGCTCCTCTGGCCTTGCTGTTCCCCATGATTGCCACTCTTCTGTTTTCTTTGCCTCTCTGGCACCTTCTGCTCTTTTTCAGATATGTTTTCACAGAGGTGCTACAAGAATGACCAACAGGGCTTAGCTGTGCCCTGCAGTGGGTCTATTGCAGAGTTTTATCTAGCAAAGGTAAACCCTCACTTGCGCTCACTGAGGCCACTCTGCAGCTCCCCAGCCAGCATAATATTTAATTTATACCAATACCAATATAACCAGTATACCAATATTTATACCAATACAACTAGGTACACGTTTATCACCATAAAATGACATGGTCTCCTAGAAACATGAGGTTATCAGAAGTCATTTGCATGGACTGTGATAGCTGACATCTTGATCACATATCTATGCTGGAACAATGTCAGGTCAGTGCTGATGGTTTCTAAGAGTCTTATGAGGATACTGACATGTTAAACCACAGTAACTGAATCTACAGTTAAAGCAAGCAATTAGAATAATTTGATTCAACATAATGAGCTCTTTACCGAATGTAAATAAAAACCTATATCAAAATATTAAAACCAGTTCATATGAAGATATATAGAATAGAAGATATTTATGAGTAGCCATGGTAGGTTTCGCTGACTTTCCAAGACCAAAAAAAAAAAAAAAAAAAAAAAAAAATCCTTCCAACTATTATTTCTATTATTCCTCCCAACATCAACATCCAGCACTGTAACCTGTATATAAAAGCATGCTTAAATGAACAGAAATGATGATCTGTAATGATGTGATTGCAAGATATGCAAAGGGAAAAGGGACTGGCTTTCTTCATACATACCCTTTTCATCTGTCACTCCCTTCATGAATGTTCACAGCAAACTGCCACAAAAATAACAGCTGAAAAATTGAGCTGCTAAAGTTGAAGGGACAAACACTTGACAGCAGGAAAGAGTGGAGAAATAAGGTAGAAATGTGATTTCAAAATGTCATATACAAGAAGAAGAAAATAAAAACTGCTAATAAACTGAAGATGAATTAGGGTCTCTTGCTAACAATGAAACACACTTACTCCTTCAGCTGCTTAGTCAGCTTGACAACTTGAGAGGCCAGTGACATACATGTCTCCACAACTACTAAGTAGCGGGAACACATGGTGTGCCCGTGTCGCTCAGCACTTTGTGAGGGTTTCTCTCCCACATGGTTTTGCATGGTGACATTTGCTCCATATTCAACCAATGTCTGTAAAAACATAAAAGGAAGCAGTGACATATGTAAGTTCAAATCTCTGCTGTGACTTCTGATCAGCACAGTTGGACAAAAAGCACTCCTGAATAAAATGCTTGAAAAATGTTAGTCTAAGCCACTAATTTTTAAAATTCAGTCTCTGAAAAATCTGCTTGCATTTTGAATTCAAACCACATACCAACAAAATCTGACTCAGGTGCAACAGTAACATAGAAGAGAAGCTGCAGTTCAGAAGAGTTATAAAGAGACTACATTTTATATATTATATATATATATATATTTCCTCTCCCCTTGAAATTCTACTAAATTAATTTGGTTTTTGTTCATTCATACAGCATCGAATGTAGAATTCATACAGTGAGTGGGACTACCAAATGGAGACAGAGGACTTTGTTTAGCCACCTATTGATTCTCCCCTGCACCACCGTAATAAATAAACTTTTGCAGAAGCACCTATCTATACATTACGGAACACTGTGGCAACTGTACATATGGCAAATCTAGAAAAGAAGACATAGGACATCTGTTCTAGATTACATCTGGGTTCAGAGCAGCATAAACACATTGATAGCCAGTTTATAGCAGGTGGTGATGAGCTGTAATGGCTTACCAGGTCTGCTCTTGGGATCTCCACACTGCAAGATATTGCAACACACCCCTAGAATCTCATTTTAGTAATGTCTTTGCTACAGTATTTGCTGACTCCTTTTGTTGTTTAGCTCTCCATTTTCTACCACAGCAGAATCCTTATGCTTAAAACACTCAATAGGGAAGTCTCAGTGTTCTGACTCCTTAACTAAGAAAGGCTTCGATATGAAAGATAGGGCAGACACTTTAGGTCAGATAGGCACAAATTTCTTATTGCAGATAAAGAACTATACAATGACTTTATCAATCTAGCTGGAAATTTGGGAGGGGTTAGGTCACTGTGGCTTTTTAATGCTGAGAAAAGTCTCATTGCTTTGTACTTGTTTGGTTAGTCACTATTTTCTTTTGAAGACATACTGAAATATGTGTCAGCTTTTAGTCTTCAAGAAAAATAATATCTTATACTCTGATGTATATGCCTCTGTTATTCACAGTGCCAGCAGAGAACCCCAGCTTGCTCCTGGAGAACCATCCAGGCTGTAAGCACGACATTTGAGTTATTCCTAGACTCGAATAAAGAGCATTCTATGTGCAAAAGTTCTGTCCAGCTGACCTCAAGACATTCAATAACTGAAGCAAGATTTGAGACCAAGCCCTCCCTCTTTATGATCTGTTTGTGACAATCAGAGTTAGGAGCTATTTGCATTACTAGAGTAGGTAAAACAGAACCTAAATATTCTGAGCAATGCTTTGATACACATTGATAGCAGCCCCTAGGAAAACTTGTGATCCTGTACAGCCAGAAACTACAGTGTCGTTAACTTTATGCATACACATGCAGAAGAGGAATTGCATGGCTGAGCTCTTGGTTGACTTATCCAAGCAGAGCTGGTAAACCACTGAGGGTTGGAGTGGCTTGGCTGACCACAAACAGCAGACACAGAGACCTCTACGTCTGCTGACAGAGAAGTGGAATGGGTGGTCTGTCTGATCTGCTAAGACCATACAGAAAGGAAAGTTATGTCCTGCACTGCATCTCATATCAATAGATTTGGCTTAATTTGTCAAGAAAGAAAACAACGGAGGGTTATGACCTTGCAGAAAGTAATCACATAGTTTGAAACATGATAGGAGAGTCATATGCTCATAAACACAGTGAGTAAACAGACGAGGGAATCACTGACAGCTTGTGATTCTTCATTTTTTATACTAAGGTGCATAGTTTCCCTGTTTCCTTTATCACTTCTTTCTTCTTACAAGATTATTCACTGTACAGTATTTTAAATTAGACTGTGAGCTTATTGAGCACAGAGCTTATTTTGTTTCACATCACAAAATATCAACTACATTTAAGACTGTGAGGTGTTAGTGAAGTGACATTACTGACATTGTGTATTTTTATCACTACTAGGTATTTTCATGACTTATTTCTCATGGCCTCACTTCAACAAAAAGCACTTGTTGAATTGCATGTTTACCTAAAATAATGTTTAGAATTTTAAGCCATTTATTAAGGTTTGTTCTTCCCAGGGAATGCAGGGCTAGTCTCTTTGTTTAGTTTTATCCATGAAAACAGCCTGCAGATGTCACCACTCTGTTCAAAACAATCTACACCCATTTCTCGTCCAAATGCACTGCACATCTTGATGAGGCACTGTTGAGATAGCAACCCTAAACACACACTCCATAGCAACCCTAAGCACGCCCTCTACCACAGCAGTGCCCCCCACTAACATAATCATAAACATTTCTTCTATCCTTTTTTTCCCAACTGATCAGAGCAATTGTCTAAAATACAATAATAAACCCACTAGATTCAGAATGGATGTGAAGGTTTGTTTCTTTTATTTTCGTATGAGTTTCCACAGGATCCATTCCTCACATCTTGAAGAAAAAAGACATGCCCCCTCAGTAAGAAAATGCAGAAATGGTCCTGTTCTCTTTGACTGTCTTCTTTTCAAGACTATTCATTCAGCTTAACCTGTTTTTCTTTTTTTTATTATGTGATACTCTTAAACTGGCTTTTACAGAGTTCTGTCTTCTTGGTGACCAAATATATAAAAATACTGTAATAGCAATAATAATAATAATAACAACAACAATAATAACTCTGCAGATGTAGATCCAACATAACAGTGTGCACAAACACACTCAGCTCTCTGAAGAGGTTAGCTAGTGAAAATTCACTCTCTGTATTTCTTTTAGGATTGGACTAATACAAATGTTCTGTATTTGCAGTGGCCTGAAGGGTGACATGGATTGGTCCATGTGTGGTAACAGGAATAACATGTTTACTGATACATATCTGAGTCCTTCGAGAATTACTGTTCCTTCTTAGACATGTTTTCCTCCCTAACTTGACTTAATCACTTTAATTTTTATTTCTTGCCTTTCTGCCAAGAAGCAATTTTTTCTTTTATCTGTTCTTCTGACTAGTTTGTTTATCAAATACCTCTCTGCAATTTCCTGGAATAATTTTATTATTATTTCTTCTCCAAACAGCTTTTGCTCAAAGTGCCGACAACACAAACACTGTAATGCACTCCTGTGACTAACGGATCTAGCAAATTTGATGGACAGAGGGTACATCTGCAATTAACACAAAGTTGCTTCACCTTCAAGGATTTACCAGAAGCACTGATCAACCAGGCAGGTGCCAGTGACTGGACGATGCCAAACTTGGCACCCATGTATGACTAGGGTTTGAAGAAGGATCCAGGGAAGAACAGGCCTGTCAGCCTGATCTCAGTGCCAGGCAAGTTCACAGAGCAGATCATCTTGACCATCCTCTAAGTGCAACAACTATTCTTGTACTTGCAACAAGTACAGGACAACTGGGGGATCTCACCCACACCATGGGTTTATGAAAGGCAGCTTCTCCTCAAACAACCTGATCTCATTCTAGGACAAAGTGAGTGACCTGCCTAGTGGATGAGGAAAAGGCTATGGAAGTAATTTTAGTAAAGCCTTTGAAACAGTTTCCCACAGTATTCTTCTGGAGAATCTGGCTGCCTATGGTGTGGATTTACTGCTCACTGAGTGAAAATCTGGCAGGATGGCAGAGCTCTGAGAGTGGTGGTGAGTGTATTTACAACCAGATCGTGGCTGGGCAGTAGTTGTGCTCCCCAGGGCTCAGGGCTGGGGCCAGTTCTGTTTAATGTAATCAACAACACAGACAAAGGGATCAAGTTCATCAAGCCAATTCACAGACATGCCAAGTTGGGCAGGAGTGTTGATCTGCTGGAGGGCAGGAAAGCTCTGCACAGGGACCTGCACAGGCTGGATCACTAGCCAACTAGAGGACATTCAGCTGCACTTGGACCACCCTAAGCAGCACAACAGGCTTGGAGCAGAGTTGCTGGAAAGCTGCAGGGCAGAAAAAGACCTAGAGGTGCTGGTTGACAGCAGCTGAACATGAGCCAGCTGTACCCAGGCGGCCAAGAAGGCCAAGGGCATCCTGGCCTGTGTCCACAATAGTGTGGCCAGCAGGACCAGGGCAGCGAGCATACCCTTTGCTTGGCACTGGTGAGGGCACACAAGTCCTGTGTTCAGCTACTGGCCCCTTACAACAATAAAGACATTGAGGGGCTGGAGCAAATCCAGTGAAGGGCAGCAGAGGTGGGGAAGGGTCTGGAGTAAAAGCCCTGGGAGGTTGGAGGAGGTGGGGCTGTTTAGCCTAGAGAAAAGGACACTGAGGGGGGGACATTGTTCTCTACAATTGCCTGATAAGAGGTTGGAGCCAGGTAGGGATTGGCCTCTTCTCCCAGGTAAAAAGTTAACAGGATGAGAGGAAGTGGCCTTAAGTTGTCCCAGATGAGATTCAGATGAGCTATTACGAAAAAGAAAATTCACAGAGAGGGTGGTTAAGCACTGGAACAGACTGACCACTGAAGTGTGGAGTCATCTGTCCATTTGGAAGTGGACAAAAAAACCAGTGTGGAAGTGACATTTGGAGATATGCTTTAATGGTTAACATGGTGGTGGTGCTGGTTTGGCCAGATGTGATGATCTCTGATGTCCTTTCCAACCTCAATGATTTTATGGCTCTACGGCCAGCCATCCAGTTCAACTCCATTACTTTTCTGGTATGTCTGCATTGAACACAGGTACTGGACAGAGGTATCCAAACTGGTTTATTCTGGCTCACATAAGTTCTGTAGATGTGTAAGCCTTCTCAGCTGGACAAATTACCGTTTTTAGCACCTCTATAAACAGAACTATATTGTCTTCAGTGGCCAAGATGACTCACTGAAAATTAGTTAGAAATCAGCATCACTCCGAAAAGGGTAGTTTACTCAAGGTGTAAATTGTTCAACAAAGCTATCTTTTATACTTCCCCTAAGTTGGAGAGCTACAGCTACTCAATGGAAAAAGAAACAGAAGGAAAATAACAGAATAATAAGAAAAGTATTCATATCTGCACTGGCTGCCCTTTTGTAACACAAAAACATATACACTAGCTGCTTATAAATAAACAATACAATCATGCTTTCATCTTGTCATACAAGCTAGTTTAGGCTTACAACAGCATACTCGAGTATATAATCAAAAACCCAGAGCTTTTCAGTATTTCTTTCTGACTCCCACTGGTTTAAAGTTCTTCCTTCAGATATATTGTAATGTATCAATAACTATAACCACTTAGATTTCCCATAATAATTTTTTTGTCATTCAAGCTTGAAGTTTAGAGGTATCTGCTATAGCTATCACTCTACCTGTATGCATCCTAGATAGCCATGTTGAGCAGCTATGTGAACAGCAGTATTTCCATCCTGGTCAACTTCATCCAGTGAAATCCCTTGTTCTTGCATAAACTGAAGAAGCCACAAAAGGATTTTCTCCTAAAGGCAAAAAAAATTACAAAATATAAGAAATAATGAAAAACTAAATATACTAGAGGAATATTGGTGCTGTCATCTATCACTAATTCTATCCAATAATTTCTTAGTTTCAGTCTTAGCTTTGTAGGCTTAGTGCATCATGGGACTCTGATTTGTCTTTTTGGTGGTTTTGGGCTTCTTTTTCCATCAAAGGAAAAAAGCTGAAATATTTTATTTCATAAAAAGACATAACAGGAAAAATATGAGTACTGTAACACATTCTGAGAAATTGTACATAAAGACTGTGGATGCCTCTGTGTTAGTGATGAAACCTGAGGGAGAATAACCCACATATCAATCTGAAAATCAGGTTGCAAAATTTGGACAGACTTCACAAGCTCCTCTGGAAAATTAAAACGTGATTATGCTCAGATCACAGAGCTAAGCAGATTAGATTCTTCAAATCTATAATCATTCCTCATCTCTCTGTGGTTGTGCTAAAGAAGAAGCAACACAACTAAAACCAGAAAATAAAGCTACCCTAAGAACTGAATTTGTTGACTCATGGACCATTTTTATGTCCTGCATGTTGGGCACAAGGGGGAGACTTGGACTGCAAACACTTGTCGCTAAAAGTCTGGAAGCCAAAACTGAAGTAGAAACTTTTTGGTGTGTGTGAGTGTATATTTTGCTGGTTGTCCATAAAAAGTCACCTGAGAGGAGGAGCACAAAGCACAGAGACACAGACAGCCTGTTTCCTCTATGAGAACTTCCTCTGTGAGCTGCAGGAACCAATTGGAAAGCTGATTTAATAATTGACAGCCTAGGTAACCAATTAAAAGAAGTTATTTCGCTTTCATGAATCACATTGGTAAAGTTAATCTGGTCGTTTTCACTCCTGTCGGGAAAGCAGGTAACAGCTGGCCCAGCCCCGGCCTGGCTGGGCAGGGGTGGGGGAGCCAGCGAGGCCTCCCCTGTCTTTCAGCTAAGGGCCTTGATGGCCAGGGGAAAGGGAAACCTTTGATAAGATCTTAGTTTCCTCAGCGGGGCCACAGCTCAGCCGGGGCCTTCTGCCTCCGTTTTGGAAGCAGCCAGGGGAGGAGAAGCCCCCCAGCTGTCCACGCAGCTTGGGAGAAATGCAGCTGGAACAGAGCTCAGCCGAGTCTCCCCTACACAGCCTGAGTGACCTGAAAAATCCTGGCATGGCTCCGTTCACCTTCTGCGTGCAATTTTAACCCTTCTGGTGCTCAGATAAGACTGCAGATCTCCTGAGCTCCCCTGAATGAGAGGAATAAAGCAGGGAGTATACTGAAGTCAGTGAAGTGGGAGCTGAATTTCCAGGTGGGAAGAGATTGAAGAGATGCCATGGATAAGCTGGCTGAAAAACCTTTTTTTGTGGGCTATGGGGGGACTGGACTACAGTGAAATTCCTTTAAATTGTGGAAAACTCCATTGGGGGGGTTGAAGTGCTTGAGGAAAAAGATCTTTTGCCCCAAGGGAATGGGGCTCTCTCTTCTGGAAACTGGAAAGATGGACAGAGACATTTTATGGAAAAAGAGATGAAGAGAATTTCTGTCTTTGAACAGCTTGCCCTTAAAAGAAATACCCCATGTGTGTGGCATAACCCATAACACAGCTCTGGAGGGACTGTGAGACGGGAGGAAGTTCCACGACTTGCAAATTTTCCTCAGGCAGATTCAAATTGTGAAAGTGACGACATCCCCTATGCCTAAACTAAAAAAAGGAACATTTTCTTTTCTCTCTAGAGTGAACTGAAATGATTATTTAAGTGGAAAACTGAAGTGTTCTCTGTATGTTGTGGTTAAGAAATAGGGAAGTTGGGGGCAGGGGGAGGAGGGAATGATCTGGAAATCTTACTCCGAATTTCTTATTTTTTCTGTGTTATTAATAAATTTTGTCTATATACCCTGCCTTGTCTTTGCTCCTAAATCCTATCACTAAAAGAAATTTAATATATTAGAATTGGCAAACCCAAATCAAACCAAGACATGTATGTAGATGAAATACACATTTATTTGGGTATTCTTTTCTAACACTGGAGAGTTATATATGTGCACTAAGCTTTTTCGATTTCTTATTTTCTCCAGGGAGTTTATTTGGAAAAAATTTTTATCTCTCCAGGAACTTTCCATGTCACTCCAGATTAAATTTAATTTTGCCATAATGAATATGTTACTGAAAATCTAGAATAAATCTACAGATTACATAGAAAAGTGGGATCCATTAAAGCTGACTACAGCTGCTTTCCCAGTTTTTCTGCCTGAAAAGGCAAAAAGATTAAATTACTTCCTAGCATAAAACTTTTTTATTTAAACATGTATTTTTTAATATCTTGCATTGATATCTATCATGTTATACTGACTCAGAGCTTCAGCTCAAAGGAACTTTGTAGCTTCTAATGCTGCTGAGGCAAATGCTGATCCACAGACTTAACCTCCAGCACCTCAATAGCTTCTGTGACACAGAAGTACATAATCACCCAAAATTATAAATGTGGAAAACTAAAGGAGACCTAAATATAACAGGACTGAAAACGCATATAGGACTCTGAGCAGTAATTAAGTAGAAAAAAGAACAATAAAAATAAAGAAAGAAAATTCTAAAAAGGCTGGAAACCTGCATTTTTTGTGCAGAAGTACCACAGAAATTTTGATCTCAATGAAAAGGAGAGGAATTGTCAGACCCTTCTATGGCTACTCCAGGATTATTCTTCCCATTGAAGCATCTGGGTCTCTGCTTACTACTTCAGACGGCTACTCTGTCTGATACTTATCTTCTTCCTATCTTCACTTCAGCAGCAATTTTGTTCTTATTACAGGTTGAAGGCATAGGTATTTTGAGTTCTCCTTGGCTGAATGCCCAACACAGCTGACAGCCAGAGATGTCTACAGATCACATATCCCTTTAAAAATACTTTAGAGCAATTTCTCAATATGCCAGTGGTGTTGGCCAGCAAGGAAGAAGGATTATACTGCTCCCCTTGAACTGCCCCTTATGTTTTAATAAGGAAAAGGAAAATATTTTAGGAAAACTTATCTGCAGAATTGGAAGACAACTGTAGCTTCGAAATGATGTATTTCTTTGGAACATTTTATGGATCACAATATTAAGGATGTTCTGCAGTTTTATGATCACAATAGGCATGGAGCAAATGATGCTTTCTAGTCATTTATCTTATCAACAAGGAAATCAAGTGGCTGGGTGGCTCTATTGAATCATCTGCACTTAGGACTACCTGTGCACTAAGTGACCACAGGCACAAGGTCATAGTACTACTCAAGCAGTTTGTGTTCCGACAAATTTATCCTTGACCAAAAAACCCCAAGAAAACAAATGTGTTTTCCACTTAAAACTAGGGAGAACAAAGCCATCATATACCAAAACATGCCACATTTCACTTTATTAACACTCATATTATGTATTTGCAAGAAAAATGTTTTTGGGAATAGATTTATAGTCTTCAATTCATTCAGACAAAATGAAAGATAGTAAGAAAATTCATCAGATCAAGACAATGAAAAACAACTACTTTTTTGTTAAGTAATAGGAACTGACAAATACTGATAAATTATTCAGTATATCTGTTACTTTTAAGACCTACAATCCTTTTGCTTTAGCAGTTATTAACACCCCTTTGTCATATTTTAGACCTACCGTAATTCAAATCTCTCTATAAAAAGATTTCAGGAAAACTTGGGACAGTCTGCTGACTTTGGTTCCATCAGATGACTTTTGGAAAAGAAAGTACAACTAACATAGACCATTTAAATCATTACATGGCCTACAAAAGGAAGGGTTAGCATGCTGAGGAGTACTGACTTTACAGCCAATCCTAGTCCCATCACTTGATATTAATTAAATCAGCTGGTCTTCCCAGTATCCCTTCACAGCAGAGGAACAGGAGTGAGTGAAAACAACATACTGCCTTTGCAAAAATGGCAATAGACAGGAAGGCAAATATCCTGAGGTGTAAAAAAACAGATGTTTTGTTTGGTGTCTGCATATCTGAATGTCATACACTCCTTCCCACTGTGCTCTCCAGAACTGTACCACCATCAAGGCATGCTCAGGATCCCTTCTCTATCCTCAGCCATACTTCAGTCTGGTTGTCCAAATTCTCCCTAGACTCTCTGGAATTCAAAAACCACAAACCCTTGGCATTCCCCACTCTCTGCCTCTCACCTGTGCAGTCCATATTACCACAACATCCCTGATGGAAAGACTTTCCAGCCCCATGAAGCTCTAAGTCAGGCCTAGGACGATGAGCACCTCCGACTGCACCACCACATTCCTGTGACATGGTGACTGGGCTGGGCACAGCTGGGCATGCCCTCATGACTTATTGCACAGCGTGAAAAGGCCAGCCAACCACCATGGTTTCTCTTGCATAACCTCATGCTTAAAGAAACCCTTGCTAGGAGCTGTGATGACCAGGCTACAGGCTGACTTTGAGCTTTTCTTCTCTTCATCAGATTAAGTTATGCGGTCCCCTCTCCTATTGGAAAAATAAAATGTTGCTGACATGTCCTTGGAGGCAGGCCATGATCGTAGTTTGAGGACCTTTAACATAGGAACTTCGGTACGAACTCCCTTCTGTTGCCCATTCTAAATTGTAATTCTTGAAGAAAAATATGGCATGCATGTCTAATGCCTGGGGAAACAATGGATGGACTAACTGTCTTAGAAAAGGATTCAATAACAGGTCTTTCTTGTAAAAATATTACTCTTGTAGTTCTGCCAAGACGAGTGTTTACATGGATTATCTCTCATGTAAGTAATGGTAAAATAAATTAAAGCTTCCAGAACAGTGCCAAGTAAGCATTTAAATTTCTTAAAGTTTCTTTTTTTTCTTAACACAGTTGGGTAAGATAGTCTGGCATCCATTCAGCCTCAATATTTCTTCATGTTTGAAGGTTGTTTATGGATTATTAAAAAAAAGATAATTGGTATTACATATGAACTTTCTTTGGCATTCAGATAACTCAGCAATTTATATATCACCTTTTCAAATTTCATGGGTGGCTGATTGTAGCTGGTGTTTCTTAAGTGGCAGAGCTTCCGTTCTGCTTTGAAAAGAATTTAGATAAAGTGTGCCAGATCTGTTTCTGGCAGTAGACAGCATAGCTCACTGAAAAAACTCCAAAACTTCACTGGCTTTAGTTTGTATAAATATCTTTAGAGATGAGGACAAAATTAGGTTAATCAAGTGAAGATATGAATTCAAGTTCACATGCAACTTTCTCTTCCAAACTTTTTCTTCCCAGTAGCAAGCACTTTTTTCTCTAATCCTGTTCTGATCTGGCTCACATATTCTGTATCCTCAGTGCTGGGTTTACAGCAAACTTGCTAACACCAGCAATCTGTAGATCCAGCAGGGTCCTACCTCACGCCAGTAATGTCTACATAAAAAAGGAAAGTGTAGGAAAAGAAGGTCTTTGCACAGCATGAAAACAAGGGCATCTGTATGCCTATGGAAACAGCAGGAGAAAAGGGAGACTCCCAGCTCCATAGCCTTCCAAACCTGCCTCCTCTCCTTCCCTATCCCTACAAGTAAATTCATGCTTGGACAGAATCAGTCAGCAGCAGAAATATGCCACAATAATTGTATGGCATTTAACGAGACAACCACACCAGCAAAGAGTTATTTTCTTAGTGGTTATATTTTCTTAAGAAGAGTAAAAACCATTAGCACAAAATCAGTGGGGTGTCCCTGCCAATGTCTGGGGGATTGGAACTAGATTATATTTAAGGTCCCTTCCAACCCCAACCAGTCTATGATTCTGTGATTCCATGATTTATCTTTGCCTCTTGAAGAAACTGTGGGATAAAATGGTCCATCTGCCAAAGAGATTAGAGAACAATAACTGATCACAATTCCTTTCACAGTAGATCCTGGATAAGGTCCCTTGAAGAGGGGTTACTGCAAGGTCTACTTAGGAAAAAACGGACATTGTGGGAAGAGAATGTAGTGTAATTAAGTGGCATATATGTTCCTCTAGATTCAGTACTTCAGTGGTGTCTCACTGTTATACCAATAGACACGTTAGGTATGAAACAGGATTGATTTACAATTAGCTAGAGCATGACATTAATAACACCAAGCTTATGGGATCAAACCCCATATGGGCCATTTAATTAAGAGCTGGACTAAATGATCCTTGCGGTCCTTTCCAAACCAGAATATTCTGTGAATCTACAACTTATTTTTGTATGTAGGTTTCAGTGAAAGTGGCTAAAGCTAGACAGATGATGTTCAAGTTCCACCATACTTCACTGCCAATACAATGAATTCTTAAATTGCAAAATTCTGTTGCTCTTCTGATGTGTCCTGTGAGTCATCTAGATGACAGCTGATCTCTGTAGACATTCTTGGGATATACTGGCTGGTCTAATATGCTAATATGGTGAATATGGCCTAATCTTCTCCTTGCCATTATTCAAACCTTATAAAACAAAACCAAATCAGTCAAAAAACAAACAAACGAACAAACAAACAACTTTAGAGCAAAAATGCTGAAAAAATTATACAGATTAAGTTGGGAAAGATTTTGCTATATTTCAATTAATTCAGAACACCTGTAACTAAAAGGCATAAAAATATGCACATACTTTAATTTAAATTCTTGTATAAGCATCTAAGTAAGCTATTTGAAAAAGTAAGAGAAAGTCATACCTGGCCATAGCAACCTGCATAATGAATAAGGCTTGGGTGGTCTTTTGAGCAACTGAGTTCTGCAATAGCCTCTGTTTCGCTCACCATCCACCGAACACATTCCAGCTGACCATTCTAAATAAACAAAAAAAAATCCACTAAATTCCAGCTGTTTCCATTCTAAACACATCTACTAGAGAGCAAGAAGCTTATCAGAGTTATTAAAAATTTCCAGTTTGATAAAGAATTTAAAGAATAAGCCAATAGCACCTTTTGTCTTTTTCTGCAGAAAGACTAGCTTATTTAACAATTACCTCCTTTACCTCCAATAATACTTGAGAATACTTTGTCATTCACAGAAGGGTGTGTAAATATGCTGGAGTTCCTCCTGCAAGTGAGGGTGCCCCAGCACATTATTTTTAATGATGATGAACCTGACCTGAGCCATTGCAAAGTTCTGCAAGAGCCTTTAAGTGATCTGGCTTAACTAAATCTTCTGGCTTTTGGTCCTTACTTCCAGAGTGGTTTTCACCACTGACACAATGACATTTATTTTTCTTGTTCTTCCTTTGTATCACTGTAACTCCCATAATATTGTACTTTAGGGTGCACCCATAGTATAATATGTGTGGGATGTGCACCTGTTTTCCAGAAAAGGGGTAAGTATCAGAATTTATTGGCTTACAAACACATTATATACCTACCCTGAAAAAACAATAAAGAAAAATTGCTAAAATTTTGTAAGACCTTAAACTGGCAGACTGTAACCAAGAATTTGGAGTATTTCATTAGTACAACTAGGTATCAGTTTAATTTTCTAATCATACGCCTTGGCCCAGAAAAATAAAAGAACCCAACTCTGACACCTGCACTAGGGCCCTAGGTCATTGAAATGATGCTTCAAACACGGAAAACTGCAGGTTGGAATCTACAAGTCTTCTCAGTTTCCAAACTTTATCCAGGAAGCAAGTAACAATAAACCACCACAAAAGAAACAGAAACTCTGGCACAATGTTTCACCCCTTTCCTTCTTTGTTCTTAAGGTATTTGGAGGATAAAGGAGTGACATTTACTCTCACTAAAGAACCAGAATCACTATGGTTAAATCATCAGCCTTCCTGCACTATCTTTTATTTTAGTGTAGCAACATCCTGAATTTCCATATTTTCCTACATAATAAGCTTTCCTGTAAACTTGGACAATAATTTTTTTCAGATTTTCACAAGCTGTTCTGCAACATGTACATTTTAACTTTGATTAACTGCTTCAGACAATCGGGAATTTTCACCTCAAGGTGCTTTTATGCTTTGTAAACTTGTTATCACACTTATCTTACAAGAGTATACAAGCTATTTGTAAAAATTAGAAATTATGCTTCTCAAAGAAACAAGTGAATCCTAGTTAAGTGAAAGCTGCTTGAAATGTAACAAACTGTCTTTAGATTCAGTAGACTGATTTAAAAATTAATGCATATACATTGACAACAATGTAAAAATTGTCATTGTTATACAGTCGATATTACATCTTGTGTAGTATCCATTTTACTTTGTTTATGTAGTACATAGGGCATTTTTCCCCTCACTTTCAAAGCTTGAAAAATAACATCCTGGTGGATGCATTTCTTACTGCCATCACAGGAGGAAACTAAATGACCTTTATGTCAGGTTACAGTAGGGAAAGGGCCTGTTACCTTTATTGCTAATCCAGCTGGAGTTAGCTGCTCAATGTTTCGTTCGTTCAAACAGTCTTCACCCATCAAAGAAGTGAGATGCTGCAGGCATTCTGCATGTCCCTTTGATGCTGCTACATGCAACAGATTGTTGTCACATTCATCGTGGATCTTATCCAGATTATCTGCTGCTAAATGTGGCTGTTAAAAACAAGCGTATGTTAGCTACAACTCAGGATAAAAAGATACATTTATCCTCACAGCCCCAGACACAAGCCAAACACAAGGAGGTTTCCCAATAGGCATGTTCTTTTACAAGTCAAAATCCAGAGCTTTTAACTTCACTGTATAGAATCTGGGTACTATTAGCATAAGGACAGAAGTGTGATGTTCACTGGCTTGATTAATTGTCAAGTTTCTCTCCTTCTCATGTAATTGTCATGCAGCAGTGCAAGATCTTAAGTGCCTTTCAGTCTTTGCACTAGTCTGATAACAAGGTAGCTGCAAAAATACCCACATTTTAATAATTTCTGTTTCGAGTTTTCTCTCCTTTTTTCTTTTCCCCCTTTGGCATTATACTGATGAGTAATTGAAGAGAAAACATTCATGACTTCTGAAAGACATTGCAGATTAATTTTGCTCATATCACAAAAGTGGTAGCTTACATAAAGCACCGTTTAAAATGCAGTTTAAACAGTTTAAAATGACAGAAGACTTTTATGTGATAGCTTGTTTACGTGAAAAAAACTGTTGGGATATTTACTCAAAGTTCTACACCAGCATGATGTAATACATTATTTCTGCCCAATCCTAACCTAAAGACAAAACAACTGGATTGAGAAACTCCAAAAGAAAAACAGAATATTGAAGACAGAGTCAAGGAGTAGCAATAACAATGTTCCTAGAGTTATGCAGTCTTGCCAGAGTATTTATCTATTAGTGTAGAAGGGGTTTCAACCAGTTTGGAAAAAATATGCATTTTCTTACCTAAGATGTCCTCTTCCCACCTTCCCACCACCTCCCCCCCCACCCAGTTTCTATTGAAATGAATTTAACTTGCTTTAATATCTTAATGAGTAATCTAATATTCTCTTCTGCCTCTGTCTAGTTGTGAATATCTTCCTTTGTTCTTGCTTCCATGTTAAAATGGTGTGCCTTTGTGCTTGAGCTAGACTGGTAAACAGAGAAGCTAAAAAAAAATCTAACAAAAACAGTTTTTATACATACACTGTGCCTTCACCAGCTGTTCTGTGTGGAGATCACATGCTCTGCATCATTGTGCTGCTAACTTGCAGCCAGTTACTTTGGAAACCATCACTGACAGTGCCTGATCACAGTGCTAGAATTTACTGAAAAAACCTTCATATGGGTCAGAGGCCAATGAGGCTTTACAGAAAGCTCCTGCCTGAGAATGCTGCTGCAACAACACAGCATAAACACTCCTGAATAATAATCAGAATACAACAGAAGCCCCTCTGTTCTCATTATCAACCTCTACACAACAACAGTGGCAAACCAGCAATAATTGAGTAAAGTGACTTACAAATGTGAAAGGCAAAACTCAGTTAGGATTTAAACTTGATATTTAAGTGATCCTGTAAGTTAAAATGTCTGCCTTCATCATTTCAGTGTACTGCATAAAACAGCAATTTTGGCTATGCATACATAAAACTAGTGTCCTGATTTTGCAACATATTTTATTTAAATATTAATACTTTCCATGTGGAAGTCCATAAGCCTAATTTCTAAGGAGCCTACAAGATAAAAAGGGCAGTGGTCCAAAATATGAACTTCACCAGCTTGCTGGCTTAATAAACCAAATCATAGATCACTTTTATTCTATGTTTCTTACGAAAAAGATTATACTTACCAGTAAAGATATTTGGCCTTCCTTTACAATGTTTAAGATGCTCTTCATTTTTTTCACCTCTTCGTTCCTGTCTTCTGGGCCCCCTGCACTGCTCCAGCTCATACCCAGCTCCTCCAGCTGCTTGCTCTCTGCCACTGCTGTCTGCAGGTGGAAAGTCCTCCGGTGGCAGTTCGGCATCGTCTTCTCAGCTTTGTGAGCGTGAGCATCAGCAAGTGTCCTGCTGAGGAAGCCCTTGCCTTGGGCTTCAGATTCATGGGCTGAGCTACACTTAACTGGCTGGGAGAGCTCTAATTCTTCTGCTGAATGCTTGTGCTGATCAAGGACAATGGGTTGCGTTTTTCTCAGCTGAGCGCCTTTCACAGGAGAGAGCACACAGAATTGTGTTCCGCCAGTGGGCGAGCTCTCTGTGCTCCCTGCAGGACAGCTCTTGACACTCAGACCATTCATGCTTGAACACACACTTAAAAGTTTTTTCTCAGGAGCTACCTTTGTAAAAGAAACAGGTTGCTGACTTGATTTAATATAAGGCACGTCCAAAATTTCATCCATATCCAGGTCATAGTGCTCCAGCTCCCCAAGCAGAACGGCAGGCTCAGTGCTTTTGCTTTTAAGGCTCTCTCCTTCTCCTGGACTCTGGTCATCATTTGGAGGTGCAGACTGAGAATCATTGCCTTTCTGGTATTCTCCCTTCTGGTTCTTCTGGTCATCACTTTCATTGTTCTCAGAGCTTTCTGGCTGATGCTTTAATGGAGAAACCCTCTTCACTGGTCTGAATTTATTGCACACATCTGCAATTCCTGTTGGTTTCTGTGCATTTCCAAGAAGAGTTGAGACCCCACAGTTCCAGCTGCTACTGGAAACTAGACAAAATAGAGGAATTTGATTTAGCACTTAGTGCTACCTGACATGTGACATGATAGCATGCTTTAAAGATACACCCAGCCAGACACTGGAAACAAGAATTATATGATAACATGCTGGACCCATATTGAAACAGATTTAATGGCACGTCTATCAAGAGAAGAATTTTGCATTCCTAAAATAAACTTTCTTCAAGGATGTATAATGTAATGATGACAAATAATTAGTTCTAATCAAATTCTAACCATGAACACAAGTTGTCAATGAGCCAATAATGTGTGCTTGTACCCAAGAAAGCCAATGGTATCGTTGGGTGCATCAAGAAAAGCATTTCTAGCAATGATCTAGAGGTGATCCTCACCCTTTGCCTGGCCCGGATGAGGCCACGTCTGGAGTGCTGTGTCCAGGTCTGGGCTCCTCAGTACAAGAGAGACATGGGAGCTCCGGGGGTGGGCCCACCAGAGGGCTGTTACTGTTAAGGAACAGGACCACCTCTCTTACCAGGAAAGGCTGAAGGAGCTGAGCCTTCTCAGCCTTAAGAAGAGACAATGGAGGCAGGACCTCGTCAACATCTATGAGTATTTGAGAGAGTGTCATGAGGATGGACCAGGCTCTGCTCAGCAGTGCTCAGCAATAGCAGGACAGGCAACAGGCAGAACTGACACACAGGAAGTTCCACCTGAAGACAAGGAAGAATTTCTTCACTGTGCAGGTGACTGAGCACTGGAACAGATTGTCCAAAGAGGCTGTGGAGTCTCCCTCACTGTACTTGTACACAATCCCGTGCCATTGCCCTGGGATAGCCCTGCTTGAGCAGGGAGGTTGGGCCACATAACCCGCTGTGGTCCCTCCCAACCTGACCCATTCTGTGAATAATGGCCTAGTGCCATTTATAGGCGTCCTGTCTAATGATGTTAGTTTGTACTCTGCTCTGCACTGAGAGGCATTGTAAAAGTAGGATGATTTTCTGGGAGGGCAACAAAAGAGTCAGTCAAAACTTTTTAGTGGATTTAGCACCGATAACAACAACTCAATTTTTAAGTCCTGTTTCCTCTGGAAGACGTATTTGTCTTATAAGAACTAGAAATTCATGATTATCAACTGAGAGCTGGGACTGCTCAGCTTGGGGAAGGAAAGGGTCAGGAGGAACCTTATCATTAAGGAGGGGTAAAAATGTTCTTCTCTATGACAGGACAAGAGGCAACCAGCACAAAGTAAAATACATTAAATTCTGTCTGAACATAACACTTTTTAAATGGTGTGGCTGGTCAAATACTGGCATAGTTGCCCAGAGACTTTTTGAAATATCCATCATTAAAGATACTCAGAATTCAGCTGGACACAGACCTGGATTAACCAGCTCTAGCAGCCCCTGCGTAAGCACAGTCATTGAACTAGATGGACACTCCCAATCTAAACAATTTTGTGATTCTCTGATCTAAAAATTGACCCTGCTTATTGAGGTGTGATGTTCCTTCTGAACTTCTCCTCTCTATGCTAGGCTTCTCTGTCAAACTTTCCATCCCTTATATGTATAACGTGTGTACACCCACACCCACATACACACCTATAGCTCTGGCCTTACAGACGATTATTTCACTGCACTGCAGGATACTTTGGCCAATGAATCTGACTTGAGAGAAGGAGCTCACGTTAATCAAACTCTTAATCCTACTGAATTTTAACTCAATCCCACTTAATTCGCATTCCTCTATAGTCCCAACTGGTGATATTGATGATCTTCATAATTAGCAGAATTCTGGCAAAGAATTTTCTTTTTTGCTATTTTCAGCTGAGGGACAGCACTAAAACCAAAAAAGCATTTAGGCAGTTACTATGCCCCTTTCAATGTACACTAAGAGTTAATGCACTCTAAAAGTCAAGAATACTGTTTAAACAAAGGAGATTTATAACATGTGCTAACTGCATATCAGTGGGATCTAATTTGTGGTCAAAACACACAATTTGCCATGAACACCTTCCTAAGGAAACAGATATATACACTTTCAGTGCAACATTGATATCCCAAGCAAAAGATTAGTATGGTTTAGTAGTTATGGATGTCTGAAAATTACATTAATACTTTTGGAAGTGCTTAAGAAAACATTTCCGAAGAAGAAATAAAAATAATAATAATCAAAAAGCATGTAACTTAGTGGGCCAATACAAAGAACGCACTGTACTGACTTATTTATGTATTGTATAAGATTCTAGGTTCAAAGGCCTATACTTTTATGTTGGTTTTATTTACATGTGAAATTTTTTCCAAGTGATACAGGGAAATGGATACCATATGTTTCCCAGCTGTTTTGTTCTGACAGGAACTATTAAGCACTCAGTATGGAAATGAATTCTGTCTGAGTTTTATGAAAACACTGCTTTCAACACAGGGGTCTAGGCAGAGGGAAAGGCATCAACATTTTGTTTGTCATCACTTTATTTAAGCTTACATTTATTTTGTTGCTTCACTTTCTCCACTTTTTAACTTTAATAACATGTATTTACATAAACCACTGGTGACCAAACTGTAAAATCAGGCACTGAGAAGAAGCAATGATGTTTATTGCAAATATGCCTTGGATAATTGTGAAGTCATGTATTTCCCCTTTCATTAAAGTTAGAGCCAAGTAAGGTACTTCAATTTTTCATTATTTTTTCATTGTTTTTTTCATTGATTTGGTTTTTTTTTTGCAACACTGTTTTTCCAGGGGAAAAAAAAAAACCAAACTGGATATGTTTACTGACTTAAAACACCCTCTTCACTTAACTAAGATGATGAATTTCCACTGCTTTTAATAAAGGATTAGAATATAGCATTTAACCATACAGCTGAAGGGACGAAAGCAAGCCAGACTAGCAGACATAGTACTTCTTTGTGCCATTTAGTCCCTGGGAGCTGCATCAGTCCCTAGGCAGCTACAGCACAGTTTCCCTCTACATGACACCGAAGCCTAGCCTGGAGTGGACCAGGACGTGGCTACAATCTCCTTCATTCTGCTTTCAGATGCTTGTTCCCCTAGAAGCAAAAGCAAGTCTTGCCTAGAGCCTCCAAAGCACCAGCACAGCAGGAGTTACACTGAGTAGTCTTAAACAGTTGCTCCAGAGGAAAAGCCTCTTGCTCATCTCTCCATACTTATGAACTCAGACAGGGGCCATTAAAAGTCTGGGTCAAATAAATACTGTTTGATTATTTTATAAACAACAGTAAAAGATGGCCTGCGTTTAAGGCAGGGGGCTAGAATGTGGAGCAGCTAGTTTGATTCCACAATCTGACTAATAATTCTGGTACACTCCTAAAAGGTGACAAAATTTTTTTCCCCCAGGTATGTATCAAAATTATCTCACAAACTTTTATTCATTAATATAAGAGACTACTATTGTATTACTGAGGCAAGAAGAGCGAGGAACACAAACACTGCAGACTTCATTCACATCGGTAAAGAAGTGTTAGCTGCCCGATAGACCTGAGGTGTCAAAGTATTTCTTTGGCACAAAAAACCCTTTATCTGACGAAAACCTGCAAGGGTCAAATTTGCAGATGTAGTTCTTTACAATGTATTGTGCTCTGTGTATTTTTTTGAGGAAGACAAAATGTAAATGAGTCCAGAGGCCTGCAAGCTTATTTACAGATTTTCTTATCTATTTATCTACTGACAGATGTCCTAGAATTACTGGGGGCAAATAAGCACAAAAAATGGGCAACTAGGAGGCAACTTCTCTTTCAATTTAATCCCCATCTGATACTATTTTCAGGAATCAAAATTGATCCCTATAACCAGCTGGAAGCATTTTTTGACTTTGAAGTATTTTTCAACTATTTCCATTTCTAGAGCATGGTGGAGTTTTACCTGGTATAGAAGCATCATATAGTACTACAGGGAAACTGAGTTTTCTCCACTCATCAAGACAACCTCACACACAGAATTTGACAGTTGTGACAGGTAGTTTCTGTTATACTTACAGTCTAATGCCAAACATCAAAATGCCTCTAAATTGTCCTGAGTACAATGAAAATACCATGTTTTACTTTAAGAAAGTCTGTGAATAGCGTTGACGACTGCCCATATTTTTTTAAATGCAGTATTTCAACATATTGCTCATATAATATTGGGAAGGGACCTGCAGCAAATCTATACAAAATGTTTGGAGTTCTACTGTCCTCTGAAAGAAATGCCTGGGCTTCTTCCTAGTGATATGCCTTCAGCAGAGACTCGAATCAACTAAGACCCACATTAATTCCAGGTCCATTTAAGGCACTGTGATTCTGACTCTGTATACAGGTGCTGAGGTGTTGACTACACTAGAGAAACTTTCCAAAAATTCATGGTTGTTATCACCAATGTATCTCCAACACTTACAGAAGTATGTGGGCTCTATATGATAGAGGAAGGGTTGTCTCTTGCAAATCAACTGATAATCAGAGACAGATCTGAATATCCATTTACTCCTTTATTAATATCACAAAACTCGTATTTAACTGAATTCATTCTGACTGAAGGTGGCACTGTTTTACAGTTTTAACGTATCAATAACCTATACCAGGAATACATATTAGAGTTTTTTAATGTAAACATGAGAACCTGAATTAAAAAACAATCCTGCACAGATAAGAATGGAGAAGTTTTGTTCCCATTTAAGTGGAATCTCAAGTCACTATAAAGAAGAAAGAAAGTGTATACAGGATAAGTAATAATTAATGCTTTTAAACAACAGTGCACCTTTCCCAGGTAATTCAAACATTATGTGTCTCAGTGAATGAATTTTTTTTTCTTATCTTGGCTTGAGGAAGAATAATACAAAAGCTGTTATTCTCAAGTAGAGAATATAGGAAAGGCAAAGAAAACTTTGAAATCAATAAATTTGGTTTACTCTTGTATAGACAGACCTATGGACTTAAAAGGAAGGTAGCAATCAAAGTTCTAATAAAAAAACAGAAGAGGTCATTCTGGCACAAAAAGGAAAAGGGAGATTGCAAAAATTGGGTAGGAAAAGAACTAGTATGTAGCTAGCACAAATGGTTTTTTACTAAGAAAATTCTTCAGTATTCTACCAAGGAATGATCCAATCAATATTGTACTGTTCCATACATATTTACCTGTGAGATATTTGGAGAAAAAGTCTTGAAATAGATGCCTTTTAACATTGATTCTAAATCAAATTTTACTTTATTTTCCCATACAACTAAAAACTACCAAGATCTTGAGATGGAAATTTTCTGTAACTTTATGTTCATTAATTTATTTATTTTTCTCAATTAGGAAACTAGTATTTTGAATAATTTTTCAAATGGCAATTTCTTTGGGAATGAATAAAGCAGTGCAGAAGGATAACATATAGCTGGACATTAAAAGTGAATTTGTTTTTACCAATCTTTGAATAAAGATATAGAGAAGTATATTGCCTTCACTTGAAACATTCATTTAATGACAAGCGAAAGTTGTCACAGATAACAGAATACACTTCAGCTGAACACAGTTGTCTTGAACCATTTGTTCAAGTGTCCTTAGAAAATTTGCCCAGAAAGGATGTAACCAATTTCATGCTTAATAATGAAAGCATAAAGGACTGATATCTGTTTCAGCTCATCAGTCTGTATTAAACAGTGCTGGAAACCAGTGGACATTCTGGCGAACACCTCATTTCAGGAAAAATGTGCTAGCTAGGTCCATTTCTAAACCACACTCTTTAATTTTCTATTTTTGAAGATAAAAAAATTACAGAATCACAGAATATATTCTGAGCTGGAAGGGATCCACACAGATCATTGAGTACAGCTCTTAAGTAAATGGCCTGTACAGAGCTTAAACCCAGTCTTAGCGTTAATTAGCACCTTGCTCTAAAGAACTGAAATAATGTCCACTTTAGTGGTTATTATGCTACCTAAAAGATCATTATCTTCATGAATGATTGTTGAAAAAACAATTTCCCTTAATCACGCTTTATTGTGGATAAACCACAATTTTCCTTTTCCCTGCAGTTTTTTTGCCAATACCATGTATCTTTCCTCTAGTAGTCTGGGGGTACTGGCACATACACTTTGGCTCCAAGGATCTCTTGGAATTTTCCTGAGTCAGAATTCCCTAAATCTAGGGACTCAGAGAAGTCATAAGGGACCTGGATGCAGAACTTGAAGGAAAACTAAGTAAGATGCAGATGATACAGAATTAGGAAGAGCTGGTTACTCCATCTGAAGACAGAGAAGCCCTGCAGAGAGACTTCAACAAATTAGAGGTTTGGGCAGTTACCAACTGTATGAAATTCGACAAGGGGATATGCCAAATTCTGCACCTAGGGTGGGGAAACCCTGGATGTGCAGACAGACTGGGGAATGAGAGGCTGGAGAGCAGAGCCATGGAAAGTGCCCTAGGGTTCCTGGTTGATGACAAGGTGAACATGAGCCAGCAGTGCCCTGGCAGCCAGGAGGAACAAGCCTGTCCTGGTGGCATCAGGCACAGCATCACAGCCGGGCAAGGGAGGGGATTGTCCTGCTCTGCTCTGAGCTGGGGCAGCCTCACCTCCAGTGCTGGGGCAGCTCTGGGTGCCACAACACAAAGACACTGAGCTGTCAGAGAGTGTCCAAAGGAGCCGTGAGGGTGTGAAGGGTTTGGAGGGGAAGCCGTGTGAGGAGGGGCTGAGGGCACTTGGTCTGTTCAGCCTGGAGGAGACTGAGGGGAGACCTCACTGCAGTCACAGCTTCTTGTGAGGGAGCAGGAGGGGCAGGCACTGATCCCTGCTCTGTGGGGCAGGGACAGGACTCAAGAGAATGGCATGAAACTCTGTCAGGAGAGGTTGAGTTTGTGTCCTGGGTTGGTGTTGTGTCTGCTCCTCTCCCGCCCCCACACCTCTCTGTCTGCATGGAGCTGCCGCCGGTGCCCTTTCCCCCCGGGGGGGTGGTGCCCCGGGAGCTGGGCTGCTTGGCTTGCCCTGCTGCTGCTGCTGCTGCTGCTGCTGCTGCTGCTGCTTGCTGCGCGCTTGCTAGCTACCCCGGCCACTGCTTCTGCCCCGCTGCTGCTGCCCCGGCTCTGCTCCGGCTGCTGCCTTCCCCTCCCCCTTCTCTCCTTCAGCTCCAAGATCTGTACCGGCTCCGGACGGGACCTGGACACCAGAGACTGCCTCCGGAGCCTGCCCAAGAAGCTTCTCGCCCTTCCCAGCAGCGACCGTCTCTCACTTCGGTGAAAACATTTCTTTTGTCATCTGGGATTGTACTTTCCTGTTGCTGGGAAGTGTTTTTTCTTGTGTTTGTTAATAAACAAGTTTTTTTCACTTTTCCCCCCGAGTAAAATTCTCTCCGAGCCCAGTGGGGGGGAGGAATTGTGAGGGGGTTTATTCTGGGGGGCTCCTTTGGAGGCTTTTCCCCAGTTTTGTCCTAAACTTGGACAGTTTGATATCAGGAAAATGTTCTTCACCCAGAGGGTGTTTGGGCACTGAAGAGGCTCCCAGGGAAGCTGTCACAGCATCAGCCTGACAGAGCTCAGGAAGTGTTTGGACAATGCTCTCGGGGTGTCCTCCTGTGCAGAGCCAGGAGCTGGACTGTGATGATCCTTGTGGGTCCCTTCCAACTCAATCTATTCTGTGATTCTTTGATTCTGAGTCAGAACTGAGACTGTGCTGCTGCATGACTGCCATGCACATCTTGCAAAAGAGAGAGGCAGGAACAGGACCCTGCCAACAATACACACCATCAGCCAGTGCTGTCCAATAAAGGGAGGTAGATGGTAGTGGCATTTCAATGAGGAAAAATTACAAACTGGGAAAACATTTGTCAGACTTTCTAATATCTCCCTTTTCAAAAGAACAAGTAATTTGAGCAAAAGTTACAGACAGTCAGAAATAGTTTAAAAAAAAATAAATAAAATAAATCTGCTGAAGGAATTATGTGAAATGCTTGAGAAGACTCACTGACTTCTAAACACCAGTATCTGCCTAGGATTAAAAGTGCTTGGAGTAATTTGAAAACAATGTAAGCAAATACTTTCTTATGATACTAACTTATTATTCAATGTTTACATGAAAGGGGGAAAGAAAATTGGAAGGACAAGGCTACTTACCAAACTTATCTGCAAAAAATGAATAGTAGCACTTCCACATTATTAGCCATATAGTTAAGTAATCCAATAATGAGGAACTGGTTTGGTTTACATCTGTTCTAGCAATCCTGTTGGTGAACACAGTTGTGTGTATGTAAATCTATATATATATGTATATATACATATATATACATTTATATATACATATATATATGCTTATATATATGTATGTGTATGTGTATGTGTATGTGTATGTGTATGTGTATGTGTATGTGTATGTGTATGTGTATGTGTATGTGTATGTCTGTGTCTATGTCTATATCATTATTTTCTCAAGTGTAAAGTTGAATCTTACTTTCTTCATAATTTTGTCTTAATTGTCTTAGTGAACTAAGTATTTTCCTGAGACGAAGTTGACAGACAACTGCTTTTTAGACTATGACATGTTTTATCTATTGTCAACATTTGCTTATCTTTTAGTTCTAAAAAAATAATTCTTGGATAGTTCTACTTTCACAGTACACTCAGTTTTAAAGGAGAAATGCAACTTCTAACTAAGCAGAAGGCAATATGAGATAGAAAGCTGGATCAGCTCTTTGTAAAATCTCTGAGTTCTTTTATTTGTAACTACTTGAATTAACAGTGGAATGCAAAAATTAAATAGTATGAATGCTTTATGCTATGGTATGAAAGATTTATAATCTATTTTCATAAAAAAAAGCACACATCATCAATACTTTGACAACATTATTTTAATGATGCGTTGTATAGTGAAGGCAAAAGACTTTGTCAAAAGCAACTATGAAAAGTTACCAAATAGGGCCTTACACAATGTTGACGAATCCAGCTCTGTTGATATTTCAAGACTGGAGATACTGAAGTCTGTACAGACATGTAAAATGATACACTCCTGTTCAACACTATATTAGTACTCAGTGATTAAATAGAGTAAAAATAAAAATATTTCAGTACTATCTCCTATTGACAAAAGTAAGCGGTAAGTAGCAAGAAAACCCAGCTCTTAGGACTGTTTCCACTTTGCTAATAATACTATCAGTGTAAAGACCTCTTTTTTACTCAAGACTTTTAACAAATCTGCAATTGACTTCCAATGGCACACTCCCCAGAGCTACTATTGTCTTCCAGCAATCCCTGTACTTGCTTCTGTCAACCCCTTTTCAAGGGAATAGATGAGTACTGATGTAATTAAAATCGTAATCAAAAAACATCTGTCTGCAGAGGCAACCATGGAACAAGAGAGATACACAGTAATTTGTCAGCATTCTACAATACAAAGCAAGAGCTCATAACCAGTATTTCATCCTTACTATTTTAAATGAAGAAAGAAGAATGGGAGGAGGAATGTGGGAGAGATTGGTGGAAGCATGTGGGGAGCAACGGGGGATTCAATGCTATGGAGAATGACAGGGAAGAAGGAGGAGCAGAAGGATGAGGAAGTGGGTGAAGAAGAGGAAAGAAGGAGAGAAGGAGGCAGGAGGAATGAGAGAAGACTGGGAGAAGAATAGTGTGGAATGGTGTGACAATAGGAAAACAGGGAGAGATCAGGGAGAGTGGGAGTAAGAATGGGAAAGAAGGGAAGGAGACAGGAAGAAAGAGGGAAGGAAATGGAACAAAGGGGGAAGATGGCAAGATGCAAGGGATGAGGAAGGGGGGAAGAACCAGCAAGAAGGAAGGAAGAAGAGAAAAGAAAAGGGATAGGGATGAGGCAGGGGAAGGATAGAAGGGTGTAATAGGGGAGGATAGGAAGGAAGAGGAGAATATGGAGGGGAGGATGGAGGGGAGGGTGGGGGAGGGAGGATGGGGGGACACTAGGGTAGAAGGAGATAGGGCAGTTTGAGGGGGGTGGATCAGGAGTCTTCACCCTTTACACTTCCCTGCTTTTGCTTGTAACAAGTAACACTGTGCAATCACTGCTTTGCCCTGTGTGGGCAGTAAAGCATTTTAAGGAGAGCTTTGCTTCTCCTTATATGCCAAAGACAGTGGCATGTGGTGACCTGGCCTTTAATAAATCTGTTAGAAGAAATAGCAATCAGAAAGTTTCCACTTAAGTTAAACACAATAGAAATTTTTAAAAGTCTGAAAGGAAATACAGAAATAAAAGCTGCTGAAGTATAGCATGGTTCTTGTCCTTGTATCATCCCATGAATTCCAGATCTCCCATTTCTGTTATAAAATTACTTGATGAAACAACATTAACAAAAGTTCAATTAAGGGATCAAAAAGCACAATAAACTTTTCATAGCTCAACAAAAATGCTTCTCTTACCAATACATTTCTCCTCCATCAGGAAGAGAAAAATAAAAGAGGATTAATCTGATTTACAGAGTGAAAAACAATGCTGAATGCACTTTTTGTCAGGGGGCAGGGGGAAGGTCTCCAGCTGTTTCTCATCTATATGCCATGATTCTTCATTTAGTTTACACTATTAAACTAAAAAACTCAGCTTTAATCTTAACTATTACAGCATGCCTTAGAGTAGCTTCTATCATGTAGCATCCTTGATACAGTTTCAGACTCTGGCAAAACATCATCCCTCAGACTGGTCGTGGCCATATGGGCAGTAAATGTATCCAACATTTTTTCATTGGCGCCTACATTATTACGTCTTGTCACCAATGGTTTCTCGGGTTTTCAAGTAAATTGTTGCGCATACTGTGGTTTGGAGCTGCTGAGATGAAGCCCTACATTTATCTGTATATAGCCAAATCCTTTTTTGGAACTTTCTTTCCTTCTAATGAACTAACATCTGTTGAGAAAAAAAGAAATTCATGTTTCCAGAACACTGTACATAAATGAGAAAAAACAAAACAACAGGACACTGCCAAGAAGCTATTGTTGCCAAATTGTACATGATTTTAAAAAAAGGCTAGAATATAATGGGTGGACAGAAATGGGCATCATACCTGATCTGTCTTCATTTTGTGAATCACACCTTCTACATAATTCTGGGATGGTCTTGAGAGAAGTTACAGAATACTGCAAAAAAGGAGAAAAAATGTATAGAGGTAATAATTAAAAAATATAAAAAGTAAGGTTTTCAAGGAGTTCAAGCGTCATGGACACTATGAAAATCTACAAGGCTGCTTCTGGCAGCCTGATGGAGTTCTTATGTTGCATGAGAAAAGCAGATGGCGCTGCTTTATTTTCCCACCCTGAGACAAACGAAACAGATTTTCAAAGCTGGAGTAAAGCACCTCCTAACCTCAGATTTCTCCTTCCTGCAGGTTATTATTATTAAAGGCACAAATACAATGCAACACAATGAGAGACATATCAGAGTTCAGACTACATTCAGGCTTCATCATAAACTTCACGGGTCCCACTTTGCCCACCTCTTATGATTATGGTGCTGCACGTCAACAATTACCATGTTTAAAAATTAGAATTCAAGCTGTCACAAATCAATATGTAAAAGGGATGCAGAATATCTGCACTGTAGAGGTATGATTTCAGAGAGGGGTGTGTGTACCCACACATATCAGACGTCAGGCTCTTTTCTCTAACCTGGTCTTCATTAAAGCAAACTTTAATTATTATTTTGATGTGACAAAACTCATCTGATATGAATCAGAATGTTATTCACTGCATTAACCATTCAAAAATGGGAAAAAAATCCCCAGAGGTACCACAGGCACTTTACTAAACCAAATTTTTTAGTTTATATACCTATGGAATACCTTTGGAAAGACATGGGATCCAGTGTTATAAAACCATACATTCTGATATGCAGTTGCTTTATAGCAAGTCTTCCTTAATTAAATGTTTAAATGTTACAGGAATCTCCACTTAAACAAATGAAAATCATTATGTCTATGAATGAAATATCAATTACATTGGCTTATACAAAAAAGACCCTAATAAAAACAGTATTTTGGAAACTTACGTAGAAAAAAAGCATTTAGGATTAGCACAACTGAAATTTTTCTAAGAATACATAAACACCATATGTTTTCAAAGAAAGAGGTATTTTTCGTTGGTGTGCTGTTGACCAGTGAAGCAAAACAACTACATATAAAACCATATGAACTTTGCACACAAAAAAGAAATGGTGATACATTGTCTTGAGTTTTGCTGACAGTTTGTCATTCAGTGTTTGACATGTTTCTAAAGCACAGCTGGCAATCTCCTTCAAAATAATCTGAATTCAAGCTCATATGACCAATTGCAGAGTAATGAACTTTTCTGGTGCAAGTTTAAGACTTTTACTCAAGTGATTATAGTTACTTCATTAAGCCTAGATAGAAAACCTCCCAGGCCCTCCTTTTTCCCTCGCTGACCTAATTAAGATATGTATTGAGAAACCTAAACCACAAGAAGAAACCCTCGTAAGTATTCCCAGGATCAACACTGAACTTATTAATTAAAATGCGTAGCAGCACTCCAGAAGTACCCAGTGGTTCCAATCCCCATTAAACAAGGGGTTGTCTATAAGGCTGTGACTGCTTTGCAATGTGACAGCCTAAAGCAAGAAAGAACAGAGCCAAGACAGGGAGAAGGATGCTACTAAAGACAAATTAATACAACTTAAACAGACATGGACAAACCCATGTGCTGGGCCTCACTTTAGTTATTGTTTAATAAAGCCTGAGCTGTTAAGCTATACATCTTGCTATTTCAGCACAAAGACTTAGAATGCAATCTTGAACTGGTCTAGTAAGGATCTTAAAAGAATCCAAGGAGCATGTCTCCAAGGAATATGGTAGTTTCATAGGACCAGCTGTTGCAGTTTAAACTATTACACAGTTTGTAATTCAATTAGAAAGAGGCCTTTTGCATTCTATTGCTATGTGTTTTGTCAGGCAACTTCAAAACCAGAAAGCTGTCTTTCTTTTTGTCTTTTTTCTGTTCTTGGAACAACAGATTTTTTTCTGTTTCAACATTGCTCTAAAACGTATTCAGTTAGTCATCTCACCACAAAAAATCTACTGAATGTTTATAAATTTGTTATGCATTTTAGTAATATTGATTTGAGTTCACTAACAGATTTCCTTCCACTTACCTCTGTTCTCAATGACTTCTGCAAATTTACATTTCTGCCTTCTGTATTTTGTGGTTAAAATGTAAAGAACCAACTTTTGGTCCAGAAAGCAACTAAAATTACTTTTTCAAGTGGACCTTTTCCAACCATAAAAAACAATCAATTTCTAGCTCTTCCCACTATAACTGATTTCTCACATATCTAGCTCCAGTTCTAATCAACAGTAATGTTTTCCAGCTTTTCTTTCACTGTAAATTTCAAGGTTACACAGGACATCAAAAGAAGTTGAAACTGCAACTCTTCCTTGGAACAGAATTTAAAACTTAATGCTTATTCAACAGCACTTAAAATTAATTACTTCCAACTCTTCATTCAATAATTTCAAATTTTTTTCCATACAAAATTAAACTCCACTTCTCACATTTCACCATTGGAGTAACCACGTCAGCCAGAGCTGAGGACCATGTCCAAGGGCATAACTGTCAATGAAAGAGCTCAGCACATCATGTGACTTTGTTAGTCCATGCTTACTGTGATCTTGGGTATTTAATTAAAGTCTGTTGTGGTTGATGGTGACATTCAATAACAAATGAAGAGCTTGTTCCTAAGATATCACATGCAATGGAATATTTGATTACTGTTTGATGTCTGGGTTCCTTTTCTACATTTAAGGCCTGCCTATGTCCAACCTGAAATAATGAATTCTAATAAGCCCCTAAAGAACTTTGTAAGATGGAAGAGCAGTATCAGCAGCAAATGAGTGAAGAGGCAGTAGGAAGTATTCCATGCAAATGCAAGATATTCCCAGCTTTTTCCAACAGACATTGCTAATTCAGGGAAAAATGGGATTTCCCATATAATACAATACATTTGTTCATTATGTAACACTGTGCTACAGAATCTGAATTAATGCCAATGCTGACTTTTTAAATTCCACATGGTTTAAAAATTTTAATGCAATGAATTTTAAATTACACACATGAGGAAAAATATCTTTAATAGTGCTGTTCTGCTCTGTGCCACTGGTCCACCACTTGCAGATGCACTTGGGTTCTCAAAGTATCAGGAAGAAGAAACAACTGATCATGAGTAGTAGCAGAGAAATATTATACAAAACAGTAAAAAATCCAAGTAAATTAAGAAACAAGAATTACTTTACAACATTCTTAGGAATTAGGATACATTCTGTTGTATCCTAAATGCAAAGTGCTAAACTGTATGTATTTATGTATAGTGAGACTCTCAGAACACGTTGTCATGACCATGACACTCCTAAAAGCATGAAGGACCATGCCCATGCAGATTAGAACTCAAATCATTTACTACCACCAATGATCTTGACTAAATAAAGACACCAATGACTCTGTCCTGATCCTAAATGCACAGCTCTTTGTTTTCATTTTGATACTGAAAACAAGCACCTTCCTCCATATTACAGCTAATTTTTTTCCAAGTGTTTCCAAGTAAATAGTGTCATTTCCGTTTATTTGTGATAGTGGAAAACATAACCCTCCATTGATATTAAAAGCCTATTAATTAATTTCACAATGCATTTTCTTAATAACTTATTAACTGTGCAATGCCACCATATTTCTGAGACATTTATTTGGGAATAGCAGGTTATACTGAGAAAGAGTAAGGGAACAATACTTGGCCTGATGTGGCAGGAAGATTTTTCTCAATAGTAGTGTCAATTTAAGCAGCTTCAAAACAAAAAAACAGACAAGGAAAGAGATTAGACTGGTATGATGCATGCAGGAAATATCATCTCCCCAGACTAAATATCCTTCTTACAGCTGTGATGAGCATCTTTGGAGCACTGATTACTTGTGCTATGTGTTGTGCGTCTTATATAGACACTTGATCTGTTATTCTTCCCTTTAGCTTCAAAGGGGACTTATACAGACACCACTAGTACTGTTAGGGGTACAAAATGTCTGTCTGAAACTAACACTTCCAGGAACAACTTAGTGGACATCTGCATTTTGCTTCATTCTGAAATGAGAGAAAGGAAGAAAAGACAGAGATGTAAGAGCGAGCTTCAGCTGGATGGCAAATAAATCAATCAGCTGCTGCTAATGATTGTGCCTGCAGAGCAATGTAGGACCCTGCATGCTGAGCCCAGCAGGACTGGTGGCTGGGTAGGCAGAGTCCAGCTGTGTGTAAGCCTGGGGGGTGACCCAGCTCTTCCTGTGGCCAAGGAAGGGTGCAGCAGGCTCAGGAGGAGCCCTACATTGAGTAAAAGGAAGGCAAGCAGCTTGGGCATACTCCTGACCATGCATAGTCTATGTTTTCCCTGCCAGGCAAGCATTCACAAGGTATTTTTAAAGCTGTTCCAAATACCTGGTGAATGAGCAGCTGTTTACTTAGACCTGAACTCAATTACTGCACTTGCATTGCACAAACCTTTAAATTAGGCACAGTCTCACACTGGCACCACTGAGCCTGGCTTTCATTCATACAGAGCTAAGAGAATGATCAGGGAAATTATCTATACAGTCAATCTGTAAGAGTTTACAAGTATCTTAGCATGAAGAACTCTGGTTATGATGAGGTTATCTTGTATTATTTCTGTAGACTGAAAAATAAAATTGTTTTAATTTTCTCAATTTGCCAGTGCAATGTAAATCCTACATTTCAATCAAAGGGGTAGGAAACCTTCAGGTAACCATATCAACAGCATAAAACTTAAGAGCAGGAATAAATTTATAGTCAAAATCAGGATAAATAGGAAAAAGGTGAAAGCATAAAACATACATTTGATAATGTATCTATCATTTAACGTAACCTGAGGTTTTTTTCTCTCCTTCCTTTCTGTGAGCAGTTATTAATGAAGAAATAAATTAAAATATTCAGCTGGGTTGCTTAATGTCACTGCAGACAGAATATTACTTTTGTTTAATGTGAACAAAAACCCATTCTGCTGTCTAAACTGCAGTCAGATATACCATACCATTTAGACCAGGAATGGAACCATCTTAGTTGATAAAATAAGCACCATATCTGCATTCCAGAACCCTGATGGAGCTGGTAGATGCAGCTGCTAAGCCACTCTCAGTAATATTTTAACAGTGATCGCAGTCAGTCTCAAATGACTGGATAAAAGTGAGTATCACATTCTCCTTTAACAAAGATGAAAAGAAGGGCCCCAGGAACTCCTAGTAGGTCAGCCATGCCTCAGTACCCAGTAAGAGCATGGGAGAGATCCTCCTGGAAGTTATGCTGATTCATACGGATGGCAGAGAGGTGATTAGAGATAGCCAGCATAGCTTCACAAAGGGAAAATTGTGCTTGACTAACACAGTGGCCTCCTACAATCAAGTAAGAGAGCTACAGACGTCCTCTGCATCAGCTTCTGTAACACCGTTGGCACACTGTATCCAAGTATAACCTCCTTGCCTCTAATTTGGAGAGACTGGGTTTGATGGATAGATGGACAAGGAACTGTCCATGTCCAATGAGTTCCAATCAACAGCTCAATCACCAAGTGAAACTCAACGAGAGGTATCCCTCAAGGATGCATAGTGCAACAAACAGCATTTAATATCATTGTTAAGGATACAGATGATGGGATCAGGAGCACTCTAAGCAAGTTTTCACATGACACCAAGCTGAGTGATTGATTTGCTGCAGGGATGGAATGCCATCCAGAGCGAGCTTGGGATGGGTTGTGGTGTGGGCCCATGTGAACATCAGTAAGTTCAAGAAGTTAAGATCCTGTATCCATGTGTCCAAGTGTCCATTTATCAGAGCAATGCCCAGTTATCCATACAGACTATGATACTGAGAGAAACCCTGCAGAGAAGGACTTGATATAGTGGAGGATGAACAATTTGACATAAACTATCAATGCTCGCTTGCAGACCAAAAAGTCAGTCATATCCTGGGCTGCATGAAAAGTCTGGCCAGCAGAGTAAGGGAGGTGATCCTTCTGCAGACTTCATTCTTGGGAGAATCCCCCTGAAGTACTGCCTTCAGCTCAGGGGTTGTTGGGACAAAAAAGACATGGACTTGTTCACTACGTCCAGAAGAAGATCATAAAAATAGCCAGGGAGCTGGACCACCTTTCTGTGAAGAGATCCTGGATTCTTCATCCTGGAGAACAGGAGGTTGCAGGGAGACTTTCTTATGACATTCCAATATATAAAGGAGGCTTATATAAAAAATAGGGGAAAGCAGTGTTCCAGGTGCTGCAGCAGAGATTTCCCTGCAGTCACAGGAGAATACCATGGTAGAGCAGGTATCCAGCCTTAGCCCATAGAAGAGCTCACACTGGAGTGTGTAGATGTGCACTGAAGAAACCTGCAGCCTGTGGAAAGACAGTGCTGGAGCAGGCTCCGGGCAGGAGCCAATTCCTGTGGACAGAAGATCACATAGGAGCAGGTTTTCTAGAAGGAACTGTGACCCCGTGTGAGACTATTGCTGGAGCAGTCTGTTCCCAAAGGATTGTATCTCATGGAAAGGATGCACTGCTGGTGCAGTCCATGAAGAACTGTCATATTTGGGAAGCATTCGCACTGTAGAAGTTCAGAGGACTGCCTTCAGTGGGTGGGACCCCATGCTAGTGCAGATATGAAGAGGATGAGGAGTGAACAGAACACTGTGATAATCTGTCTTAGGTTACAATGTAAGATGGACCCAAAAGTATGTATTCTATCTCCATCTTCATAAGCTGTTAAAACCAGGTAGGGCAGTGTTCCTTATCTCCTTCATGACTCATCCCTGATAACTCTAGGGAGATATCTTCTGTCAATGGGCCATTGAGTCCCTCTGCATGACTGATAAAATTACATCATCCCATTGTGAGACGCTCCACCCGGGAGAAGGAGACAAACATTCCTACCTGGATATAATTTGAGGTTTAGAATACAACCAGCAGCCTTATCCACTGAATTCAGAGAGGACAAGAGCTCCATAACCACCACTGGATCTTCAGAGAAAGATCAAGCCCTTCTACTGCTTCAACAGATCCACATCTGTCACTCCAGGAGGACTGCAGCCACCATTTAATTAGACTGCTACCCTGACTGACGAGGTGTCAGGTTGTATTCTGACTCTGTCACTGTTTCTGTATTATGGCATTTATTTTAATTTTCTATGACTTAAATTTCCTAACTTGGGATCTCTCACTGGTTTGCTTTCAAACTAGTACTTAACCTGAATACAAACCCCACCCTCCCCCATCCCCCTGTGCTTATCGAGGCAGCAAGGCAAACCACTCAGGAGTGAAATTGGGACTGCAAAAAGGGAAGGGTGGGGAAGAGGTCCTTCTAGATTTGTCCTTGTTTGTCATCATCCTGTGCTGTTTGATTGGCAATAGATTAAATATTGCCAAGAGGAGTCTTTTTTTCCCATGAAACTAATTGGTGAGTGGTGTCCCTCCCCTTAAAGCACAAGCTTCTTGATGGAGTAGGAGTGACAGAGTGCCTTGGTGGGCACCTGGTAACCAGTCAATGTCAATCCATAACAAGGAGCCTTGGAGCAACCTGATCTAGTGGAAGGTATCCCTACCTATCACAGGGAGATTGGAACTGAACAGTCTTTGAAGGTCCCTTCTGACCAAAACCATTCTAGGATTGATACTGGAGAAATTTTCTTTTCTTGTGTACAATGTAGCATAAAAAAAAAACAACCAAAAAAAGCCCAAAGGAAAATAAAATAAAAACCCTAACTCACGCCACCTTTCCCTTACTTACATATATATTTGCCTTTTTAAAAAAGTTCCTGCCTTTCTGTTTATATTTTTGATTATCACATTTTGGTCAGTTTTGCTGAAATGGATGACAAGGGTCTGGACTATATACAGTGGCTTTCTAAATGAGGAACATTTGGAAGTGCATTATTGCCAGCCTTCTTGCCACCATTATTATTGGGCACTTTTCTGCACTGGATTAGAACTAGAGGGCTAACATGAATAGAGATGCTATGCAGCTGCTTGTACCAGAGCAGGCTAATGATAAAATATGAAGGTCAGGTATTTCTAAACTGTGTATGATGAGATATGAGTAGGGAATAGAGTAACCATGAATTCTCTTGTTGATCTGCATTCTGGCAACAAATCCTTTGTCCTCTTACCTGCTAAACCAGGGAGTAAAACTGCTACCTCAATCATTTGTGATGATTTTTTATTTAATGTTCAGTATCCACTGAAAGAACAGCCTATTAATGCAGGCAGCCTGAGCTGTTCAGCAGAAAAGTGTGTAACCTAACCCACCAGTATGCAGCAACAGCCACAATGGGAGGGACATGGAAAGGTTACATCTATTATGTTTTACAGTTTTACAAAACTGAGTATAGAAACAGATACCAGGCCATAATCTGGCATATAACAGTAATATAAAGAAAGTTGCCCATAATAACATATTCACTCAAGATTGTCGTGTAATATTTTGGGCATTTGCCATATTCTGCTTTAATAAAAATTCAACAGTACAATAGGTACAAAAAAAATCTCTTCAAAAAGAATTTGTCAGTGAATAAAGCATCTGGAATGTTTTAAAACGAATCAAGAGTCCCAAATGCTAACGGGAAAATCAGGCCCTTTGTAAAAAAAAAAATAAAAAAATAAAAAAGCCCCAAACTATGAAACTATGAAACATGTAGAAGGAGATGGTGGCATACTTTAATCTGAAATCTGAATTAACAAATTCTCTTACACGAGATTTAATTTATGTATTCAAGTTTGTTTTTTATCAAACATTGAACATATCAACAACTCTATTGCACAAAAAGCAGAAACACTGGCAATTGAAGCAGTATTATGAGTAATAGAAAAATATGCAGTACCAGTGCCTCCTATAAAAACACTAAAAATGTAGAAAGTAACACAGTAACACAGTATTTTTCTTGCAATTAGGGCTGTTTTATTTGGGACACTAAGGATAACTGCTGCCCATGCATCTCTTGAAGTCTGTCTCTTTCTGTACACTACCACATCACACCTATTGATAAAATCGAGTTGTACTAGGAAATGGCTACTGGTGAAAAGGGCAAAGGTGAGAGAAGTGTTTTTACAACTGAAATACATTAGATTAAAAAAAAGTAAGCTTAAAATTTTTGTGTCTAAGGCTAGCACTACAGAACAAATAGCTCGTTCACAATGATACAGAAGAAACCCAGAAATGAAGCTAATTTATTTTGTAAGTAATTTTTACTACCTGAAGGAATCAAGTTTTCATTTCAAGTTTTTTAGAGAGATTTTCTTTACAAAACATCTGATTTTTATTCTAGATTCAACCTATCTAAACATTCTTTTATCTGAAGTAAAAAGAAGTGTGGCTTCTAACAACAGTGTTGCTTTTTACATCAGGACTTAGATATCTAAGGGTATGTCAATTTGAACAATTTATTTTTCAAATAAAATAAGAGTTCTACTTACCGATATATCATCGCTAAAATCTATTTCATCCAAATCAAGGTATTCAGGGGCTTCCATTATTCTCTTATGGACATTTTGGGTGAGTCAGCACATTAATAAAAACCTAATTAAGAAAAGAGAAATGTGTTGTCTTTAGAGACCCAAAATCACACAGAGGAGTTTTCATATAGCTACTACATTACTGAAACCTCGAACTTGAACATTAAAGTGTTTCATAACTTAATCTCAGATGATAAATACAATTTGCCACCTCTACTCTGTATATTGTGAAGCAGACATTTCAATTTTTTGGGACAGCAGCTAAGTGCTACTTAAAGTAGACGTAGAAAATACTTGGTTCAGCATCACTCAGATGCTCAGGAAGTTCAACACAGGTATAAAGACCTAAGCTGCTCAGCACCCTTGTGACCTTGCAACGATAGCTATGTTGATCATGTGCCCTCTCATGAGACATTTACAGCAACTCCTGTCACCACAGATTTCCTCTGCCCAGTATGGCAGAAAAGAACGGAGAATCCTGCTGTGCACAGACAATCACACCTTATCTCTGCTTACAAGCAGACTAACACACAATGCAGCCAGTGCTTTACAGATTAATGGTACACCACCCCTCAGGCTCTGAGGGCATATCCCCCAGAACAGCAACAAATTCAATACCAGAATTATATCACATGCACTAATTATCAGGGGCATTAACCATTTTCTTACATCAAGAGGAAAAAAAGAGCAAATTCTCCTGCAAAGCAAGAAATATGGTTGGCAAAGTCAATATTAGATCTGAATAAATTTAAGCTTCAACAATTAGAAGATCAAAGACAACAAACCCCTCATTGTCAATCCTAACTACAATGGAGGTGTGTGTCATCACTACAAATAAAACAGAAGTAAGAAGGGAAGGTGTTTTAAAAGAAGCTGAAAAACAAAAGCACAATGCATTTTTAAATAATGTGAGTCATTAGATAATGACAGGTGTTATTATAGAAGAAAATTAAATCCTCCAGTACTTTTACATAACAAAGGAAACACCTTAAGGAAAAAAATGACACAAACTCAATTCATTCATATAACAACTACAAAGAAATATGTTTATGACTAATGAAATCAGCTGCATAGGCCTAAATAAATTCACTCCTTGAAACTTTCACATGCATTTAAAAATGTCGTAGGATATGGGGTCAGAAAAGAATGCTTTACTGTAAGTGTCAGACAAAGCAAAACCTCAATAATTATTCTCCCTAATAATACACTATCCACGGACAACGTTGACCTTAATATACCTGTTCTTGAGAAGCTATTAGAGAGAACATTCATTAGAGCTATTAAAGAGAACCAGTAGGCAAAACTCCAGTATTATGCTGACATAGAACAGAAAAGCAAATTATTTGTTTCTCATCAAGCTACTGAAACACTATCAGCATCATTTTCTCATTAAATGAATGATCCAGTTTTGGCTGGGGTGGAGTTAATTTTCTTTACAGTAGATAGTATGGGGCTGGGATTGGGTTTTGTGCTGGAACAGAGTTGATAATTCAGGGATGCTTTCATTACTGCTGAGCAGGGATTACACAGGGACAAAGACTTTTCTGCTCCTTATCCTCCCCATCTGTGAGCAGGCTGGGGGTGCAAAAGGAGTTGGGACAGCCAGGACAGATGATCCCAACTAACTCAATGAGATATTCCACAGCAGATGACATCATGATCTCCCCAGAAAGCTGGAGGAAAGGAAAAGGAGGGTGTTTGGAGTGATGGAGTTTGTGTCTTCCCAGGTCAGTGTTACACTAATAGAGCCCTGCTCTCCTGGAGATGGCCAAACACTTGCCTGCCCATGTGAAATGGTGACTTAATTCCTTGTTTTGCTCTGCTTGCATGCACAGCTTTTGTCTTCCCTACTAAACTGTCCTGATCTCAATCACCCCAAGGGTTTTCTTACTTCTACTCTCCAAGCAATTGTGTGGGAATACTGTGGAGGACAGTAGCATGTAAGAAAAACCTCAGCTACCTACAATTTTCTCTCACTGTTACTGTTAGACTTGAGTGAAGCAGTGGGAAGAGAGAAGGCTACAGAAAGGTAAAACCAGAAGTGTCTTTATTGTGAAACTCATCAGAAGCTTTTAATTTTGCACATTCCCAAATGGTAAGTTTATTCTCGGCAGGACCCACTAAAATCAGACAAAAGCCTGATAGTGAAAGGAAATAGCTGTTGTGAAAAGCACAACACATTCAAGGCTAGGAATTTCTGCACTGCAGATTTTCTTAACAGAAACATAAAATGTCAGTATATTTTTTTAAGATTTATTTATTTGGTAGACATTACAGCTTAATTGTGGTGAAGTGCACTGGTCATGGGTTCAAGTGATTGGCAAGGCAAGGTTTTGGGAGCGGGAGAGTTACAGGATTGGGTTCTGAGAGAAGATGCTAGAAATTTCTGCTGTGTCTGATGGAGCCAGATCCAGAGAGAGCACTCTGATCAGAGCTGAGCCCCTCAATGATGGTGGTGACATGTCTGGGATAAAAAATTTAGGAAAGGTAAAATGTTAGTGTGCAACAGCAGCCAGGACAGAAGAGTGAGAACATGAGAGCAACAGCCGTGCAGACACCAAGGTCAGTGAAAGAGTGGGACAAGCTGGTCCAGGTGCCAGAGCTGCAAGTTCTCTGCAGCCCATGGTGCCATGGTTGAGCAGCTGTGTCCCTGCAGCTCTTGGAGGAGGCTGTGGAGGACCCCAAGTCAAAGCAGCTGGAAGCCCAGAGGAGGCTGTGATCCCATGGAAAGTCCATGCTGTCCAAAGAGCGGGGTCTTTGCAGGACCTGTGACCATGTGGAGAATGGAGACCATGAACAAGCAGTTTTGCAGGCAGGAGTTGTGACCTCCCTCCAGAGAAGTAGAACCTAGCTGTCAGCTTATCACTGTGACTGCTGAGACCAACTCAAACCAAATTATTATCAGTTTCTGAAATATGACGAAGGCTGAATGTCTATGCCAAATGTATTTGACAGATTCTGACTGTATATGCCAGCTGCCAGACGGTGGTTGGGCACTGGCATAGGTTTCCCAGGGAAATGGTCACAGCACCAAGACTCACAGAGATCAAGGTTTATTTGAACAACGCGCTCAGATACATGGTGTGCCTCTTGGGTCTTGCTGTGTAGAAACCTGGATTCTGTGATACTTGTGGTCCCCTTCGAATTCAGAATATTTTTGTATGATTGTATGATTCTGTATGTACTGTCCTACACAAATTAAAGGACTATGATAAATGGATGAAGTAGGAATGAGTATTAAAATATAAGTTTAAAGATTAACAATATATATGGACCACACAACATAGAAATAGTCTGAAAACAAACCAAAGCTTCAAGGAGTTTCAGTTTTTCACTGGAATGAAATGGATTAAAAGCTGCCCACCCACTATTTTTAAAAGTTGACAGAAGAGATAAATAAAGCTGCTTTAAACATGTCATGTAAAGAAGAATCAAGAAGTGACATAGAGATTTTATTTTCAACTAAAAGCTGAATTTATTCAGTTAAAATTAAATTAAAATTTTTTAAAATAAAATTTTGAAATAATTTTTAAAAGTAAAGTTAAATTAGTCACTTAAGAAATGACTCCATTAATAAAAACTCCCATAAAAAAAAACCTCCACAACTTTACTAAAATAACTATTATTCCTGGTTACCACATATCTCAAGATTTAGAACAGAAAGATTTCAGCTGTTCAAACTTACGTTTCACTCCAAATTGGAAGAAGCCATTGAAGCAAAAGAAATTTGCTGTACCCATGTACAGCTGACAAAAGGACTTCATTCTACCTAGTGATGTACAAAACCCATGAAGTCAGTCCACAGTCCTGCATCATTACTTCCCCAAAATGTTATCTTCTGTCTTTTCAAAACTTAAAGACTATGAAATGCACAAAGACTGAAGAGGAAGTCAATAACTAAAACAAAGACATTTTCTCTATGGAAAGCCTTCTGAAAATAGTGTTCAGTTATATGAAAAGAAAGGGCAAGAGATTAATGTATTCACTCAGTTACAAGATTTTAATTCTTTTCTTAACAAAGTAAAATTTAACATCTCAATTCAATTATTACGACCAAGTAAGATTTCTCATTACTATACTTGGAGTTTTATGCAAAAGGTGTACTTTTTGGGTACAATTTAACACAGCAGAACTCCACCATGCATAATCCAAACCATATGGTAAAGCTGGTACTCAGAGCTGTGTCTATTTTGAGAGCTTTGTGATGGCTGAATCCAGCACACCACCAAAAGCAGAAACAATCTGAATAGGATGAACAGGAGGATCATAAGCACAATTGGTCAAATTCAAGGTAGAAATAATTGCAACCAAAATTGCAACTTTCAGCAGCGGCTGACATGAGATGAATAATGTGTTTCCAGAACCAACATCAAAGCAATAGAGATGACTGTCTCTAGCTTGTCAGCAGAAATGTCTGACATTTAACCTACAAATGTTCCTAACTGTATTTTGGAAGCTAGTAATTTAATATTCCACAAAATTTTAACCCCCAAAAGAGCATTTTCTGTCTGGCAATTTGACTTGCAGAGAGACATAGGCACACACATATATATTTTATACAGGTTAAATAAATCTGGTCAGCTCTAAGAATTCACAACTAAAAGAAGAAAACCACATAAACATCACGCATATGTACTCAGGGAAAAAAGTGGCTTTTTACAATTTTGTGAACCAGGAGAAATCAAGCTAAAAACTACTACACAGAAAAGGAAATAGGAAATAGGATTATCGGTATAATAACATATTGTGTATATTGCACTGCAATGGATAGTAGTATTTACAACCAAACTCATCCTTCTCCTTTTCAAACACAGTCACTGTTTTTTCAAAACAGATTTCCTCTGTTTTCCTTCTCAGCTAAAATTAGACACCTGAGCTCAAATCCTCTTGCTAACATTCAATACATACAATCAGATGAGTTAGGGAAAAAAGGGACAAAAAAAGTAATTTCCAGAATAATACTAATATTTCTAATAATAGTAGCAATGAAGTATTAGATGCAGAGAAAAAAATCCATCAACTTCTGCAAACACTAAAAACCCACTCTGGATTGATGGCACATATTACCAACAGATGTAATGCTTATAGTTGTTCACAGATTTACTTTCTAAGGTAGATCAAGCCTTAGATTTTTCTTTCCACACAGTCACAATGAGTCACACCATCAGCAATCCCTAGGGGCTGGTGTGCCTTTTGAGAATGAAGTAGACCATATGCAGGAATGCTTTAAAAGTCAGATCAGCTCTATCACATAACCCCTACTACCTTGCTCATAGGCAAGAACAAGGCCCTACAGGTGAGCATTTGCTATCAGGCAATTAACTGAGTGAATAAGGAAAGTGATACAGGAGGAAGGATGTGTGCAAACACCAGGTTCAGGCTCTTGCTCTGACTGCTTAATGCAAAACTGTGGAACAACAAAGCATAACTGATTTTTAACAATGCCTTTGCCACAAGGCTGTAGTGAATTCAGTAGCTTCAAAAGCAAACTGATCCAGTATCTCAGACAAAAACGGTCTCAGTGTAGCATGAGAAAGGCTAAATTCAAGAGGCAGCAAAGGGAATATGTCCTTTACTGAGCCAAAATAAAACGAATAATTGAAAATGCAAAATTTTAATTATTTATGGATACATAAAAACCAAGAACAAATAACAATAAAAGGTCTGCTGTCAATTAAATCTTTATTTCAGTTGTAACTCTAAGAAATCCTGCTAAATGCCACATGGGATTTTATTTTCCACATGTCAGAACTACTTTAACAAAATATTTGGGGATTTACTTAAACTTTCAATCAAATATAAAGTGAATCAGATGTAAAATATTTCTAAGTTTCCTTTAGCACAGTTAATATTAAAGATTTAGGCTTTAAATGCCAGAATGCTATGACAGTTGCTTTTTAATTAGGGGATAAGGTTACATTTTTCAATTATAGGTCTAAGATAACAAAATAAACATATGGTCCTTTCCTAAGCATCAGGAGCTATAGTAGCTCAAGATGAACAAGATCTGTGGGCAGAAATGAAAGACTTTACATCTTTAATTTAAGCACACAGTATGTGTTTCAGCTAATGCCTGAAATCTGGAAAGCATCTGACTTTTATTCCCTACCATTAAGAAATACCAAGATCATAACCCCAAATTTCTTCACTTTCAAACAAATAGAACAGTGTAACATTACGTTAAAGCTATTCAGCATGCAATGAAAAGCCCACTACACAATTAAAATCTACTGTTGAGGAAGCGATGTCAGAGCTAGGAAATGCCTAAAAGTGAATTCAGTTCTTCCATTCTTATATTCTACTGTAACACCTAAGTTCTACCAAAAATTAAATTGGCCTTTCACCTCTATTTCATACAGAATGTGCAGAAAGCAGTACAGTATGTCCATGAGCACTGCCAACCAGGGGATGTGTGAACTGGACTGCTGAAAGAAGGCAAGAAATCTTAGCTGCTGGGTCCTAGCAGAGATACTCTGGGCTAAAACTACCACCTCTCCAGCTATTCCATCACTTCTTATGCTCCCTGGTACCTGGCTGTGTGTTGTTTCCTATAAAAGATTACACGCTCTTTGCGACAGGGATTGCATGGTCACTCCACAGTTGTCTAACTTCTCCTATAGCTGGCATCCTTGTCTATTAACACAGCTTTGTGGTGCAAGATTAATCCAATTAAATATAAACACAATGCAAATATGCTAGAGTAGGCCCTGGAAGAGGACACACCGTAAACTTTGTGGAAGATCCCAAGATAACATCTTTATTTACTAAATAAAGATGGTGCCTTTGCAGGTGATGAAAGTCAAGGAGAAAGCATCAAAGACATGGGAAGCATACAGTTACATTAGAATAGAATAGCTGAGTTGGAAGGGACCATGATCATCTAGGTATGAGTAACTGTTTAAATTTAAAACCACACATATATGCACTCTTAGAAGACCCCAGCTTCTAACTCATGTTTATATTATCTTCATCATCTCTAAAGGGAAATTACTTGGATATAATCAATAAATTTTTAAGCAACATGATTTCAGGAATATAAAGAGCGACAGTGAAAATCAAATGGAGGCTGATTTCCTTTTCAAGCACACTACCTTAACTTTGTGCACTCAAATAAGATAGCAACATGATACATGGTTAGACTATGTTGGTATCTTTAAGTCATATAAGGGTTTGTGATAATATAATGTACACTAAACTGCACTGTGTAATCGATTTTTGTTACCCTCTAGATCTCCCAAAGTAATTATGCAATATAACATTTTTTCTACAACTTGTCATTGAAATTACCTATCAAGTCAGATCTTAAACATAAAAAAATTAAGGGAAGGCTCAATAGGAGTAGTAGGACATATTAAAGAGTTAAGATGAATTTTAAATAACAATTGGAGAAAAAAAAAAAAAAAAAAGTTACAGTGAAGCTGAAAAATTATGTGACTTATTTCAGTAAAGGAATGTATTCCGCAACCAGGATTACCTAATCTCTTATTGCATTTATTCAGGAATACTCCTGAGTTTAAAAGTTCACAACAGCAATTCATAATAGCATGATACTTCTAAGGCAAGTAAAAATAAAAGCACTGCTTTTAATCACTACTCAAGTACTATCAGTGCACAAGCTACACTGATAGGACAGGAAGACAGAACTCAGCAAGGAACAATTTTCCAAGACCAAAAGATGCTGTTTGTAAAATCTGACTCCAGAAAAACTCTGCATTCCAGACATACAGAAACAATCCACCTACAGCCCAGAATAGTCCCAAATACGGAGCCCAGTCCTGCTCCTAATGAAGCCAATGTAGATAGAGGACTGGTTTAAGATAAGAACAAATGTCTTTATTCCTGGCCAAACATAGCTGAACTTCTCCTGGTTATATACCCAGACCTTGAGAACATGTGTTCATCCATACTGGGTGCATATAAAGGGAGGCACTGTCCCGCTCTGCTCTGCACTGGGGCAACCTCACCTTGAAACCAGCGTACTGCTTTGGGCACCAGAGCGTAAAAAGGATCTAAAGCTATTAGAAAGTGTCCAAGGAGAAGTATGAAGATGGTGAAGGGGCTTGAAAGGAAGCCATAGGAGATGCAGGGCTGAGGTTGCTTGGTCTGTTCAGCATGGAGGAGACTGAGGAGAGACCTCACTGCAGTTCTGCAGTTTCGTTGTGAGTGGGAGAGGCAGGCACTGATCTCCCCTCTGTGGTGACCAGTGACAGGATGCAGGAGAATGGCCTGAAACTGTCAGGGAGGTTCAGGTTGGATATCAGGAAAATGTTCATCACCCAGAGGATGGCTGGGCACTGGCTCCCCTGGGCAGTGGTCACAGCACCAAGCCTGAAAGAGCTCAAGAGGTGTTTGGACAATGCTTTCAGACACTTGTTGTGATTCTTGGGGCTGTCCTGTGCAGGGCCTGGAGCTGGATTTTAATGATTCTTGTGGTTATCTACTGACTTGGGATTTTTTACACTTCCATGATGCCATTATTCAATCCCATGGAGTCTTAAGAGAAATGCACAATGTGCACAATTTCTGCAGCCCAGAAAGCCAAACCAAAAGCATTATGACCACCAGGTCAAGGGAAAGTATTCTGCCCCTCTACTCTGCTCTCATGAGATTTCAGCTCAAGTAGTGTGATGAGTTCTGGGTCCTCAGCACAGGAAAGGACCTGTTGGAGTGGGTCTACACAAGGGCCATGAAAATAACTAGAGGGAGGGAACAACTTTCTTAAAAGGAAAGGCCGAGAGAGTCAGGGATGTTCCATCTGAAGAAGAAAAGGGTCCAAGGAGACCTTACTGCAGTTTTTCAATACTTCAGAGGACACTTACAAGAAAGATGGGAATGTGAAAGTTTTTAGTAGGGACTGTAGTGATAGAACAAATTGTGATTGATAGATAGCTAGTTTAAACTGGACATAAAAAAATAATTTTTTTTGCAATGTGGGTGGTGAAACACTGGAACAAGTTGGCAACTTGTCATCTGCCAACTATACCTGCAACATTCAAGGTCAGGTTAGACTGGGCTCTCAGCAACCTGATCTGGTTGAAGATTTCCCTGCTCATTGCAAGGGATTTAGACTAGATGACCTTTCAAAATCCCCATGATTCAATGATTTTGAAGAAGTCAAAAGTAGGAAGTAGGTAACAATGTATGGTTCACCTATCTTCTACTTCCATGAAATGAATGGAAAATTCATCACAACCTCAGGCATTTTAACATCAATATATTTAACTTCTACAAAGACTGACACTATATAATCTGTAAGATGTGTGTCAGCATTCACAGACTTAAGATAAAGCATGCTTATTAAGACATAATTCCTCAGCTTGTTGGGGGTTTTTTAGCATGCTGAATAACACTTCAGATAACTTCCTGCAAGTGTTACCCTAAGGATGACAACGCAGCTGCAGTAATATACAAGTAAGTTTTGCCATGATATCTGTGTGACTAAGATATCACTCACCTTAGCACAAAGAGTGTCTGTTTGGCTGTTGGAAGCATCTCCTTCTTGCTTTTTAAAATTCTGGTCCATTTAGCTATCTCATGAACAACCATTACACCTCATATTAAAAAAAGTCATTCTACTTTTTCAGTTCCACAATAACACAGCAACCTAACAAGAGAAAACTAATATTCAGGCTACCAGGTGATCTGACTAACTGAAGAGTTGTTTTTACTGTAACATAACTGAAAAGGCATCTGCTCACTGCAAACCATCTCAGATTTCTTATAAAAAAACTCCATCCTTTCCACCCAGTAGTTTTATATACCTTCAATATTCAAGCATAAAGAAACATGGACTCCAACCATTCAGCCAGAAATACGCACTTGAGTATTTTGGACTGAGGCCTAGAAAAAGAAAGTTGTTTGTTTCAATTAGCCTTGAAAGAGAAACCTTAGGAGTCGGAAATTATTAGCTGTTATTTCAAAACTGCCACAGCGTATGATTCAAGCACTGTAAAAAAGCTAATACACTGTCTGCTTAACTTTGATGACAGGATCAAAACAAGTAAGAGGTCAACTTATCTGTTCAAGAATACTTAATTGGCTATATTTGATTAATTTATGGTATTATTCCCTTTGAAGTGCTACATGGTTATTTGTACTTAATATGAAATATCCCACAGTCATACAAAATTAATACACTTATCTCATTGGAATCTTGCTTATACAGCAACTGTTTCAGTTAATTCAGACCAGCTAACTCTTTCTATATGCTTTAGGACTTATTGATATGCAGAACAAAATCAGATCAAACAACCTCCCTTTGTAAATAATGTATGTACATATAGGTGTAAAAGCAGGGAAAGACTAGGCAAAAATTTCACTAGAAGACAGAGCAAGAATAAACACTACTCCATTATCACAACTTATTTCGACTATTGGTAGTGACCTGCTGACAAGAGGCTGGAGTGGGTTGGTGGCCACACTGGACACTATGTTTGGAGTAAAACACACAGCTGCTGTCCCACATGTAGTCCCAGACAAACTGTAAGAAAAGCAGGTGGTGGGATTTACCTCAACTTCGAACGTTTTAACTTTTGCACTAAAAATGGAATCAGGTCTAGCTTTGCCACCTACCATGCCAGTAACAAAAGCACCGCTTTATCCAGGTACCACACACAGACGTAAACTTCTGCTGAGCATGCTGCAGCAGCATCCTCTTCTCTTCACTGTGACATGCTTTTATATTTGCACAGGGGCACCACAGAGTAACTTCAGCCATTAATGTCTATAAGCTCATTCCTTATTTAGTTATTTTCCATATTAAAAAAAGAGGCTCTACCTGTGAGGGGAGATTAAATGAAACAACGCACTATTCATTCTCAGCCATTTTTTTGTTAATGGCCATTAAACTAGACAAGCATGGAAAATTGCCTGTAATTCTACTTATTTCTACTGCTGCTTTCATGACACGTATCTAAGCTGTGGAGTACTACTTCCTGTCAGCCACTGACCCTACTTGAGCATGAGGCTGCTCCTCTCACTTGTTTAAAAATGGTCTTTAAATGGTAATGAACTTCTGCTCCTTCCTTTATACTGCTCTGTGAATATGTATTTATTGTCATGTTATCTTCAGTTACTGTATGTTCTCAGGGTGGATGTTCAGTGTTCCCATTAAACACTGTTGTGACAGCATGACTCTAAAAAAACAAAGTGTTTCTGCTTAGTGCAGAGAATAATAATTCTCAGATCTCTATTACAAGAGAAATAATAATGTCCATTTGAAATTACCTACACATAAGCTTTAAAACCTGTCATCTAGAGGCATAAGAAATAGTCGCAAATAAATTTATTTAAAGTGTGAAATTCTTGTCATTCATGTATGAAATGGCCACTTCCCACAAAAAAAGACCAGCATCATCTCTGTGAAATATAATTTATTTTCTCAACTGAAATGTTCCCACAGTTTCAGAAAGGACACTTGAGGTATACACTCCATTTATATGAAGAAACTGAAACAGCAAAAGGTCAATTAAAAATTTATTTTCCATCAACAAAAATCAATTTTAAGAAAAGAGAAAATTCATTTTCTCAAATCAAAAAATCTAAAAGTGAGAAAAGACATTTTTAATCACTTTATGCATCCTTAAAAATAACTAGCAGATAGACCAACATTATCACCCAAAATAGAAGAACAGAGTGGCTGAAGTTAAAGCACAAAATGTCGTAGGCTGAAAGAGTTTGCCTGAGTTAATTTAGGTCAACCCCTCTGCTCACACAAGGTCAGGTAGAGCAGTTTTAATCCAGGACTGTAGCCAGCTGGTTTCTGATTATCTCTAAGAATGGACACTCCAAAATGTCCCTGGGCACCTTGGCCAGTGTTTGATCAGCCTCACAGCAAAAAAAGCATTTCCTTGTGTTAGATGGAATTTCATGTGTTTCACTTTGTGCCAATGGCCTTTTGCTCTGTCAGCGTACACTGGAAAAATCTTCACGGAGAAGAGCCTCACTCTTCTTCACTCTATCTCAGCCTGGAAAAGAAAGGTCTTAGGGATTACCTTACTCTGGCCTTCTAGCTCCTCAAGAGAGCCTACAAGAACAATGGAGAGGAACTATTTATAAGTTAGGGACAGGAGAAGAGCAATGATTGTAAACTGAAAGAGAGGAGGCTTACACTGGACATTAAGCCTTCAATGTGAACCTGATGAGGCACTAGAACAGGCTGTGAAAAGAACTGGTGGATGCCCATCCCTGGAATATTCAAAGGCCTAGCTGGATGTGAGGAACCTGAGGTAGCGAAAGTTGTCCGTCCCTACTGGGGGCATAGAACCAGCAAGGTGGGAAGAAACCTTTAATATCATTAAGTACAACCATCAACCCAGCACTGCCACTGTAATTTCTAAACCACATGATCCAGTGCCTGATCCAGATCCCCCTTGAACACCTCCAGGGATGATGAGTCCACCACCTTCCCAGGCAATCTATCCCTGGCCATGCTAACAGGGAAACACATTTCTAATATCTAAGCTCAATCTCCAGTCAGTTTAAGGACATTTCCTCTAATACTCTCACTTCAGGCATGGCAGAAGAGACAAGCCCCACCTTACCAAAATCTCCTACCTGACCCATGAGGTTCCCCTCTCTCCTCCTCTTCTTGAGGCTGAACAAACCCCTCTCCCTCAGGAGTTGTTCATAAGACGTTTCTAGACCTTCCAAGATCCTTCTTAGCCATCACTGGATGTGCTCCAGCACCTCCATGTCCTCTTTAAAGTGAGGGGCCCAGAACTGAGTTCCAGATGTGGCCCCACCACTGCTGAGTACAGGGGACAAGCACTCATGGGCTCATACTGAGCCAGCTTCAACCAGCACCCAAGGTCCCTTTCTGATGAGCAGCTTTCAAGACTCTTCTGCCCAAGCCTGTGGTTCTGCAGGGTTACTGCAATCCCAGAGCAGGATCTGGTACTGGGGTTGCAGCTGAACATCCTGCAGTATCCTCACCCCAATGACCAAGTCTGTTCAGGTCTCTCTACAAAGCCTCCAGCAGACCAACACGCCCACACAACTTGGTGCCATCTGCAAATTCACTGAGGCTACCCTCACTCTCCACGTCCAGATCATCAAAAAAGATGTTGAACAGGACTGGCCCCAAAACTGAACCTTGGGGAACGCTTCTAGGGACCAACGGACAACTGGGTTTGCTCCATTTGCCACCAGCTCTCTGGGCCCAGCCATCCAGCCCGATTTTACCCAGTGAATAATAAACCCATCTGAGCCACGAGCAGCCAGTTTTTCTAGGAGGATACTGTGGAAGAGTGTTACAATCACTTTAATGAAGTCTAGATAGATGACATCCACAGCTTTCCCATCACCTACTAAGCAGGTCACTTTGTCATATAAGGTGAATCAAGCTGGCCCAGAAGGAGCTTTGTTTCCCTGGTTGTCCTGCATGTGCAATGCAATGGCACTCAGGATGATCTCTTCCATAACCTTCCCCAGGACCAAGGTTATGATGCTTCGCAGGATGCTCTGCCCTGGAATGTGGTTCAGCCATTGGACAATATCCCATTTGCATGGCTATCAGTAGTGGATTGTGAGGGGGAGTCATGTACTGCTTTTGGTGTTGAGTTATGCTAAAGCCTGAATTAATATCCTGATTACTGAGGTAACTGGAGACATGTGACAGGCAATCAATCACTTTATACTATAAAAGTCCGGTCCACTCTCTTGTGGTTAGGTTCTTCTAACATATTCCTTCTTGCAGTGTATATGAAGTTTTCTCCCCTAAAGCAGGAATGCCCCTTCAAAGATACTCCTCGAGGCTGAGAGAAACAGATCTGAGCACAAGCACTGGTATGGTGAATTAGATCAATTTCTACTTAGTAATTGTTTGTTTATTTTTGCTAGTTTTAATATAATTCCTTTGATATTGTGCACCATCTTATACTATATGCTACTAGTATTTTTAGTTTTTATACTGTGTACTGATTCTGATTAAGACATTTTGTCTGATCATTGGTCATTATAAATAATACATTTTACATATATATATATATATATATATATATATATATATATATATATATACACACACATATATATGCATCTATGTGCCACCTTTAATTCTGTGCGACAAAGTTATTTAAACTGTAGACGAAAGTCTGGGTCCAAGACTGGATTCAGCTGCACCCAAGCTCCTCTTACAAGGAGTTTAGAAAGCAAGGAAGTCCTTTCTGCACCTCATGACTCAACAGGACAGCTTCTCTAATAAACTTTGTCTGAAGCTTCCACTCCCACCCGTGACAGGCTGACAGGCCTGTAGCTCCCTGGATTATCCTTCCAACCCTTCTTGTAAATGGGCACTATATTTGCTAATTTCCAGTCAGCTGGAACTTCTCCACTAAAACAGGACTGCTGTTAAATGACCGAGAGTGGTTTGGCAAGTCCTTTTGCCAGTTCCCTCATTATTCTGGGGTGTATCCCACCACAGCCCATGATCCTTAAGGTCCCTCCCAACCCAGGCCGCTCTACAATTCTACAATCAAAAAGTGCTTTCCAGCTCTTCTTTCCAGGGCTCTACTCATGGGATTCTTTCAAGCAGGTCTCTGAAGATATGCATGGACCATTTTATACTAACAATGACTTCTTCCTCTAAGCATTTATTTTTCAATTATTTTCCTAGTTTGTAAATGTGTGTGAAACTCAATAATAGGAAATTTATATTTCAAACACAGGATATCATAATGCTAGCAATATAGGATATCCAACACTGAGAACTAAATCCAAGGCAGAGATGAGGACTAATTTTGCATTTTTCCAGATTGGCAGGGTTTCAATGCTTTTTGATTCTAGTGTCCTTTTTATATATTGGAGTGTTTAGCAGAGATAAGAACAAAAAAGAGCAAATGCTGTTGAAAGGCTTTTTAGCATATGTAGAAACAGAAATACCTGTCAAAACAATTGTTTGCATAATCATGGCATAAACCAGCTGCAATTAGACTGTACTTATCATTTCATTATGCTGTTCATTATGACCAAGATATCCTGTTTGTTCTGCCTGTTCAAATAGAAAAAAAAACAACCCTTCATGAAAGCAATTCTTTAATAGTGCTTCAGAAGGAAGCTGTAGCTGGTAAACACATGTTCTTATGGGAAATTGCCATAATCCTGACTATATCCCAGCAGGCTCTGAAAATATTTCTCACAGAGTCTCTTACATAAAATCTACAACATATGTACAGCAGACTGTGCTTCACATCCTTTTAAGGAACTTGCAAGATTAATGAAGAGGACATTACTCTTGCTTTTCCTTCCAAATGTCTGCCCCTTGCAACAGGTATTCTGTAATATTTGTTTTCTCTCTTATTTTCATGGTTTCTGCACTACCATGAATCTGTAGAAGTTTACAACTAGACCCCCTATTGACAGAGTCTTACTGCAGGCTTTTAATGAAGCCTATCCAACACACAGTCTATTGATAAATGCATTTCATTACGTTTGTACCACTAAGCTCCTACCATTCTTCCAGAGCAATTATCAGAGAAATCAATACAGTTGTTATTTTGTATGTGGTTGCTAAGAGGTTTTGAAAATCAATACAGTAGTTATTTTTTACATGGTTGCTAAGAGGTTTTGAAATTGATCTCACTTTCTTCTTTTTTCTTTTTTTTTATTACTATTGACTGATATGTCAAAAAGAACACAAACAGATCAACACAGCTCCCTTACTAATTGTCATTCAGCTAAATATCTATAAGCCATTAGGGACATATAGAAGTCACAGATTTCTGGATGGGAAACACTAACATTGATGAAAATTTTACAAAACTTGACCATTTGAAAAACGTAACTCACTCTTCACAATCTAAAATGGACAGAATGGTTTTCTCAACTATTTTTTCTTCAGTACTTCTTAACAGAGTTTTTGCCCTCTTGCATCAAACTGGGCAATTCAGTTAAAGAAAATTATACCACATTATAGACATGGAAAAAATTCTCAATGCAACCAGAGAAAAATTCAAGAAGTATCTTGAGCTTTTTTTTTATTTTTTTTTTTTTTAATTATAGTGATATTCCAAATGAGAAACCTAGCAATTAGTCTTTCTGAAAAGCTCTGTGACACAGTATCACCTACTGTAATTATCTATTTTTATCAAAACCAGAATCAGTAGCAATGAGAAGTCTACCACGACTACTGTGCATGTTGTCTCACATCTCATCTTCTTTTTCAACTGTTGTTTGCTCCAGAATTGTTTACCAGACAGATGAACAGCCTCATTCTCTTCTACTTACTGGAACAAAACTGACCTTTACAATTTGTGCAACTTGAAATTGCATTTAAAAGACAGCATGGATAAGAAAGGGGGTGGTACACTTCTGACCTATGTAATTTACTAAATTGATTTAGAGCTCCTCTGTTCTGATTTACCAGCATTATGCTCACACTTAGACTACATTTGTAAACATAGCTGCAGAAAATGCAGGAGGGAAAGAAAAAAGTCAGCCCTTTAATGAACATACAGAAACTTATAACCAATGTCCTCCATGCTGAAATATCACAGATGGTAAGATTAATTTTTAAACGACTGTGCATTCCTTCAGTACATGCAAAATACTGCAGCAGTATTTTTAACTTTCTGGATGTCAGTTGGCCACTATGACTTGCTACTACACATGGAAACCAGACCACAAATGTTCTACCACTAACGTTTAAATCTATCTCTTGGTTTTGACTCCACACTATAAATTACTAAAATACACAGAAAAACTTTTCATTTGCACTTCTGCTATTTTCCATCCGGGACTCTACTCTCCAGAAACTATTGAGACCTTCCTTCTCTGTGTTACATGTTACTCTTTTAAAGCCCAAATTTTTAAGTGCTCTGCCTAAAGGACTCTAGTTACTTCTGTGGGTGTCATTGTTAATCAAGGACACATGGAAAGGAAATGAAGGAGCCAAAAAGCAGCCTTGTTGTCTGGAAAAACCTCAGAATACACGGACATGGGTGACAACAGTAGGAAAAATCAGAGCTGGATAACAGGAAATGTTTGCAGCTTAGTGAAACAGTTTAATTAGAGCCTTCTTTTAAAGCATATAAAACTGAATGAACAAAATTCAGCCTCAAAATAACCGAAAATTGGGGCAATGACCTCAAAGATTCAAAACCGCTCAAGACAGTATAATGATGAGCCTATCACAACTGTTAAAGCAAATTTTACTTTTGCAAATTAGAACATCTTTATTTTCTTTTATATGTCCTACTCAAACGTCACTAAACCTGTAGTAATTTGCAAACCTACCAAACCACGCAGTCATCCAGACAGAGTGAATTAGGATGTTTAATAGCTAAGATGGTCAGATAGGCCCTGGCAGTAAACCAGTAGGGAGCAACAAAGATACACTTACTTATTGACTGATTTGAAATTAAGTTTTTTACTCTGTGGTACCCTCATTTTTTGCTCCACACCAAATCCATTTCTGGTCACAGCAACAAAAAAAGCATGCCAAAAGCATGCCAGAAACAGATTATTCCAATTTCTGGTTACTATTAACTAATACCTAACCAAGACCCCATGCTGGTTTCTAGCTGCTAGCCTTCACAAGAGAAACAATACAGACATGTACCTTAGGATTACCTCTGAGAAGGACTGCAATTTAAAATATGTAAGTTATATGCCCAAACTGCTTATCATATAAAGAGAAGAACTGATCTTTCACTACTGAGCTATCATCTTCATTTCCAGACCCCCTCAAGTCCTCCACCTTCACTGGGATGACCTGAACTACACTCACAAACTCTTTTCTATTGATGACTTTTGGGCCCACCAAGAATAGCTGCTACTTTTAGCACTATCTATTGATAGGGATTTGAAAGAATGTAGGGTCAAATACCACACTGTCTTGTTTTTTTACTCAAAAATTATGCCAACCAACATTTCTACTCCTAGTTCTAGAAGGATGCAAAAGAAAAAAAGTAAAAACTGGGAATAGAGGAAAAAAACCCCCCAAACTGACAGTATTTGGCAAACAGCAGCTTACCACTACAAGTAAGCATTTAGTTATCCCAACTGAGAAGTAAGCAGAAACACAAACTGGCTAGACTTGGTTCAAAAATCTACACAAGCAACTTAGAATCAACGTCAGAATGTTTAGTTTTCCAGTAAACAATAGTGTCATAGGAAAACTTGAGCTCCTGGATAGTAGCATGATAATCTGTAGTTTTATTAACATAATTTTCAGCATCTATAAAACAAATCATCAGTCTTGGCATGTGACCAAGGTACAAGTGTAGTCGCTTCACTGGGAATAAATGCAATTTATATATACTAGGCAGTATTGTAAAGTGTTATTCCATTTTTTCCAACAAAGGAGTACTTCTTCTACTGTCGCTTTTTCACACACATATACACTGAAATAAGCCACCAGCAGGATCTCTCCAAGTTTCAGGAAGAGAAGACAGCTTTAATACTACTTAGAGCAAACCAGCGCCAGTTGCAACTGTTTAAAAGATTATTCCTTTTAAACAAGCTCCAATCTTTTCCATTCACTTGTTGCAAGGTAAAGGGGCATTACATCTGGTGAGAAAGAGGAACAAGGATTTCCTGCTTTGTGTATCCTACTACACAGAAGAAGCGTTGCCAATCCCAGAAACTGAATTTTGGAATACTGACAAAGTTATGAACCTTATGTGGTCCAGGATGTTCATATGGTGTTTCAGTTACACAGATGATTCACTGATATTTATCATAGTCCACATTCTGAAAAGGAACTTCGGATTGCTATGTCAGTTAAGCAGTTAGCTGCTACTGATGAATATGATCTTAGGTTGCCTGTTATCTAGCAAATCTGTCTTTGAAAAAATATAGTCTTGCTATTCAAAAGTCAGTTGTTACTCTCACAAATGCTCTTAGGAGATAAGAGCCAATGTCTTACAATTCCAGCAGAACCATCCTGGACAAAAAAAAGAGTGTACTGTCTGCAGCTGTCAAAGTCCAATCTGTCTGAAACCCTGGATAAACTATTTCCAGCCCTCAAAGCCAAGTTCTCAAAGTTCTGACCATTAATGAAGAATTTCACCCTCTTTGGCTGTTCAAACAGTCACAGATCCAGCAGAGTCACAAGTGCAGACCAGCAAAACTTGGATTTTGTAGGGTACTATTCTTCGAGGATTTGTAGAAAAGTATGCAGAGCCTTAAAGTGCTGGACAGCTACACAAAGAAACTACTAAGCGGCTTACAAAAGAGTTTCCACAAGAGATCGGCACATCTGTAGAACTGTAAGTGATAAAGACACTAATCTCTCTCTCAACTGATAGATCGAAAGAGCCCACCATCAAAATACTTAGGAAGTTACATTCTTTCCCGAAAGATCACAGCAACGTTCCTTTTGCCTGTAAGTTAGTTAATGCTTGTACAAATGCTTTAAAGCCCTAGCAGGACCTTTTAAACATGGAATGCATAACCCTTTGATGCTGAGAAGAGTGTCTCTTTCCTTAACGAAAGCCAGGTCTAAGTAGCATCTTTTAGAATCAGCTGGCAGTCTCACTAGGACAGAAAATATGCTGTTGTATACTTCTCTACATATAGAAACCAGGACTGAATATAATAGAAACCAGGACTGAATATAATAAGCAATTCTATAAAATACCCACTCAACCACCTAGAACTTAAAATTCAGATTTACACTGAAGAAGACAGGATTTGCTCCTAATGTAGAAGATTCACCTACCCACCTGAAATCCAGAGTTGCTACATCAGTCTCCAAAAACGAACTTAAGTGAAGTTGTAACTACTTTTCAATTCAGATATTTGAAAAGCTCCCTTTGAGTCTAGAAAAGAGCAAGCACTGATTACCTTTCCACTTTCAGTAGTGAATGATGTAGAAGTTCTGGAAGCAGCTGTGCTGACTCCAAACCACCACCACTTCCATCACCCAGGACAGGGCACCTTAAAGTACACCCCAGGGTTTGACTGACGGATGCAAAACTATTATTACTATCTCTTTTTTAATGTACACTGAATTTAGTTTACAAAGCAAGGAAGAGAATGACCTTGCTCACTCTGCAGAATTACAGTGATATAAACATCAGCATTGGAGATTTTTTCACTTTCTGAATTTTATGGAAGCTATCTCCCTCAAAGCAGTTTATTTATTATGTTGCCATTCTGCAGGTCGATGTCAAGAAAAACTGTAATCTGTAAATATTTAAAAAATATTTTCCAAGTGCTGTAATTTTTCAAGCATCACAATCAGTTTAAACCTCTCCATTTATGGGAAGAGCATACTTATTTTTCTTGGTCCTGGTAAAATTTGTATTTTCCATGTTGCAGTCCGAGATCTAAAATACCCCTAGGGAACACTATATTACCCTATACCTGTAATTAAAATATGGGTTTTGCTTTCTTCCCCATCACAGCCATGAGCCTTAACATGTTTTAAAGTATTAATAAAGTAAGAAAAAATACCTCCTTTAAAAAAAATAAAATTGGATTTCAAACTGTTTCAAGAGTCAAAATTATAACAATGAATTGATAGTGCAATATTTTCTTATGGAGGTTCTAGTAGGATAGAATTTATGAGTTACCATACTGCACTACCCAATAACCAACACAACCTCTGAAACTGCAAGATCTCAGCAACATGTAAAAGGCAGTTCTGTCAGGGTCTATGAAAGGGCTTTTTTCTTTGCTTTTGAATGGTGAAAAACCATAAAGAATATTGTATCAGTGAGTGGACTGAACCAAAAGAAAAGAAACTGAACCAGAGGGGAAAAAAATTAAGAGTCCTATCAAGCCATGAATAACATTAAATTAGACCAAAAGCAGAATCTGGAACAACCAGTAATAAAACAGAACATGCACAACAGTGGGAAACCTGCCATTGATACATTTTGTAGCACTGAATGCACAAAAGCTCAAGTTTAAATTGTGCAGCTAGTAACTAGTTCATTGTACTTCCTCTGAGCTTTAAAAATATTTTCTTAAGCAGAACTAGCCAAAGAGTCTTCAAACACATTTGTTTTGAGTACTGGTAATTCAATGCTAACACCAAACCCAGGTTAAAATAATACATTCACATATAGACCTGCAGATTGTGTATGACATAATTTTCCATGGAAAATTATGACTGAGCAGAACATCAGAAATTTAACAAATCTGTTCTTCAGTCATTTTAGAAGTGTGAAATCTAACCAGAAAAACCTTCTTTACAAACTAATCTTAAAAGACACTCAACTCTTTTCTCTACTTCCTGCAAAATTTCAGGAAAAAAATCCCACTGCTATTCCACAGTGTGACTCCCTGGAGAAAATATACATACAATCTTTGCAATTACTAGGAAAAGTCCACTGCAAATTGAATTTATTACTTTACTAGTGGAAATTGAGCAGCTGAACTAACAAAATCAAGTTGAGTGTTGATTCTTTTTAATAACTGCCTCTTATATCAGTGAATTCTATGGCAAAAATAAATTTTATTTCATGCTACCTATCTGTTCTACCAATGCCAATGCAGGAAGTTCATAAATGTGACTCCTCAGGAGGCTTACACGCATCACTAAGAACAGTAAAATGAATGGTTACACATCTGCAGCCTGAACTTTGAGACGAATACAAGCAAATTGTGAATGCGCATTTTTCAAATGATTGCACCCATTATTTTCCACTGACTAATGACTGTTGGCAGAAATGAATAATACATTTTAATATGTAGAGGTTCAACAATCAAAAGTACAGAGAGTATGAATGGGTATATATCCATCTTCTCTGCATATATAATACTAAAGCTATAGGTTTTCATCTGTTTTTTATACTTAAACATCAAATAATTCATAATGCAGAACTGTAAAATATATATAGAACACTGCATCAATCATGTGAAAGTACAAGTGCTGTTCAGCATTTCTGTAAATCCTCCATTAAATCTAGATTTGAGACCAAACCAAACACTTACATGGATCAAGTCATGGTTACTTAGAACACTGAGAGACATAAAATGCTGTCTTATTTCACATCAAGATTATTTTCAGCTCTCTTCATTATTTCAAAGACTATTAGTGACAAATAAGTGCATTCCACTATAAAGCCAGTGCTTATATCCTTATATTCAGGAAGGAATTGCTAAACAAGGACTGGGAAATCAACAGACCCAAGTCCTGAGGTATTTTGCACAACCAGTACACTGCTAATGTACTCGCAGAAAACACAGATGTGTAACTAACTTTCAGTAACATTGTCAAATAAGAAGGAATTAGCTACTTGAATAATGATAATGTCTTGCTTTGCATGTCTACATTCCCTATCAGGGTTTTTTTAACACATACCATAAGCCACTTCTCAAGACATCAACCACTACATGTTCTGTATGGAAATACACAGAAAAAATGAAAATTTCACCACTATATCCTAAATGGTGGCTGAAAGTGTAAAGCCCATGTATCACCTAGAACCACCTCAAAGCAGCACAAAACTTTACTGAAGTAAAGAAACAGCACAGAAGAAAATGTGTGTGTACACTGCCATCATATTTACTTCAGCAAGACTTTGGAAATGTGCATTTTAGGAGAAATAAGCAGAACATTAAATAAATTAATGGCTTGATATGGTTCCCAATAAACTTGAGAAGGAACATAAAAATATGCATGATATTTTGATTTACAAACTTTTTATTCCAGGTACAATTTCAAAAGTACTATGCTGTCAAAGCACTCACAACTTCTAGTCTTTTGGCAAAGGTAATGAGTAATGAACATCTGCAGGGCTGTTGTGAGTTCATGAACTACAGAAATAAAAAATATGCCTTCTTTTGGTAGCCTCATTCTTATGTAAAAATCCAAAAATAATACACCCTAGTAACCACATCCACAAGGAACCAGATACTTGGCCCCAAAGTAAGACAGAGCAACACAGGGCTTATGGCAACTACCACTGCTAATGTAGGCTCCAGCACTTACGTTAGGATGAAATCAAGCATAGCAGAGCTCAGCCTTTCCAAATCATGCATTGGTTTGGGGGGAGGTGGAGGATTCTGTGTCAACGTCTCTAATAAAGCAGATGTGACTCATTGCACTCTCGTTTCAAATCATGAACTGAGGTTTCTCTTCTTTCTCTGAATTAGTGGCAGCAGCACTCGGGGCAGTATAACTGGGGTAGCAATCCTTCAAAAGTTTTTGCTCAGTACAATAATTTAAATTAAATTATATTATTTGATACTGCAGTTTTGTTACACAAATCCCAACTTCATATTCTCTTCTTAATACCTTGCATCCTTATTCACCTTATCTTCTGCAGGTACTGATCATAGAAAAATGTGGAAACAATTTGATCAGTATATCATCCCTATAAACCTTCCTAAGCTGCACATTTTTTTTCACTGAAGAACACATTTCATTTATAAGTATTGTTTCAATAAAACCAAGTAATCTAAAATATCTTTGCTTAACATACTTTTAACGATGAAAGCATCTGTTAGGTCATGTTAGGGTCTGAGGTCTTTTTTAATTATTATTATTTTTACATGGATGAGTAAAAGCAATTTTTCAAACACTTCCTTGCATCTTTCCTTTTCCCATTTGAATTACTCAACCTAAATTCAGTAACAGTCCAGTATAATTTCAGCACCTTGTAGTCCCACAGTGGCCTGCTCAATTATTTCTAGAAATATCCTGAAAAGAATTAATGACAAAGAATTAATGACAAACAGTGCTCTTAAGTTTGCAATATTCAAATGCTGTATTTGAAGTTAGAAATTCAGAACCTGCCTTATTTATATTTTCCTGCCAAAGTCCTGCATTCAGTCCCATTATGATTTTTTGCTTCCTGTGAGCTTTAATTATAAATTCAAGGGAAAACACCAATGTAAGTAGATTCTCTGCTTCAAGGGTCACAATATGCCAAGTGTATCCAGCATCTGTGTGAAGTCTATGCACTGTCCTGCTCTCTTGTGGGAGGCCTGCAACAAGGTTCAAACCACTTTCCTATTATGTCTTCCAACTACACCCTTTTTTATTCTCTACTTTTAAATTTTTGGGCTGTCAATTCCACTGTCCCATCTTTTGTGCCCTGAAACTGATTAGAATACCCAAGAGCTACCCTCTAGCAAATTCTTATACTCCAAATTTCAAAGCCAAATCTCCCATTGACACAAGGTGAATTCCACTAACAGTGAGGATTGGGGGGAAGCAGTGGGTAACTAGAACTACTCTTCAATTTGGGATGTGAGCCAGCCTCACAAAGGGCACATCACACAGAGCACCTATCTGTGCACACGGTGCCCATGGACCAAAAGAACCAAACCTCAAACTCAAAAAACCAAACCTTGAACTCAAAAAACCAAACTTTGAATTCAAAAATCTCACTCCTGAACTCACACTCCTTGTCACTCAGACAAAGCCACTTTCCTTTGAGATTACTTGACAAATATGATATGCATATGTATTACAGGTATTTACTTTTAAAGCAAAAAATATTGAAAATACTAAAAAAAAATTCATCATTTCTACTGTAAACATTAGCTTTTCTCTGACTTAGCAATGACACTTGACCACTAACATCTATGCAAATATTTTCATTTTTGATAAAATTAAAATTAAGACAGTAGAGAAATTCCACTATTTTTCATATCTTATTCTGTAGACATATACTACGATGTTTGCAAAAATTCTTAAAAGTTAAACAGTGTAAACTACTGTAAATTTAACCACTGTCAAAAAAGAACCTTTTATTTCAGTTGCAGTTTGATGGAAACTGGAATATTCAGTGAAAAACAGCTAAATTATTCCTGAGAGACATGCTGTCTTCTGAAACTGTCATTATTTTCTCATTTGAGAAACAGACTGCATCTGCACCTCTGCTGCTATCCTATATAGAGAACTGCTATCCAACATTATTTGTTCAAAATGTTATGGGCAGCAGACACATCATTAGTGTTCAGTTGTGCAGCTATTAGTGCCGTAATAAAGTGTGGGATGATGTGGCAGAAATGCCAATTACAGAAGTAGTACTATTATTTTAAGCTGAAATTTGGTAGAATATTCAGAGATTCCTGAAATCCATCACAAAAAAAAAAAAAAAAAAAAAAAAATTGAAACTATGTTAAAGAAATGAACCTCGCTAGATCAGAAACCATTATATTAGAAAATTTACACGTGAGCACATTTTTTTGAATGTACTGATTTTGATGCAGAGACTAACTGAAGGATGGCACTTCAATGCTTTACAAAAGGTGATCTGTCTTACAGACAGCACACCCAAACTACTCATTAATATCAAGTGTGCATTTTCATTTCTTGCGTTTCTCCATGCAGCATTTAACTAGCATAAATTTTAGACAGCCAAAGCCCTATAGCAAGTGGAAGACATCCTTGCAGCTTTTCTCATGGATGCTCATCAGTAACGTCCAAGTGTTTTACAAGCATTCCTCAATTCACTCACAGCCTTACAGGATGAGAAAGCATTATTATCCCCATCCAGAAGCTGGAAAAAGGGGCTTGCAGGAAGCCACAGAAAACCACAGCAGAAGGGCCAGAATGAGAAGCATGGGAGCACACAGGTGCTTCTGTGTGTCTGTCCGCATCTCCAGACTACATAGATCACTGTCAGAAGTGGGAGGTGGCTCTCACTGCAGTTCACTTACCACATACACCCAACACCAAAATGCTCCATGAAGACAACCCAAATATGAAAGCACATATATTTCATGGCTATAGATAGCCATGCCATGTTTTGGGCTGCGCTTAGCAGCGTGCAAGGCTACCATCACAGAGCCGGAGACACAAGCTATTCCCTGTAGCCTTGTGTGTATGAATTATAACTGTATTTTTTTTCTTTTCAGTGTTTCACAGAATCACAAAACAGTGGAGGTTGGAAAAGAGTTCTGGAGATCTAGTCCAATCCCTTGCCCATGCCTCAGTCAGAGTCTGTTGCCTGTTGCATCCAGGTGGCCTTTGAGTACCTCCAAGGATGGAGAGATGCTCCACCACCTCTGAGAATCTGAGAAACCTGTGCCAGTTCTTGGCCACCATGATAAACTATTTCCACAGCAAGGCTACTGATGACATGAAGCGGATAGGGGAGCTGGCAGTCCTGAAGAGTGGGAAGCCATCCAAAGGAATCTAGACAGTCTCAAGATGAGGTTTAACAAGGCCAAGTGCAAGGTGCTGCCCACCTGTGTTGGGACAGCCCCTGTCATCAGCCCAGGCTGGGGGATGAGGGCATTGAGAGCAGCCCTGCTGGAAGGACTGGGGGGTGCTGGTGGGTGAGAGGCTGGACATGACCCAGCCATGAGCACTCACAGGACAGAAAGACAAACGTGTCCTGGGCTGCATCCAGAGCAGTGTGGGCAGGGGAGGGAGGGGATTCTGTCCCTCTGCTCTGCTCTGGTGAAACCCCACCTGGAACCCTGCATCCAGCTCGGGGGTCCCAGCACAGGAAAGACAAGGACCTGTTGTATAAAGCCCAGAAGGGGACCACAAGGATGCTAAAAGGGATAGAATATGTCTCCTAAGAGAATTGGGATGGTTCAGCCTGGAGAAGGCTCTGAGGAGACCTCTTTGTGGCCTTTGGTACCTGAAGAAGGCCTACAACAAAGCTGGAGAGGCATTTTATACCATAACTTGTGGAAATAAAACCGGCACAATAGTTTCTAACTAAAAAACAGCCAGTTTAGTTTGGGTATTAGGAACAAATCCTAATTTGTGGGACTGGTAAGGCATTGGAACAGGTTGCCCAGAGAAGTGGTGGATGTCCCACTCTCTGTCCCACACTCACATTTTGAAGGCGCTGGAGCTGTTCAACATAAAGAATTAATCCTTTTCATAATAAAAATATCAGGCACTATTTGACTGCCACATTACAAAAAGATGTTGCTAATGTCAATTTGCAATTCTCTACTGTATTTTCTTCTCATTTTACAAGTGAAAAGAATTAGATAATTTATTCAAGACCACATGTGGCTGAAACCAGGCTTAGCTTGCATTCTTGTGTAGTATCCAGTGAACTAAGGCTGTTCTTTTTCCTCAGAAAGGTGTCAAGGACAGGACTAAGAAACAGTTCTTTTAAAGAACTGTTTGATGAAAGATGAGAGAATGTTTTATTTCTTTCAGTTTAATCGTTTATCTAGAAACAAAATATTTTCTTGGCAGACAAATAAGATGTAGCATTCTACCAGGCTGAAAAGCTCAGCTTCACCTTAATCCTCTACAGCATATCTCATGTCACAGTAACATATGCTTTGTTAGAGTCTATTTTGCATTCTTCTTTGTCTGACAGTACTGCTTTTATGTGAAACATTTCTGTAGCATGAAAAAAAAAATTGGACTAATTAATCCTTTTATGTTCTAACTTCTAAGCCATGTTTTCTCCCTTGTCTTTGTTAAATAGCATGGAAATTGCACAGTAAAAGAATTAGATACTTGACAGATGTTTTCAGACTATATTCTTAGATACAGATCGGTTTTACTGTTTTCTGCAGGCTTTTGGGGTTTTTTTTTTGGTTGGTTGATTGTTTTTTAATGAGGAAATAAAATAAATTTCTGTGTTAAAAAAAATTACTAAAATCTGATGTGCAAGTATACCTGCTGCCAAATTCATTCATACAATGTAGCACCTTAATAAGAAGGTTCAATAACTTAATTTTCAATAATATGGAGTAACTTAAAACTTATCTGACAAACCAAAAATAACTCTTATTACATAAAGTTAAAAAAAAAATCCTCAACCAACAAAAAAATCCCCATAATCCAAAAGAAGAAACTCTTAGAAGTACAAAGATCTTCCTTGAAATGTTGAAAAAAAACATACACATTCTCTTAAAAATAATTTCAATTCCTTTTAACAGAGTTGGATTGCATTTTATATATTATAGTGACCTTACTGCTATTGCTGATATTTCTTATCATTCATATAATCTCACTTCCCCCATAATTGTACTCTAGATTCAATGTTTTGATACAGAACATTTTAAAATGCTCATTTCTAACATTCCTCCTTTAACCTGGTCTCTCATCTGAATTTTAACACTTGCAAAAATGTATGGCCTGGATGTGATGGTTCTTTTAACTTAACAATCAAATTTGGAACAGTGACTATAAAAATTTATTTTTGGAGTGGAAATTTGCCAGAAGTCTCTCTGACACTCTACTGCCCTTTCTATAGTTCCTTACAGAGCAGAATTAAATAGTGAAACAGTCAGTTAAACTCCATGGAAAAGCAGACTATCTCAGTACAAAGAATAAGGGATACACACCCAAATGCAGAATATCCACCAACAATGCTGAAGAAGGCATGAAGTGGGCACACAGTCGTGAATTTATGTCAGAATGTGTAGGCATATCCACAACAGGGCAAATCTAGAGAGGACAGTTAAAAATAGCAGTAGAGACACATGAAAGCAGACTTCAGCATGGTTTAATAATCTGTCCAGAAGGCTTGGAAAGCCCTCTCTTAAGTCTAGGCTGGCATGTCTTCACATCACATACAGATCAAAGCAATTACAGAGCTGTCTGCATGTCCTGCAATCACACTACTTGATTGCAGTGTAGACACATCCAGAAATAGTGCTACTGTAGATATGTTCATCTAAAAAATGCATTTGCAAAAAGCAAAGCCTGGAAGCATACTGTAAAGCATATGGGTCCTGATGAGAAACATATGCTGGAGAGAGTGTCCATTTTGCTAAATTCCATTAGCTGGAATTGTGCTAATTCTTCCTTCTATGCAACCTGCTCCCTATGTACTCCTACAGAGTTTCCTTTATATTCCTGTACCATGTGTTTGTTGGCCTTTCCTGTGGGGATTTCACAGTCAGGCCAGATTAACCTGAACCTTCAAGGACAGCAATTCACCCAGCTTTACTGTCTGATAGTGAAGAGACACTGTACACTCCACAGGCAGCTGGGGGCAACTTCATGACACATAAACAGCACTCACTCCTCTCCATTCCAACGCCATACCAACACTGGGCTCTGAACTCCTAACCCAAGCAGGCATACTAGTTACCTACTAATTCAAGGCCAGTCATTTCAGAACATCAAGACATCAACGCCTTTATCTATTAGTGCTGCTAACAGGGGCAGAACTCACTGTGATGCAGAAACCCAGAGCTGACAAAATCCTTTGAATTCAGGACGTCCTCTCCTCCAACTGCATGGCAGCAACACTACAACTGCTCTCCTGGCTCTAGCCTCTAGTGACTACAAACCACAACAGACACTACATCCTCTTAAGGATGGATTTGTCCAGCAAGTGACCAAAGGGATCCACACATGCTCTTAAACTGACTGCATAGTGAATGATTCACTCTGAGGAGATTTTGTGTGCATTTTGGTAAATCACAACCAGAAGACAAGTTAAGAAGGAATGCAGCTATTCAGCATACCTTGCTGCCTTACCAAGAGAGTATACAGACACACAAGAGCTAGTGTTGACTCAGACAATTAAAGATCTGGTAGGAATTGGATCACAGCAGCAGGGAATACATACAGGCTAATTTACTACAGGAAGAAGCAAGCTAGTGAAATGCATAAAGTTTTGGGTGCAGGGATCAACATTCTGTGCTGCTGTCTGTCTCTTTGTGAAAACCCTAAACACATGAACAGTTGTGTTCCAATCAGTTGTCTGGACCTGAGCATCTCAGCACTCAAACACTGCAAAACCTCCAGTCATCACACAGAGCCACTCCAGCAAATTCCACTAAACTGGGAGGAGTCACTGACTCCATTGAAGAGATGCCCCGCAGACACCTTGACAAATTATAAGGCTGGGCAATTACCAACCATAGGAAGCTTAACAAGGGCAAGAGTCGTATTCTGCACCAGGGACAGGATATTCCTGGCTGTAAGGGCAGACTCAAAGCTGGAGAAGGAATGAAAGGTCCCATGGAACAGGATGTGATGGTTCTGATCGTTAGCAAGTTGACTGTGGGCCAACAGTATCCCCTGGCAGTCAAAAGGCCCAACCATACCCTGAGGTGCATCCAGCACACAGAAGAATTCCTCCACCTCATAAATGTCAATTTGATACCTACATGAGCACTACACTCAGTTCTTGTCAACAAAAGAACAATACTCCACATCCTGAGGAGCATCAGGCACAGCATCACCTGATGTGGAAGGGAGGGGATTGTCCTGCTCTGCTCTGAGCTGGGGCAGCCTCACCTCCAGTGCTGGGGCAGCTCTGGGTGCCACAACACAAAGACACTGAGCTGTCAGAGAGTGTCCAAAGGAGCCGTGAGGGTGTGAAGGGTTTGGAGGGGAAGCCGTGTGAGGAGGGGCTGAGGGCACTTGGTCTGTTCAGCCTGGAGGAGACTGAGGGGAGACCTCACTGCAGTCACAGCTTCTTGTGAGGGAACAGGAGGGGCAGGCCTGCTCTGTGGGGACAGGGACAGGGCCTGGGGAATGGCCTGAAGTTGTGTCAGAGGAGTATAGACTGGATATAGAAAAGGTTCTTCACATAGAGCATGAAGGTTCCTGCCCCAGGGAAGTGGTCACAGCACCAAGCCTGTCAGAGTTTCAATGCTAACGAAAAGCAAATAATTAATGATATAAGTATAACTCATTTTCCTGGTGATTCCATTCTGTAACTCAAGATACAAGATAACTTTGGCCATGTCCTAGCAACAAGCACAAATATTGCACTTTATCCAGAGCTCAGCATATGAGTTTGCAAAATGGTAATATCCTAGACATTAACATAATTCGGACACATACCCTAAGACTCTTTCCATGTAACAAGAGAAGAAATGAGTACACTTACACTTAGCACAGTAGAATATGTCAGAGAATATGACACAGCTTATTTACCTTACTAGAACTCTTCTGCTTCTGTGTGCAATGTATTTCCCAGATATATTTTGTTTCATTCTGTTTGGCGCCTTTTTTTTGTTTTCCTTTAAAAACATCTTGGAGACAGCTTTTACAAATAATCAAATAAGTGTCTTAACAGGCTGACAACTTCAATATCTAAAATCTTGAGCCCATTCAAAAGCAGCTCATGAGATCTTCATAAATTTACTACTGTGACTCAACAGGAACTGACAGCATAGCATACAAAAGGAAGAATATTTACATTCAAATTTTAGTAAAAAAAGAACATGAGATATGTACATACACATAAAATTTAAAGGCATTTCCTAATTAAAAAAAAAAAATTAAAAAAAAGAGGCTAGTCATATGGTGTGATCCTGCAAAAGAACTACATGTATGAACAACCCACAGAGAACTGTAGCTCCAAATCACAATCACATGCATGCCCCTGTCATGCACAGATTCACAACGGCTGGGGTTGGAAGCGACCTCTGGAGATCACTGAATTCAATCACCTGATAATGCAGGCTCACCCAGAGCAGGCTACTCAGGATCATGTCCACAAAGGAGACAACTTCTCTGGGCAGCCTGTTCCAAGAAAGCTATGCAGCACAGCCTGACTTTTAGTCATAGATGTAAACAAGTTGGTTAAAATGGGGGTGGTTGAAGGGAAGTGCTAAGTTCCTGATTAGGATTTCATTTTAAATGGAAAGCTCCAGATTGAGTCTGTAACAATAAAACACAAGGGGGGAGAAGGGGGAGGATTTATATATAAGAAGAGGTCATGTAGTACACTGTATTGAGTTTAAAAGATAAGTAACACAATGCTTTTTTATCTGGTATAAACAAAAATAATGCCAGCAGTTTGACTGCAAACAAGAACTGAGGAGGAAATTGAAGCAAAAAGGAACGGCTTACAAGAAAAAATACACTTTCAAGTGCTGCTTTGTAATTCCCTACAGAATGAAAACCAACCATATCCATATTGGAAACATGCTTTTGTAAACACTCCTTAATATACAATGAAACATACCTAATGAAGGATTGCCCCAATTGTCAAACTGTGATGGCTGAACTGTACTTTTCTTTGGTAACTCTAAGACCTCCAGACCTCTGAAATCACTTGGAGCTTTATTGTAGAAGATGAAATCACAGTTCCACCTTTGACAAGTAAATAGCAGACAATATTTCGACCACAAAAATTAATTAATTATTTTCCCTCCTCAGTTTAAAACTCTCTCAGGGTCTTAAATCAATAAAGTATCTGATGCATATGTTCTATCTTCTTGTTTCCAAATGGTTCCACTGTGCATATAAATCTATTGCAGAACCACATTTGCATTTAAAGAGAAATTCCCTTGTGTTTACTATGCACCTGCTCCATGTAAGCCTATCTTCTCTACCTCCTTCAAGAAACAACAGATCTGCCAGAAAAAGAGGGAGCACAGACACAATGCTACTCCAAGACCTCTTGCCAATTATCTAAGCACAATTTCCTTCAGTTTAGTTTAGTTATGGTCCTATTTGGACAAGAGTTGAAAAGAATTACTATCTGCCCTTCCAAAATCCAATGTTTCTCAGCTTTTTCTAACACATTTTTCATCTTGACAATTAACATATACATTTCAACTGTAAAAAAAACCACTGTATTTGCTAAGCAACACACAGTAAGGCACTGGCAAATAGATTACTTACAGACTTGTACATGAAAAATATAAACCTTTCCTTATTTTACTTGGCATTAATTTTAATTGACTGAGGTAAGGAAGGATCACAATATTCTCCTCTTGACATCTACCTGAAAAGAGATGCAGACTGATTCTAGTAAAATTGAAATTTTAAAAAAAATTGTTCCCTGCCTCCTTGGTTATGATTCACAGGCTGCCTCTGGAGCTTCATGTACACCACAAGAGACAGATACGGATGCAGATAAAGCTCTGCTACACACCTCATCTAGTCAGCTGAAATGTTTAAACATCAGATGGGAGAGATAACTTGCTGCATCCCACGAAGGCTGCTGAAGTACTGGTCTTTGTGCTCATGATGTGCAGCATCACTGCTCCATGACACCAAACGGTGTCACAAGTGCCACCATCCCTGCACTCTGCCAAGAGGACTTCTGTGCTGCTGTCACTCCTGTGACAGATGAGTCACCCCATGGGGCTGCCTCTGGCTGTCTGCTCCCCCTTTCCTGCTGGCATCTCCCTGCACAGGCAGGCAGCTCTCTATTTCAGAGGACAGAAGCTATAACAGCTGCAGCAGGGCCATCATGCTTTCCCCTTCCTGCTTCTAATCAGACAAGTGCCCAAGGACAGAGCTGCTGTGGAAGTAGGTCTAGTCTGAGACATCCGGGAAGAGGACTGTGAGAAAGAGAGCTGTGCCAATGCAGATGTTATTCCACCTCAAGTGTATGTGAGATGAAGACTTCTTGCACCTATTGAGTCCACATGGGAACAGATTTCAGCTGCCAGAAAAACTGCACAAGTGGGACAGTTCCTAGTTTTTCAAGCTCCGCTGATGCCCAGTCAAGAAACAGTTACAAAATATTTGTAATTATGTAATTAATGTAATATTTGGGATCACGGTTCTTCTGAAATTATGAAAAAAATGACCTGTCTCTTATTCACAGTATTCCGTGAAGGGACTGAATCTTCAAGGGTACCTTCAGTCACCTTGTCCAAGCAGTCTAATTTTACATGCAGCTCTTTCTAAACTCAGAAGGTGGCCCCAAAGAACTCATGACATACTTATTTTCCATGTTGCTGTCATTAGAGAAAAAAAATATTAAGACAAGCAGGTTCTACCTAATATAAGACACTATCTTCTACAGAACTTCCTTACCTGAAAGACTGCCTATCTGCTTACACCAAAATGACACTTTGACACTTAAAAGAATTTTGAGTAGCCTGCACTGCACTGCTAGCTCGAAAAAGAAGGATTGTTTTAAAGAGGCTCCTTGAATTCGGATGTAACTTTACACTGGGCCAGTACTCTGATGCAGTCCTACTGTACGCACTTTTTCAACAAGCTACACATGCATTCTGCAGCACACTGAATCAATAACACAGACAGAAATCACAAACACCTCAAAAATAAGTGAACTGCCAGTTTAAGGCAAGGGTAGAGTGCTGTATTAAGCACAATGGTCAGTCTGCATAAGTCGGTCTTGGACACATAAATCATGCAGAAATTAAGCATACCACACCTTACAAAGGGAGCCTTTTCACACATGGGCTAACTGTGCTTACATGAAGGCATACTCGAAGGAAAATTTACAATTTTTGTATACTGTAACTATAGTGATGAGGCAAGCTTCACTTTGACAACTGAACAGGTCAAACTCTATTTGTCTTGATCAGATGAAAAGTGCTTTTCACTGTTTGAACTATCTCTTGAGCGACCCTCCAACCCTGCTCTTGAAACCAGTTTTTCAGCTTACCTGCTAAATCTTCAAAATATGGTTCCAGTATTGCATGAGGAATATTTGCAGACTTAGCAGTATGAAGACAGAAGTGTCTTACCAAGTTCACCAACCATGAGCTCACACATGAGCTAGCTGCAGAGGATTTTAGGGTGAAGAAACTCATGTTTATGGGTGGTAGTAAGGCAATAGGTCATGTTTTTTATGGGTTACTGGGAAGTACATAACTCCTAAATTCAGCAAGGGCAGGACACCATTAAAAGTCTGCTACAGCATGCTGCACAAGGCTAAATGCATGCTCATCATTCAACACAATTTCTGGCTGTAGGATCAGTGCTACTTGCACAAAATATAAAATTATTTGATTTCCCAGTGCTATGATTGTATGAACGTATGATTCTTTAGCCATTTAAATAACAGAAAAGAGTCTAGTCAAGCGATTTACTTGAGAATAATTTTTTTTAAACTTTTCAGTTACCTTTTGCTGTTGGAATGCTGAAGCATAAAATGAGGCTTAGATGCTAAGATTTTCCATGGAAAACACAGGCACTAGCAGTTTTTTGGTGGGTTTTGGGGTGAGGGGACGTTTTGAGGAACAGTTGTGACTGATTAATATCTCTGTAAGAGATGTGGCTTTAAGCCAGCGATTGAAAGAGCTCCGAAGTGATAACACTGACAATGAAGACCGAGACTGTTTAGGCGCTGGTTTGTATCCGGTACCATCAGAACCCCATCCTCGAGCTCCCCTGTACATAAATTACATGTGCTCACATAAAGCACGCACTGATGCGGGAATGAAAAAGGCTTGATCCCTGCCGCTGCAACAACACGATTTCGGATTGACCCAAGCATAAGCCTTGGAGCACGCTTCTACCAGACAACTTGGCATTTGCTTCCCCACAGTTACAAGCATGCAACTCCTACTTGATTTCCTTCCAGATGCCGGCTGGCCCGGCGGGACAGGAGGCTGCTGCGGGGGGTGCCCGCCGGGCTCCGCAGCGGCCGCCAGCGCCAGCGGCTCGCACCGCGCACGGCTGACACCGCGGCGGGCTCAGCCCCGCGAAACCCGCCGCGCTCAGCCCCGACTTCACGCGGAAAGCGCTTCCCCGGGGCGGGCTGCCGGGGCCGGGGCTCGCCCCCGCCGCCGCTCCCGCTGCCGCCGCAGCCAGCCCCGCTCAGGGGCGGGGGGGAAGCGGCTCCAGCGCCACCCGCACCGCGGGGCACCCGGGCCCGGCGCCGCGCCCCCTCTCCCGCCGCCCCGGCGGCAACAAAGCCCCCGCTGCGCTCCGCTCTCCTCACCTCACCCCTGCGCTCCGCTCGGCCGCGGCCGCTCCACGGCAGCCGCGAGGGATGGAGACGGGGGAAGGACCAGGTGCCGCCTCTCGGCTGCCGCCCCCCGCCACTCCCCGCGGGTGCAGGCGGCGCTCCGCCCTCCGCCCCTGCCCTGCCACCGGGCAGCGGCCGGCAGGAGCGGGAGGAGGAGAGGGAAGGAGGGAAGGAGGGAAGGAGGGAAGGAGAGGAGGGAGGGGGCGGCCCCGCCCGGCCCTGCTGCGTCACAATGCGGGGGGCGCTGCCACGTGACCGGCGGCGCGGGGCGGGGGCTGCGCGCGACCCCGCGCTGGGGCCGGGGCGGCCGCGGCGGGACACGGACACGGACAGGGACAGGGACAGGGACACAGGGACACATAGGGACACAGGGACACTGGGACATAGGGACAGGGACACAGGGACACAGGGACACAGGGACAGGGACACAGGGACACAGGGACAGGGACACAGGGACAGGGACACAGGGACCGGGACATAGGGACACAGGGACAGGGACACAGGGACAGGGACAGAGGGACAGGGACATAGGGACACAGGGACAGGGACCGGGACATAGGGACACAGGGACAGGGACACAGGGACATAGGGACAGGGACACAGGGACACCGGGACCGGGACATAGGGACACAGGGACAGGGACACAGGGACCGGGACACAGGGACACAGGGACAGGGACCGGGACCGGGACATAGGGACACAGGGACATAGGGACAGGGACATAGGGACACAGGGACCGAGGGACAGGGACACAAGGACCGAGGGACAGGGACAGGGACACAAGGACCGAGGGACAGGGACCGAGGAACCCGGACAGGGACACAGGGACAGGGACACAAGGACCGAGGGACAGGGACCCGGGACCGGGACACAGGGACAGCCCGAGCGCGCGGCTCCCGCTGCGCTCAGGATAATGGAAATGCAGCGCTCGAACCTGGAAACGCTCACATCTGTTTGAAATAAAACTCGGCGGGTTTGGGGGTAGGTTTTTTGTTGTTCCTCACTTAGGTCTGCTGTAAAAGCTGGAACGCCTCGCTGCTCGGCTCCGGCCCGCATTCCCGGCGGAGCAGCGCTGCAGAAGCGCCCGGACACTGCGGGCGCAGAGAGGAGCCCAGGACGGCCCCGCCAGCCAGCACCTGGCGGTAGCAGGAGGACAGCACAAAAGCCAGCCTTTGGCTGGGTTTGCCTCTTTGTGATTTAGCCTGGTTTGTCTCCCCCTTACTTTTCATAGGAACATTTTCCATCTTGTCTCTTAAAGTATCCTTTTCCACCTTCCCCTGCTTCTGTGTGCTTTTACCTTTCCAACACAACACATCTTAAAGTCCATTTACTCTCACGAGTGAGAGCTGTAAAAGCCTGAGAGACAGGAAATTTAGGTGAATTTATGCTGATTTGGCATTTTGGAAAAGTACTGCCCGCAGATCACACAGAGCACACTCAGCAGTACCACAAGCATGCCCACATCAGACAGCACTGCTCTGGAAATGGGGAAAACACTGTAGTCTCCAGCTAAGTAGGTCTCTGTTCCTCCTGTAGGGATTTCCAGTGAAAGTGCCTAAACTCCCCCCATTTTAATTCTGCTTAAGTCCTGAGACACAGTCATCAGACAGTAACAACCTTGGGAACCTTGTCATCTGAACCCAGCCACTTGGATGTGAAAGGAAATACAATCCTCTGTGATACATTACTTGAGCTATCTAGGAGCTGCAGCATCATGTATTTCAGCTTATTTAATACATTTGCCCAGAAGTGGAAAGCTGCAGTATTTCTTAAATTTTTAAATTAAATTTTTAAGATGTGTAGAAAACAAACTTGAATATGAATTGCAGTGATGGATTCTAATATTTATTTGCAAGGCCAACTATGTGGTGCAGTACTATCTTAACCACCTGTGCCTATCGAATGTGGAGAAAGGAGTACTTTGACAGGTCATCTGCTTTTATGTCATTCACTTTTAGGAAAAGGATATTTGGATACTGCACATTTCACACTTGTACATATATGGAGATTAGTAACCATTTGGGGTATTTGTAATACACTTGATTAGGTGGTTTTATCCAGGAATGTTGGTCAGCTGTGTGTGATTAAATGGTTTGAAAGGAATGCAGGTCAGCTCCGGAGCACAATGTCATACAGGAGCATAGCCTGACAAACAGTGTTGATGAAAAAAAACAAACAAAACCAAAAAAATCTTATTTTAATTTAGAGTCTATAAACACCATTCATATGCAAATAGAATTTGTAAGAGAAAAGCTTGCCAAGTGTCTTTGTATGTGTTACATATAATAGCATCTCAATTAGTACTGATAACCCTGTTTGTGTATGTACTTCTCAAATCACTGCTGAAATCTTGTTTAAATAAGAAGTGCTGATTAGGCTGTATGACTGTAAAAAAACCTTTAAATTACAATATACAACTTCAGTTTTTGATAGAACTTCAGGATGGATTTTTACTGCCAGTTATATGGCCTCATGGTTATTTTTTTGTCTAAAATAAAATCACAGAACGTTCGCTCTCTTCTTGCTATGCGTGCTGATACAAACATTTGCTGGAATAGCAAAAAGCTTGTAATTGATAATCATATTCCCAGTGGAGTAAAGTGATTCAAAAATGTGTTGCCTGTTGTTTTTCTAGTATGTCCGTCCAGGATCATTTAGTGGCTCGGTATTCCTACGTGGTGAAGCCAAGGCCAGTATTTGTGTCAACTGCAGGGTATGGCTGGGTGCACATGAGAGCAGACTGATCTGTGGCCACATCAAAGGCCTGTGGCAGTCAGCAGCAATCACAGCATCTATCAGTGATCTCATACATTGACTCTAATGAACACAAGACAAAACCCTCCATTACTTTTTAAATTCTTCTAGGATCTGAGCTTGAGACACATTTCAAAGTTTGGTGCTTGATGACACTGCCCATAAAGACATGACCAAATTATTTTAAGGCACAAAGCCCATCGAGACATTTCCTGCAGGAGATTTTCTACTCCTGTGCAGGACCAATGCTGGCGTCTCTGTATTTTTTCCTGGATATGTGCAGCTGTCTTGTGAAGCAAAAAGTAGACAGGAACAGAAAGGAGGCAGCAGAAGCCTGGAAGAGATGAGCCCAGCAACATACACTACCTTGCCATTTTTTTTCCAGAGTGTTAAGGCTGGGAATCAGTGTTGTACAGGTTACTCTAACAGTTGGTAACCTTAGGGACTTTATGTAATTAGTACATACAGGCAGCCTGTGAACTTCCAGATAGTAACCAGGACTGCTGATGTATAATATGTCCACCAAGGAACATTACCAACAGGATCATATTAAGCAAAACCTAGCAACTACAATATAAGGGTATCTCCTGAAGTAACAAAGAACAACCTTTAGTTCGGTCAAATGATGAATCATGATGACTCACAGTCATTCAAGGCACTCATTGGGTCATGTAGATGTTCGCTTAGATTAAAAAAAAAAATATTAAAAACACATTTAGCTTCGAGAATCAGTAAAAGCAGCTACCATTTTTAAAGCATGACAGAATTAATGCACTGATTTCAAATGAGTCCAAATCAGGTGAATTGTTCCTGTCTTCACTCTCAGATTCTGAGTTGAGGTAAACAGGACACAGATCACAGATCAACTATGCATCTAACTTTCGAAAAGCGTCATTCCCAATTTTTCCCACATTCAGTCTACCCTGCAATAAATATATAAAATATTTTGCTCAATTTAGAAAAAAAAATTAATTCTTAGAAGCACTTAAGACTATAGCAAATAATGGTATGGGCACAATTTTGTTAGATTGAGAAAATGACAATATTTCATGGACTGCTAGAAGTAAAGACTTACTGTTTCACCTTGATTATGACAAACAGCACCACACATATACTGATGAGTAAGCTGACCATCTTAGATTCATGGAACTGCTACATCTGAAGGAAGATTGAGATGACATAGCTAGGACTGCAATAAAACAATTGGTTTTCTGCTGTGTTTTTGCATTGTTTTCAGTGCTTGTAATGCCTGAACCTGATCTGTTAGCCCACAGTGGGCCGATCTGACATCAGCAGAATTCAGAAAGCAGGAGTTTGCCTTGCAAAGAATGCAGATCAGTTCCTCATCCATAAGAAAAGAGAGGCATACAAAAACACAAATAATTAGTTCAAAACCATCTTTCAGTCCATATAGCTTTGTTTCTGGATTGGGCAGAAAAATATTTTCTGCAATGAGGCCATTTAGTTGGCAGCATCGTGGGTGGAAAGAAGACTCAAGCCTGGGCTTTATTAAATGCTTATTTATTTGATCTATTCTGCTGGATAAATCACACAGAGAATTTCACAATGTGGCATCCAAGGTTCTGCTCACATTTGGCGCAGCTGTGCAGAAGAACTGAACACAGTATGTATGGTTGGAAAGTGAGTACATGGCATTACTGCATCAAAAGGTCAGGGACAATTACCATAATCAGCTACTCTGATTTCTGGCATAAAGCCCCACAATTCCTGGTTGAACTAGGCAATGTTTTTTAGAAAGTGATCTAATCTTGATTACTACACTCCTAACAACGTTATTGTAATAGATCATTAGCTTCCCTGTTAAATTATGTATGCTTTGTCCGTCTTCTCATTCAGCTTGAGTTTTGAGATTCTGACTTTGCCTAATGTAAATAGGAAGCTGTCCATTCTTATAGGTTTTCTTATCATCCATGTATTTTCAAGCCCCCTTCCAAAAGTTTTTTGGATAGATTATAAAGGATTTTTTAAAACTTCATATTTTGATAGTAATACAGGCCCACAACTTTGAATTTGTGAATCTTTGACATGACAGATTTTCATTCTGAAATTAATTTTGGCAAATTGGAAATCTTCCAAGTGTGATCCTCACAGCAGATTACAGATCGTATTAAATTTTTCTCTTTCTTTTTTTTTTTTTTTTTTTTTCTTTTTTCCTATCCATTATTCCTCTGCTTTATATACCAAGACCACCTTTGAATATGGGCACATTAGCAAGTTGCCAGAAGGCAAGACAGAACTTGAAGCAATGGATTTCATGTCTGCTCCATAACTGTCCTGGTGTAGCTCCTTCTCCCTCCCATGCTGAAGCCAGATCACTTGCTAGGGGAATGCTCCTGTTTAAGGGGCGAGGGAATTTGCACTCTTCAGAGGATGAGAGCATACACAGAAGCATAAAGCAGCTGAACCTGACTGGTTTCTGCATTATCTTACAGCATTAGAGCTTTGTGGGATTACTTAGCTACTGTTTTATGCTGGGAATACATGTGGTTGGCTGTCCAGAACTATGCTCCACTTTTCTCCCATCCTATATATATGACATGCATTCTCTGATATGACCTCATTAGGCAAGAAAAACAAGGAAAAAGAGTTGTTTTTTTTAATGTGATTAGAATATAAAGATGTTGTATGGTGCCAATTCAGAGATAAGATAAAAAGTCAAAAGCCTTGGAGTTTAGGTTCAATGTCAATTTACACATATCCTTTTCAATTCATTAGGGGTATGAATGAGTCATTAGAGGAAATCCTGACTGGGGAACACATTAACTTGGATTAAGACCAAATATTATGTTTCACTTGAGCCTCCAGCAAAATCTGTACTGCCATAAACTTATTGTAAGAACCAGAAGTGAATTCCGGTCACAGCAACCCTGTGAATTAATAAAAAACTTTATAGCTTTAACCAGTACACCACTACTGATTTGACTGTTTTGAAGATGCCCCAATTAATAACATTATTTTGAAAAAGTTTAAATCCATGCTTACTGTCAATCCCTTGGCAGCAGACTCTATTTCCTGAATTAGATCAAAGCAAGACATTTCAAACAGTCTTTAAGTAATTGCTAAAATAATGATTTAAAAAATACTCTAGAGAAAACACTTTGTAAACCAGCTGACTCTAATAAAGGTCTAAAAGGAAGGCAAATTCCCATTAAAAAGTTAGGGCAGAAAAGCTTCAGCTTTGGGGGTTGATCAGTGTATTGGGGCCTGTTACCTCTCTGCTGAATTGAAGAGTTCTACAATAACTGTCTGTGGAGGGAACTTGAAGGACACAGAGAAAAAAAAACAACGTGTTTCTCAGCAGATAGAGAGGTGGCTGCTCCCTGCTTTCTTGTCTTACTGAATCTCAGGCAACACAGACACACACTTCTATCTGCATATCTATCTGAAAAGAACTTGACACAATGACTACTAAAACTAGCCCTGAAATCACTCATTGGAAAGTAAACCTAAGTTCTTTATCCCTCTTAGTTTACTTAGGGTTCATTTGCTGCTTTAGCCTCACTACTCCCATTACAGACCACTGTCATTGTGATGCCTTCTTAAACAACCTCTCAGAAGACTTCTGTCATGATCAAAGGCACTATTTTGGGTAAAAAATATTAACAGAGTTTCAATATATGGAGCAAGATGACAGCAAACAAATGTGGCATTTACACAGAAGTTTGTGTACAGCATCAAGACAAGGCTACAGCTACCTTTAGTAAAGGTGCTGCTCTGACCTGGAAGAAAGCCAGCTCACCTGTAGCATCTGATCATTACTGTGGTCAGATATTGAGAGTTTCCACCTTCCCAGTTGCTGACAAGATGCTTCTGAACATTCACATAAGGAATAAAAATTCCCATTCACATTACTTCTTGTTTGGTAAATCTATGTTTACCAGAGCTTACTAAAACCACCTGTCTGCCTGAGCTTCCATCTGTAAGACTGTTCACGGAAATAGTTCTGTGGACAAAGGAAAAACATGAGAATTCTGCTTTCCTTTACCATAATTAACATTTAGAATTAAAGATTTTTACATATTACTATACATTTCTACTGGGAAGAGGGGAAATGTCTTATGAATCTTCAAGCTGACTTAACCTGACTGCTTTTCTTAAGGTAAAGAAATCAGGTTTTGGGCTGATTTCTGTGAAATCACAGAATCATAGAACAGACTGGGTTTGAAGGGTCCTCAAAGATCCTCTAGTTTCTGCCATGGGCAGGGACATCTCCCACTAGACTCCCACCATGCTGCCCAGCCTGGTCTTGAGCATTTCCAGGGACAGGGCATCCACAGCTGCTTTGAGCAACCTGAACCAATGCCTCACCACCCTCAGAGCAAAGAGTTTCTTTCTAAAACCTAAACTAAACCTGCTGTCTTTCAATCTAAAACCATTCTCCCTTCTCCTGTCAATACATGCTCTTGGAAAACATTCCTCTCCTCCAGGCTCTCTTCAGGTAAGGGAAGGCTGCAGTTGGGTCTGAGGCTTTCTCTCCTTCAGGCTGAACAAACAGAATTCTCTCAGCCTTTCCATGTGGGAGAGGTGCTGCATCCCTGTGATCAGCTGCAATCATCCCTCTGGTGTCACAGTGTCTCCTTAGACTTGAGATCACCCCCGGAGGACATAAAGGTGGTCTGGGATTCGGGTTTTTCCGATGGCTGCCGAGGAGAGACTGGAGGAGGCTGTTCTCAGAGGTTTCAAGGTCGTTTATTGTTTCTTATCTTAAAAGTTCTTTGTCCAGCTAACAGCGATCTGTTCAGCCGGACATACAGACATCCCTGGCAGAGGCAAGTCTTATCTTTTGTACTCTAAATTACGTACTTAATATTTACAATTATTTTCCAATACACTACAATTTTGTTACACTGTACAACTTTGCCCCCGTCCAATCAAAGGATGCCAAAGTGGCACTCCAATATGGAAGGCATGAAGAAGAAGAAGAAGAAGAAGAAGAAGAAGAAGGAAGAGGCACACCATGCCCCAAATCCTCCATCTCAGCTAAAACCCTCTAATAGAAACATTCCTAAAAATCTATCATTTCTACATTCTAACAGTCTAATTTATACTCTACTTATTTTGGTGGCTTGCATTTCTTCCCTCAATTTTTCCAGGGGCATAAATCCAGCCCCAGAGACTGCTGGGTCTCATTCCAGGGTCTTTGAGAGCCTGGCCAGGGGGGTCTCAAGGCCTCCAGGGAAGCCAGGGGAACACCCCGGACTCCCACACTCTGGTGGCCTTGCTCTAGACTCACTCCAACAGGTCGATGTGCTGAGGACCCCAGAGCAGAATGCAGAACACCAGAGGGTCTCACAGAGCAGAGCAGAACCACAGGAAAACACAGGAAAACCTGCTTTTCTTACCATCTGCTGAGGCAGTTACAAACAGGCTTATCTCAGAGAACATTTTCCTATAGCTCTCCTCTGTTCTATTCCACTGTTGTTTTCTTCCACTGTTGTAACTACCTACCTCTTTGTCATCTTTGATATCTAACAAATACCTATTTAAAGTATTGGGAACTAAAGAAGAAACAATTTATGTTCTTTTTTTCTGAACTACTCTGCCATTGTTGCTATTGTATTGCATTGTATTTGTCTGTAACAAATAATTCATAAAAGAATCACAATTGTAAAGGCATATTAGACTGTGGTACCTTTTGTAAATACCCTTGGTAAAAAGAGAAAGACTGTGGGCAAAATATACCTAAACCTAATTAAGTAACAACATACTGTTCTTCATGAGGAAGAAGGCATATTTTCAAATCACAAGCTGAAGTCTAAATTAAATCCCTCTAAACTCAGGACACCCTCTGAACCTGAAATACAAGTTCTCCCCACATAGTCAATAACACAGAATCAACTTTTCCCAACACATGCGATTATGAACCAGCAATAACACAATTTGCTAATTATCATTTGAAGTCATCATTTAGTTGTTCTGATACCAAATAGGGTTTCTGCCAAAGAAAACTTTGTTAGTTATTCAAATAGTATTGTATTAAGCATTCAAAAGACTTTGAAAACTCGAAACAGCAGTCATGTCCCATGGGATTCACAGTTCCTATTGTCAGTCCATCCTCTGTCCCGTGATCATTGCTGTGCTTTACAAAAATAAGTCCAGAAAAAAGTTGAAAAACAATATGGGCCAAATAACAGCTGTTCTAAATTGTCATAGCTATTCCAATCAAAGAAGAATGATGTTGATTTACACCCATGAAGATTCCAACTCTGATCTTTTATTTTCTTCCTCCAGTATGTCATAAGGAGGATAATAGTAGCCAATGATAACACATCTTGCATAGTATTCCTATTCTCTTTATATTTATCCTACTAGTATTGTGTACTACACTAGAGTTATTTTTCTCTTTTCTCCAGCTGTTTCTGTTTCTCCTTCTCTTTCTTTTTTGTCTTTTCTCTTGATATATTATTGTTATTTGAAATGGCAAAGAAACAGGTTTCTTTCTTTTTTTTACCAGAAGAAGAGAGATTTATTTGAGTCTCTTTTGGCAGCATGTTTTGCACTCACAGGCCACCATGCAAGTACCAGACTCTGCGTTTTGTGGCAGCTCCATTGTTCTAGATACTGGTTGTTGTTGTGGTGTGCCTGCATAATGAGAAAAAATCCAGAATACTTACCCTCTTGGGAGCTTGGAAAATGAAGATGTGAAATTACATCATCTCCTTCTTCTACATTCTTAGCAATAAGAGAGGATCACAGGAGGTTTGAAACATCATCTACCAGAACAGAATTTCCTGATTTCCAAGGAAGCCTTGTATTAGCACCTAGGTGGTTTCTTACACACAATTTGTCCTCCCAGTCCATGAACTGGAAGCTGGCATGACAGCACTGGGATTTGCAAACCTGGTAGATGTTCCCTCCAGCTGGTATAGTTTAGAAAGGCCTTTTTGTCACTTGGAATGGTTTGGGAGCTGGTCTTGGATCAACATGAGGACCAAGCTATCCAGCCTTCCTTCCCTCACACCCCTTTGTGAGACTGACAAGCCCACATTGAACACCTCAGGCAATCTGTGCCAAAAATTAGAGTTTAACCCAAAAACCTACGCAGTCAGACGCTCTATCTGTACTGTCAGAATTTGTACAGCCAAAGGCTACCACATCACTCACTCTTTGGGAGATTATCCTGAGCCAGGCATGGTACTTTGCAGTTATGAAGCCTGAAGGGTCACAGGATCATGGGTCATCCTCCATTAGCCAAAACAGGCTGTCTCCTGGCCAGCCAAAAATCCCAAGGTTTTTTTTTTTTTTTTTTTTTTTTGGTTTTTTTTTTTTTTTTTTTGGCAGCTATTGCTTTTTGGATGTCTATTTTAGATAGTAGAGCAAGAAAAAGTAAAGTTTAGAACATGATCTAAGGGTCTGAGGTAAGTTCTTCCACTTAAGGATGGTATCAGCTAAAAATAAAATGTAAGTGGAAGTTTGAGCATGGAGATCATGGAGGTAGCTGTGCCTTAGTTAAAAAGGATTTGTGAACTTCAAGGATAAAACAGACAAAACAAGAGTAATTGTGATCTGACACTGATGTGTCCCAAAATCCTGCATCTCCATTTGAAGCCACACAATTTAATAAAAGCTGTGGAATTTGCAGTCTCAGAATCTGTCAAGATTACACACTGACTTCACAATTTTTTTCCAAACACAGGTTAAAAAAAAGAAAGTGGAAGGATAACTGAAAGCAGGAAAAGGAAGGCACAATTAGAAAAATACAAAACATTTAGAAAAGGATTGTGCTGGGTACAGTGTAAGTGGGTGAGAATTTGATTATAGCATGTAAGAAGGTTGGGAACACAGTCAGCAGATTCAGAGAGAAAATAGGTCAGAGCAGACCAACTGCAACAGAAATTCCTTCAAGGAATTTCAGGCCGTATGGAATAATTATAAAATGTATTCACAGAATTATAGAATATCCTGAGTTGAAAGGAATCCACAAGGATCATCAAGTCCAGCTGCTAAGCCTGCACAGGATAGCCCCCCAAAATCACACCATGTGCCCAAGAGCATTGTCCAAACACCTCTTCAGCTCTGTCAGGCTGGTGCTGTGACAGCTTCCCTGGGAGCCTGTTCAGTGCCCAAACACCCTCTGGGTGAAGAACTATTCTCTAATATTGAACCTAAACCTCCCCTGACACAACTTCAGGCCATTCCCCGGGTCCTGTCCCTGTCCCCACAGAGCAGGGATCAGTGCCTGCCCCTCCTGCTCCCTCACAAGAAGCTGTGACTGCAGTGAGGTCTCCCCTCAGTCTCCTCCAGGCTGAACAGACCAAGTGCCCTCAGCCCCTCCTCACACGGCTTCCCCTCCAAACCCTTCACACCCTCACGGCTCCTTTGGACACTCTCTGACAGCTCAGTGTCTTTGTGTTGTGGCACCCAGAGCTGCCCCAGCACTGGAGGTGAGGCTGCCCCAGCTCAGAGCAGAGCAGGACAATCCCCTCCCTTGCCCGGCTGTGATGCTGTGCCTGATGCCACCAGGACATGGAGTATCCTTTTGCTGGCAATAACTGGGAGCAGTATCTATGCAGGCAAGCAACAAACTGGCATTTTTAAGGTAGAAGAATTCTTCCACATATTTCTTTGGTTGTTTTTCTACATGAAAATCCATCTGTTGCCATTGTCAGGTTGTTGTCAATCGTCTGCTGTGACACTGCATAGAAGTAACAGATGTCTCTGTATTGCTGGATGATTTTTCAGTGCCTTATTGACTTAAAGGAAATGGTAAAACATTTCATGCAGTTGAATATGAAGTAATCCTGACCCAGCAGTGAGATGCCTATTTCTGGTATTGTTCTTCTCCTTGCCAAATGTCAGCCAGCTGCTTGTCTCAGCCAGCTGCTGTTTTAGATTTAATATCCTTGACTTGATGTATCCCTTCTGTTTCCATTATTTGCTGCTTCTTTTTTTTTTTTTCTAGTTTATGTCATTCTCCTGTACAGAACAAATATGTTTTTAAAAAATCCTTAGTAAAAGTATTATCAGGAAAAAGTTAATGAGCAAAATAACCTCATCTGACCCAACACAACTATGCAGATAGTTGCTGTTGAAATGAAACAAAAATTTATTTGCCACACCTAATTTCCCTGATAATTTCCCTAATATATGTGATCTATTTATCACTCATGTTCTATCTCCTACTTTAGCTCCTTCCATTTTGATGTATAATTTATAGAATCCTGCCTTGCCATATTTTTACTCCTTATTTATTCTGCATTTTCCCTCATGGTCAGAGTCTCAACACTATGGCAAGAAATGAAAACTTAGACAAGCCACTTAGAGCTGAGTTTCTATTTCATTCTGATTGCAGAACTGCTTCGGCTAAATGTGCTAGGGAAGCATAGAGTGTTTGGTGAGCATCCCTCAGAAGAATTAATTTAATTTCTAAGATGCTTCAATTTTTCCATCAACTACTCCATCAACAACAGACAAGACAAATTCATTATATGTTTAGATATTCATGTTCAAGAGAGAGCATTATATATCACAGTTAGAGTCAAACCAGATTTCCAACATAAGTAGTCAGAAGTACAGAAGGCATTACATATATTGTGAACCTTATCATACACAGAAAAACTATCCCACTAGATAAGTGGATGAAGATTTATGGTCAAAGGTATGGTTGGCTACAGAGACCCTACTATTTATAAGATTTCAAGGAAAATGTTATACAGAAATAAAAGATATCTTCTTTGAGTTTTCTTCATCTGCCATCTACCTGTTGGAGAATTTTAGTTGACCCTGCTGGAATATTTTTGTGCTTTAAGATAATGGAATAATGGAATAATGGGTTTGTTGTTTGGTGTTTTGGTTTTGGTATTTTATTTTTTTTTAATGGGTGAAACATACAGTAACAGCTCCAATTTCTACACTGGAGAGTGCTAATTCAATGTCTCAAGAACTACCTACTAGTAATTTTATGTTGCTAATTCTTGTTTTGTTGGTTTGACATTGCTCTTCAGAGTAAATGGCACACTGTCAGTAAATCCATGATTAAGAGAAGTGGCTTAACTAAGTTAAAACAATCCTTTTCAGCTTGTTTCTCTCTCCCATATAATATATTTTAAGAAGATGTACAGGATTCTGAGTGGTTTGCTGAAGTGTTGAAAGATCCCACACAGAATGTAGTTCTGGCTCTGGTGAAAAGAAAAAACTAAAATTTCCACTAGCTTCACTGGGGTCAGGATTTTGAAAGATGTAATATTTCCATATTGCAAAAGTCAACTAATTTGGCCTTTAACCTGTGCTTGCTTTTTGCACATCCTGTAAAACAGACCCACAAAGTTCAGCTTTTTTTTGAGGGATTCAGAGAGTACAAAACCTGCTAAAATAAAAAAAACCAAAACAAAACACAGTTTTATTTCATACTGTTCCATACTTCTGAAATTAAGCGGTTGCCACTGTTTAAAGTAAGATACGTTCCAGTTTGTAGTAATGGGGTTAGAGTTCAGGTCTCTCCTGTAGTATCAGGTCTCTCCATTCTGCTATCCAGATAGTCTTTAGAACAATGCTTAATTTCAGAGTGGAATAAGCCTAGGCTCATTTATTTTCTCTTAGATTTATGCAGGAAATTATGTGGAAAGACATATATGGGAAAAAATGCAGATAATTGATGGGAATACATACTTATTTATTCCACCAATGTGTCATTATTAAAAACCAAGGAAACACCACTGGTTTTTTGGTGTTTTTTTGTGGTGGCTTTTGGGTTGGTTTGGTTTTGGTTTTATTTTTTTCATGTTTTTGATATTATAGCATATTTTCAATCTACATAAAGCAGCATACAATCCCATGCAACCAGAGGTATAAATACCTGTGGGTCTTGTTTAGTCAAAGCAAATTATTTAAAACACATATCCTTATGAAATTTAAGAGGCCTAAAAGAATGGGTGGGTGCTGTTCAACAAGATGAGTGTTGGAGAAATGCAGACCAATTTTTAACTACAGAAGAATTAGGGACCCATGCCATGGTAATAGTTTAAGCTGTGCAAAGAGAGGATTAAGCTAGATAAACCTTTCTCCTTATGCATGAAAGAGCACCTTTGTAAGTCTGTGTTTTTCTCAGTTATAATCCTTGAGGTCTAATTCATGAAAAGTTTATCACATAAGATTGTCAGTCAAGGAGACTAGCAGTCTAAAAAGTAGGGCAGGAGTTAGATCTATCAGCTCGTGTGTGAACATGCAAGTACATTCATTTATTTCAAAAAGGAATTTTTGAGGTAAATAAAGGACAGTCACAGACCAATCTTTACAGCAATGATTTTTGCTCTTACGTAAGAAGGGCAAATGCAAGCTCTTCTTCTCTGTACTCTAGGATGACCTGAAATATTTGAAGGCTCTAATGGCTGGGTGCATTGCACATGTTTTTACTGGAGGTGACAGAAATGGCAAAAGGAACAAATTTACTCTCTCCCCCAGCTTCCCTCCTGAAACATTGATAAGCCTCAGTATTAAGGGATTCCAAGCAGAATTTTCATACTTTCTGGTCAGCTGTAACTATCACAGCAAACTGGTATGCCTCTGAAAAAAAACCACCATGAAAATACCATGGGAAGTTCCCCTGTCCTTTGCATTCAGCTTTTCTGAAAGTGTAAATATCCAGCAACATTACCCAAAAAGTCACTCGTATCTTTCACTGTATTCTTGGTGAAATTTGATTCAAAGTGAGAAATCCATGGGGGAAGCAGTAACAAGAGGATCATTATAGACTAGGGAAGAAGGACTCTCTGTGCACAGGGTGGTAGAGAAGAGTGAAGGGCTTACCAGCCAAAGTAAGCAGGCCACAGGCAAAATGAGCAGCAAAATGAAGGAAAAGTTACCAAATTAGAAATGCATTGTAGAAGAACTCAAACCAAGGTTGGACAGCATGGAGATAAAAATATCCACACTGCTGTTTGTGTGCTACCCTTCAGCATGGGGAATAAGATTTAACCAAGGCATGGAGATTTATTCTCTTCTTCTGTCACCTAGCTTTGCTTCATGCCTGTAACTAGAATGAGTAAAGCTCTTCCATATACCAGAACCAAAATATTTTGTCTTCTAGGAGTCTTCAACAACAAGGTTTTTTTTGAAGTTAAATGCCTTCTGTTACTTCCCCATTTACAACAAATTTATTGTGATTATTTTTTCCTGTAGAGATTGTCATGCTCCTTTATATCCTGGAAGAAAAGATTATGAAGTTTATCTTCTGCTTCTTCTGGATACTCTCCATTATTTATTTATAACAAATCACCATCAAATTGAACTCTCTTTTGTTGTTGTTAATTTCCCGTTAAAAGCCATACATGGGAAAATCTGTGATGGAATTAGCTGCAATTTCTTAAATATATCAAAAGAATGACAAAATTAGAGCTCAGTTTCTGAGTTTGACTGTGAGAGCATGCCTGTGTGAGAAGCTGCTATGGGCTGGCTGAGGCTACAACACCTTGGCAATGCAGTGGGACTGATGTAGCACGTTTGCCCTTCAGGAAAACTCTCAGCAGGATCTACTGAACTTCAGCACTTGACTATCACTACTGAAATCACTTCCAGATGGGAAGAGGCCCATCACCATCTGCCTGTTGGGGCACAGGCAATGGGGCTTGCACCTGTGTAGGAAGACACACTTCCAGCTTTCTCTCCAGCAAGTGTTAGGAACATCTTCAGTTTCCAGCTGCTGCCTTTAGCATACAGCATCATTTGCTTTACAGTATACACTATTTAAAACATATAATGCAGTTTAACTATTGTGTTTCCTGTCACAATACTCATTAAAGATAATTTTTATGTTAAAAACTTATTTTGAAGGAGTCAGAGTTTCAGCTAATATAATTTCATGAGTTATGAGGACCATGAAGAAGGAACTGGCAGAAAAGCATAAGAGCAAGCAACTGATCCAGCTCTTACTGACTCTTTCCAAAATGTCAATCCTGAACTAATCTCCTTCATTATTTAGTACTGACAGTAAGAATTCTTATTTAACTCTTAAACCTGAAATTCTCAAGTTATGCTTTCTTGACACAGGGCTGCACTATTGGCTTTGTTTTCTTCTATTGCTATAATACCTAATTTTGAATATTCCAGTTCAGAATATGTCATTGCTGAAGTAAGTAGGTCAACACACAAGACTAAAATAACAATGCATTTCATTTCTTAATTTCTGATATTTTACCAAAAATTCGATTTATTTAAAAAAAAAATTGAAGAGCTGACTTAGAACAATAGCCACTAGCTCATTCACTAGTTCATCAATACAGAACAGAATTCACAGTTTCACTCTTTAAGCCATATTTTGAGGGCTAGTTCTCTTTGAGGGCTGGTCTTAGGTGATGGGTACCTTTCAGTCTTACATGAGTAACAAGTATGTCAATTTATTGTAAAGACAAAGGCCTCAGTTTTCTGCTGACTGGCCTCTGCCAAAGTCTTTTCACTTGGCACAGGGAAAGCAAAGAGTGCCACCACTTGCAAAGGTGGCATGGCTTTCTACAGTAGGATTTTTACAGCACTGGAGCTATTTCCAAACACTGTGAAGTCTCTTTGTTGACCTATTACTTTATCTGCAGAGACCACTGTTATAAAGTGGACAACCCCTGACACTAAGAGTATCATGTAAGAAACAACTGACCAGCTTCAGCTTGAGTTACACAGAGCTGTGGATGCTTTGGTGCCATGGATTCCGAAGAAAAGAAAACATTCAGACCCAGACTACATCCAGAAATAACATGCTTTGTTTGAGTTCCTCAGGGAGGGGAGGTGAGGGGAAACCATGACCTCCTGCTTTGCCTGCTTTTTGTACAACCTAAATTCAATCTATAAGAAGGAATGAAACAGTCAGCATTTCAGAAGCTTACCAAATAAATTACTAGTGCCATATCTATTTGCAATTATAGGTCAGTTCTTAATACTGCTGTAAACCACACATTCCAGGGCTTTGCAGGCACTTAAGAGCATATTTTAATCTCTTTGGATAAAAGAAGCTGCCATTGGCAACAATAAAAGAAATGCAGACTAAGTCCCTTGGTTCTTACTACAAAATCATGCTTTTCTCTACCTTAAATAGCTTCCCCAGCATACAAGCTGCATGCCCTCACATACCACCCATGCTAAGCTATTTCTTGTGACAGTTTCAGCTACATTACTGAAAAACTCTGTGTCATGCTGTATCAGAGCACCACACTGACAGTGCTCTCGTGATATAATGTCTGGAGAGTATGATAAAAATATCAGAGGCTATGTCTCATAACAGGCACTCACTGCTAATGGCTCCACAGATGTGTCAGATCCAAATGTATCAGATCCAAAGAAGCTGCAGGCAAGTGTCAATGGCAGAGCCTTTGCTTCCTATGGATATAATTGATCCTTTTGGATTTTGGAAATTGTACAAGGAGAATAGGAGTTGTCTTTTCCTACTGTATGTGCAAAATGTGTTCAAAATTAAGGAAAAACTACATCAATTATCCTTTGTATCAGGTGGTATGGGAAGCATGCAACAACAGCAACAAATTCCTGCTGGCACACTGAGACATTCCTTTGCCCTGAGATCCTTTACTAAAACCAGGCACAGGAGGCCAGAAGGAAGCCTTGTTCTGACTTCTCTGGCTCTGTCAGATGCAGGTGTTCCTGCAGGCAGGGAGGGAAGGGTGGAAGGTGCTCCTTGGGCCCATCAGCTCAGTGAGGGCTCAGGATCCTCAGTGCAGCTCTTTCTGATGCTCTGGCTCTGTGCTCTGCATCTGTCACCAGGGCTTCCAGCTGTCCCACTGACCATGGTGAGATTCATCCTCCCACATGGGCATGGCTGGCAGGCAGGGCTTAGTCAAGACCCTAAATATTGTGCTTTGTGTTGAGGGAAAGCAGCGCTAAGCTGATGCTCTGGCTCTTAGGTTAGCCCTAATGAGGCACTGGACTCAGGAAACGAAGGACAAGATGGATATTTTACTCATCCACTTTATCTAGCCAGTGTATATTTAATAACAATTTAAAAGAAAAAACATACGTTTTCAACTATATCTGAGTTAATGCAAAATCAGAAAAAAAAAAAAAAAGGAAAAAAAAAAAAAAAAAGAAGTATTTTTCTACCCTTTGTTCACTCCCCATTTCCAAGGGTTGCTGTCCTGCTGATGAATATCCAGCATCCTACTGATTTTAATGACTAGTAGGGCAAATTTTGAAGACTTCATCAGTGGCTGCAGTGTCACATCTAAATGGTATGGTATTAAGTGAGCAGTACAATCGTTGTCCATCAAATATGATAGAGCTCATCTTGAAATGATTGATAAGTTCAACTTGACACTATTCAGGCTGCAAATAGATTGGAATTTCGGGTCACTTCAGAAAGGATTAGACAAACAATAAAATTCCTCTACTTCTACGAGAGATTATTCATGTTGCATGAAATGCTTTTTTTGCAAAGAAGGATGCAGATGCTCTTTGCATTGATGAATGCCTTTGACATTCTCTTGGGAGGAAACCCTTGTGTCTTCCAAGAACTATTTTGCGCATTATACAAAGTGGAAGACTTTAAAATAAAACAGTTCACAAGCTCATTTCCAGACTTCCCAGGTACTGGATTGCATGGTGGCTGGAATACACTAAAGGCAACTGTTTACATCCCCAAAGGCAGACAATGTGACTGAATCTGGAACTGGCAAGTCTTGGTATTTTCTCATAAATGAATTGCCATGAGAAAGGATTGCTGTCAGCCTGCCCAGGCTGTCATATCTTTTCCTGTTTTATTATTTTTTAAAGGTACTCCAGAATGAAAGTACATTGTTTCTGCTTTGGTTTGGTTTTAAGCACGAAACAGTCTCTGAAAAATTAAATGCTAAGACGAAGGTGTTTTTGTTTTGTTTGTTTGTTGTACTGCAAGGAAACCCAATACATATTTGCCCTCTTTTTAGCTGTATTTATTTTAGGCTCATATAGGGTGTGATGACATCAAATCTTGATTATTATTTTGAACTACTAGAATTTGGGCTCCTGTCATAAGCTATAGCAGTTTAGAGGTATTTTGTGGCAGTACTTTGATACACAGAAGCTGCAGGATAGGTTTTACTGTCTTACACACTAAGGCTGATTCTGTTCACACAAAATGGCATTGCCACTCAAGGAGAAGCCAGTAGCTGGGGTAAAGGTAGCTACATATGTTTTGTAGCTTAAATGAGGGTCACAGCAGCACAGCAGTAATGTGAATTCTCATCTAGCAGTATTGGAACTGGTTTCAAAGTGCAGGTGAAAAAACAATTTATTTCTGCATCAATTTTATTTTCTGTATCATTGTTATTAAAAGTTTTCAACATGCAGACATTAGTTGCAATTACAAAACCTTTTATTCATGCACTGTAAATTAAGTGTTTCAAATGTGACAGATTAACGTAGGTGAACAATGATGCATAAGGAGAAAAAGGATGTTATGACTTCTGCTGTTTGCTGGTGGGCTGGTGCCTGAACACATGCAGAGCACTGCAGAACTGAGGTCTCAGTGGGCATAAATTCAAATCAGAAGGAATATTTAGCCAGGAGGACGAACAATGAAATCAGGTACTTTCCACATAATGTTTATATTTTTATTTTTATTGATGCTGCGTCCTTGAAAATTATGTTGTTTAGTTTGCCCGCTTCACGAAGGGAAGGGCCCAGTGCCATTATCCTCTGGAAACAAGTATGCTTTGGAGAAACATTCCAAGACAGCGTAAACACTGCATAAGCATAAAAAGAAAACAAGACAGAAAGTCTTTTCTTTCCCAAGCTTTAATGAAAGCAGTTCCTATATGCACTGGCAAATTAGGAATATAAAAAAGCCCAATAAAAAGGATGAAATCAGAGCACCATTTTAAAGGTTGGCATGAGTTACGCAGGGCACTGGTGCATTAGGAGAATAATGAGATAATCTTTCACCACCTCTTGTTTTGCTTTTTTAAAAATGCCATAGACCAGTATTTTACATTTTTTTCACACAGCAGTGACTCTTTTGTGTTCTATTACAAAACACTTAAAAGATTATAACTGTGCAGCATCACCATTTGCTTTATTTTTCTGCCATGAAGGAGAGAAAACTAATGTACATGAAATATATCAGGCAATAAATTAAGAAATGAAGAATGATCAAAGGTACTGAAAAACCTCTTGCATAAAAGGCCAGAGAACAATTAGCAGAACTCATAATTTTCTAATAAATAAAAAAGCATGAAATTTGATTTGATTTGAAAAGTATGGCTGAATTTATGCTATTAAAATTTGAAATCATGCCTCAAAGGAATGAATTATTCACTTATTATTATTTTCCACTTAGATTTTAGAAAATTACAGCAAGCCATCCAGCAATCTAAATAAATATTCTTTTAAAGTTAAGAGAACTACAGCCATTTTTAAAAGACAGGTTGAAAATACATGAAAAATTTGGATCTACAGCAAAAAGCAGAATTTTCAAAAACACCCAGATTATGTGTATAGTTTTGAAAATCTAGAGTTGCTTCACTTAAGCATTTATTGCTAACACATCATAACTTTTTGGCTGTGTGTGTAATGAGCCAAGACTGTTTTGCAATTCCATGCCACAGAAGAAAATCATGGCTACTTCCCTGATTAAAAAAACCTGAAAATTCTACCATTCAGAGGGTAATAAATTAATATAGTTCAACTCATTTAAAGAAGTATGTCAGGTAAATGTCCCAAATCTTTTGCCTGCACCAAAATCAATGGCAATTTTTTTTTTTTTTTTTTTGGTACCAGGGTCAGGATTTTAGCTTTAGGGGCTTTTTGCTACAAAGACTTTACACGAATTTACACAAAGGCACAGCAGACACAAAGAGAAAATCCAAGGCCCAAAAGCAAGGAAAAGGTCATTTCAGTGGCACACAAAAGCAGTTAGTCTTTAGTTTGTTATGCTTTGTGACTAACAACAGCAGCACTGTAAACTGAACTTTTGCAATCCCCTCATTGAAGCGCATGCCTGATACAGAGAAAATAACATCACTGGGCCAGCTAAATAGCAGTATCCCACTTGGAAAATGAAGCACTCCATGGCTGTGCATGGCACACTAGTGAGAGAGCTGAGATCAGACTCTCTGGAGTCTGATCAGCCTCAGACATCAACAAATAGTCTTTTGCTGCTTGTCACAAGATTTTGTTCGTGCTTTTAAAGCAGAATGCCTCCTTCCAGCAACAACATATAGCTCATGATCCAACAGAGCAAAACTAAAATGGAGTTGGTATTGTAAAAATGAAACCACCAGGGAATGATAATCTTTTGGCTACTGATACCTTTCAACTTGCCAGATTTGCTCGGCCCATTTTTTGATAAAATCCATCCCTGTGGTGTTTCCTGGTATTACATATCAACTTTCAAACAATGACGGGTTTGTGTTGCACCTAGAATTGTGAACACATTTAATACTTTGTGAAAACGTAGTAAATGAACTATACAACAAACAGCCTTCAACATGCTGAAACAAAAAAAAAGCCTTCCATACGTATTTCATCTCCTTAGATCACTTCTGAAGGAGTTTTTGATTCCTCCTGTTCTTTGCCTATTTTATTTTTCCACAAACACACAGAGGCACCCTAGGGTTATATATTGGCTTGTTTGCAGAGGTAAAACTATAAAGTCTGGTAGTTGGGTGGTTTTCTCTTAAATATTTACTGGCTTTTAGTAACTAATAAAAACAAATATTTTAAAAGATTTTGTGTAACTGCAAATTTAAAATATTTTTCAGGCACGCAATAGAGAACAGAAAATAATACTTTTGTGAATTTCAAAATATTTAATGTAATTTTTTACATATATCTGGCAGGCATAAATTACATTAGTGATGCACAGTACCTGCACTTTTTAAAATTATTTTTCCCAGAACAATATTGGAACATTTTTCTGATTTGGAATAATGGAAGATTGGAATTCAGAGCTTGTGATATGAACAAAGATAAAAATACAAGTGTTTGGCAAAAGCTAACCCATAATTCAGTATTCTTGATATCCAGTCTCCCTCTCCATTGATCCCTTGTAAAATATTTAACTAGTTACCACTTGTAAAGCTCTGACATTGCCCATTGTATTTGTAGCTGTGCTCTTTCTTCAGGAAATCTTTTGATGTGTCCAGTTAGAAGTATTCCTCTACACATTAGAAGATAGGTCTTGTTCTAAAATGTATTTTTTACTGATTAGGTGTGTGGTGAGGAAAGAAACACAGCTGAAACAGGTACTGGTTGATGCAGCATGTCAAGGAGGGTGTTAGTTCTTCAGACACCTGGTGAGCAAGGGAAACATCATCCCCCCAAGGGAGACTCTGCCACGAATAGAGGCTGGCCATTCTTGCTGTTGAAAACTGGGACGGATCTCAGAAGTGGTGTTGGTTGACACGTCTACCTTCAAGAGCTGCAGCTGCTCCTCCTGGATCCTGAGATACGGCAGAGGAAGGGAATACAGGGGGGTTGTTGGGAATGAAAATACCATCTAGCAGGTGCTTCTTCTATGTAGATAATCATCCAGGAATCCAGCATGTTCTCCTCCACAACCAGGTTCAGGGTTTTCTTTGTACATGCTCAGCACTTTAATAAATCTGTGCTTGTAATCTTGGAAGAGGCATCTGGGGTGACATTCACTGGCCCTACCTGTGCTCTAATACACAGGAACCAGATCTTACATTCCTCTCTTCAGTAAGGAAATGGGGCAGAAATTAGGAAGGCTGTATTTTACTTTTAAATGTAGCTCTTCACCACCCTTTAAAATAATACTCAGCTTGGAGGTTCCTGTAGGTATTGAGGTGAGTTGTATTACCAGGATAAAAATCTGTTCTCTTCTGTACAACACAAGCCTTTTCTCTTTGTCATTTCTGCACGAAATATACTGTTTTATCTAGTAGTAACTGAGACCTTGTAGAAGCAAATATCTGGTGCATGTAAGAATCAGTGGAAATTGGGTCATATTTCATTCTACCCAGTTGCTAGAAGAGGAGGTGCTTCTTTAAGTCAAATTTTGTACTGGCTTGCATCAAACTGCAGTATGTCACATCTGATATTTACAGTAGTTTATGTACTGAAAAGGGATGAGGTGAATTCAAGGTCAGGAGGATTCTAGTAAATGCTATTCCTGCTGTTCTCTGTAATCCTGCATGCATGTGTGGGGAATAGTCCAGTTTCTTTTTACACATGTGTGTACTCACACTGGGCCCTACCTAAGTTGGTGCTGAGCACCTGCAGGCATTGGCAGATGCTAAACATCTTCCCCCCAGTCCATTTCTTCTCCATAGTAATTAGATGAGCTGAAACCTTATAACCTTCTGGCCCAGCCACAGCTCCCACAATGATCCAGTTTAGATTTGACTTCTGTGGCTCATTACTGATTTTGACCATTAATTTCTTCCTTGTTACAGAACACTTCATAAAGACTGGGAAGTCTGCAGATCTAGTAAGTTAGATACTGAGGGAGAATAAACGTGATACAATAATGCACCACCTGCACCGGAAAGACAGCCTGGTGGTTATAATTAATCCATATCCCAAAGGTGACTGTGGTCTTCTGCCTTTGACAAAATACATGGATTCAGCCAAAGACTGACCTCAATTGCATGCACAGAAATAAAAAACAATTTCTTCCCTAAGTTCTGTCTGCCCCTGATACTGCCCTGTTCGGCATTCCCCACCCCTTGTTCCAGTTCCTTCCCTGTCTGTTACTGTAGCCCTGCCCCTTGTTCCAGTTCCTTCCCTGTCAGTCCCACCCTGGGCCAATCCCCAGTTCTTCCACCCCCTTGGAAATCCCCTGACACTCGATGCCCCATTGGCCCCTGTGGCCCTTTCTCCTCCCCTGCCTCCCTCATTGCTTCATGCTTTGTAAGGCCCTACCCTTCACTCCTCCCTTGAGAATCCCTCATCCATTGATTGTTTGTACCCACCCCAGTAACGCCCCTGCATTTAATCCCAGGCACAGCAGCGCTCAGGGCTCTTTGCCCCTGAATCCTGCAGCCCTAGCGATCCCTGTAGGAACCTCAGCAGCTGAGAGCTGCTCTCCTCCTTTTCCTGACCCCAGGCGCTGACCACATTGCTGAGCAAGGAGCTCAAGAGGTTCTGCCTGCACTAAAACTGCACTGAGGCAGTTCCCACAGCTGGCCTGGTGCTGGTGTGTCACAGTAAATGAAATTTAGAGAGAGGAAAGAAAAGAGATGAAACAGAAGGGCTTGAAGGAAATCAAGCGCTAGAATCCAAACAGCTCATCTTTTCACCTTTGTGACTAGTATGTCTTTTATTTTCAACACGTTTTAAACAAATGTAGCTTGGGGCAGCAAGAGGCAGAGCCTTCTTGACACTACATTGATGAGCACGATGTGTGTTTCACCTTCTTAGGAAAAGTAACCTAAAGACAATTATAATGCTTCAATATATCTCAAAACTTGGGAATCCAAATTTCTTAGAGCTGTTCACCCAAACCTTTGTGACTGGTCACTGTGAATCTCCCATGTGTGCCAGGCCTGCAGCAGGCTGTGGACACCTGGCAGGCTGTCAGGGAGACCAGCACACAATGGAAATCACTTCTGTCACCATGTGTATTACTCAGTGGTGGGAGCAGCCAAGCAGCGACACAGTGGTGGCAATTCTGGTCATGGGAAGTGCCACTAAGGCAGTAAGCTTTTCTGAGCAGCCTGTGGGTGGTACACAGCAGGGAAGAGTAATGTGGGAAAGGGCTGGAAGCTGCTGACAGTTCCCATGTCCCACCCAGCAACTCCCAGAAGAACTCCTTCTCCCAAGTAACTTCCCACCTCTCTTCAGCAGGTCAAAGCACGATGCATCCTTCCAGGCACAGGGCTCCTCCCTGCAAGCTGAGGGTCTGTGTAATGTTGAGTAACTGCGACGAGGGTGATGCTGGTGCCCAATGCTTAATGGGTGGCCTCCCTCTGAGCTGTTTTCATCAAGCCCAGATGGTGGTGGTGTGCCAGAATCCTGGTGCTTTTCTTCCACATGGGTCTGTGTCTGAAGGCTGGGCCCCAAGGCTAGGGAGTCACAGACCACGAGTAGCACTGTGACACAGTGCTGAGACTTGCTGTCAGACTGTAATCTCATAAGAGTCTGTCAGACAGTCTGACAAAGAAAGGAAATGGTCTTCATCTCTCTGACAGCACCTCAGCTCTTGTCACAGCCAGCAGAAGCAACCTCCTAAGGTTCCTGGTGTTGCCTCCAGGAACAAATCTTAACTTGAAAATCATGAGCCCTCTGCAGGTACAGCCTGATCAGAAGGCAGGCAGTGATCTCCTCTGAGCCCCATATGTGACTAGGGCTGTATCTGGGCCTAAGAGTGCACATTTTGTGGGGTTTTTATCTTTCTTTTTTCCTTTGAGAAATTATTGAAGGACTCCTTCTTGAGCAAGGGCTTCTGGGAATCAGGAGAAATGCTGGGAGTGTCTTCTCCTTCATACATTGCTGGTTTTTGGTGTGTGCGTCTTTCACTCCAGATGTGTGACAGGAGTATACGTAGCAGGTATTAGATAAATATTACTGAGAAATAAAAGACCTGGTATAGAGCAAGTTGCTCAAAAGATTTCTCAAGCAACAGTACTACTAAGAGCAGAAGCAACCAGTTCTCCAAAATTCCTGTTTGGTAATGCATTTGTGAAGATGTGTTTCTCATCAACACTACAGAAAACGCTAAAGATTTTACATAGTCATATGGGTCTATCTGCCTCTGACTTATTCTAGAACTGTTTTCAACATTAAATATTAATGTTATCTTCTTCATTGTGTGCTATAGTTTAGAAGATCAGGTTTCCAGCAAACTTCAAGTTCCTAGCAAACCACTGAGTCAGGGCCCCTTTCTTGGAGGTTAGAGTGGGCAGATAAAGACAGGACTGATCTGTAATGTTGCACTACAGAAATCAGTTTCACCAAATTTAGAGTAATGGTAATGAGCCTTTCCTGACAAAGGCTATAATCCTGAACTAATGGCTGGTTTTAAAGTATTTGGAGAGCCCTGAAGAGAAGGTGCAGTTCTAGTGCAAAGTCTGCCAGATGCCTTAGTAGTATCAAGCAATGGTCCTTCTTGGGGACATAGCTCTTAAAGGAACCCAACTACTCCCATTCCAAAGGAAAATCAAAATAAATAGGAATAAGTAGTTTCCCTTATTCCCTTTCCAGTATTTCCCTTTCCTTTAGCCTCTGTTTATCACAGACACATTTGCATGGAGCTAAAAGGTCCTTCCGAAGAAAAGCGATTTTAAATTTGATGGCAAGCCAATCTCCCTGGAGTGCCAAGATGCATCCACACCCTTTCATACAGCATAGGCTTAGCAATTTACCTGGTCTGACAGAGCTGGTGCACCCCTGCTTGCTCCCTGATGGGCCTTAGATGGATCACCACGTGCTGAGCCAGTTCCAGATCTTGGTAGCCTTGCACCACTGCTACCTCCTTTGCAGCACCTTTCATGCACTGGGAGACGGTCGGGAAAAAAGGTTCGGCCACAGTTTCTACAGGGCACAAACTGGGCTTGAGCACTATAATAAGCTGCTTCATTTTCATCTGCAATTGTATAGGAACCAGAACCAGTAAGGACCTCAGGTTTCCGGGGCTCTGGCCTTCTAAGGTGCTTTGGTAGCTGATTGTTCTCAATATGCCACCTCTGCAGGCACTGAGGTTCATGTATAGCAATAGAACGTGACCCAAATTCTCTGCCACAGATATAGCATATCTTGAAGGGAGGTCTTCTTGAGTAGGGTGTTTGAGACATGGCTGAAGAATTTGACTCTTGTGATACTATTGCAGTGCCTGGTCACCTTTTCTGGGATCCAGCTTCTAGATGTACTAGTTTGGGAAAAATTCTGGGAAGATCTGGCACATTAGATGGTGAAACTTGCTGTACTAAAGGCAAGGTGCTAGGCGTACTAATAGGAGCTTCTTCAGCACTTGATAGAAGAGTAGAATAGTAGGTGTACATTTTGGGAAGCTGAGGGAAATTGTGGAGAATTGTGTTGGGTTGATGTGGCCAGAAATGTGTATTCTATCACCATCTGTTGAAGCCGGGTGGAGCACTGATTCCTTATCTCTGTGGCACATACCATCTGCTAATGGGCCATCTTTAAAACCAGGTGGGGCAATCATCTTTATCTTTTCCACAGCCCATACTCCCTCCAGGAAGATATCATCTGCTGCTGGCCCATCAATTCCCACTGTATGACTGATAAAATTGCATCATCCCACTGGGAGATGCTCCAGCCAGGGGGAGGAACCGAGCCTTTCCTACCTAGATAAAAAACTGAGATTTTGGACAGCAAGTTATCCGTCTTTCCATTGGATTCCAGAGGAAAGCCAGACCTTTCCACATCATCCCTGGACCTTCAAAGGAAAACTGCACCCTTCTACAGGAGCACTGCTTCAGCTGAACCACATCTGCCACTGCAGGAGGACTGTAGCCACCATTTAATGGGACTGCTACCAACACCCTGACTGACTGACGGGGTGTCAGGTTGTATTCTGACTCTTTCAGGGTTGGGACTGCTCTTTGTAATACTGCATTTCTATTTTAATCTTGTAAAGAACTGTTTTTCTTAATTCCCATATCTTTGCCTGAGAGCCCCTTAATTTCAAAATTATAATAACAATTTGGAGGAAGGGGGTTTACATTCTCCTTTCAAAGAGAAGCTCCTGCCTTTATTGGCAGAAGCCTGTTCTTCAAACAAGGACAAGAATACAAAATTGTGTGAATTAAATGCCTGTGAGGAAGTGGTCCAAACTTGGCCCAAAGTAGCTTAGACCAGCTGGCAGGGCCAGGGAAAGCATCCAGCAGGAAAGGTGAAATAACATTATGTGGAAATAGGAAAGTCCTGGGAACAGCTTCCAGGCAAAGCCTGGATAGGAATTTGTGAACATACAACCCTGGAATACATATGACAGGCCTTTCTGTGGGTGCTGGGGATCATCAGTGTTCATTGAATTGAAGAAGTGGAATCTTAGAAAACAGAGCCCACAGCATAAACATGTAAAATTGGCAAAAAGAAATGGTTTACTCTGTACTACATATATTTTTCTCCACTGTGTTTATATTACACGGTCTCACAATAAAAGCTTCTCAGACTTGTAAATAAAAAGGGATCAATAACATCTACAGGCTGTTGATTGTAGAAGAAGAATCTGGCTGAAGGATCTACACTTCTGTTGCCTGAGGGTATTTTATTTTAATGGTTCTGTGTCATGTCATTCTTGGATGTTTTTGCTCATTTTAAGACATGCCTGTCTACAGTGTTAAAAGAAGTCAGAAAATAGGTGTGAAACAGGCTGCTAATCTATTTGTGTTTTGATTCAGGACACATTGGCACATACAAGGGAATGTCCTAGGAGGCGTGTTCCATAGATACTGACTACTTCTGCGGATGCTTTGAAGGAAAGCTTAAAACAAGGTCTTGTAAGTAAACTTACAAAGGGTACAAAGTACTTGCAAAGTGTTTACCTATTGCTTTAAAATACCTTTTTTAATTCTTTCCACTTTTTTGCTCATCTCTCTTAATTTGGCCTGTGGCTTACCTTGCACGGGTCTGACTTCAGGCTTTCTGGGTTCTGGCCTTCTCAGGTGCTTGGGGAGGTTGTCATTCTCTTGGTGCCATTTTTTCAGGCATTGTGGCTCATGTATACTAATAGACTTGGTTCCATACTCACGGCCACATATGTAGCAAATCACTGTTGGTGGCCGTCTTACCACTTTTTCCTGCAAGTAACAGTGGTGAAGAAGAAAAAAGATTGTTTTCAGTTTTAATTCTGACTTTGTATAAAAACAATCATGTGGATACCTGATATCTGTGAAATCTGTGTAACTGTTTCTTTGAGTCTGGTTTTGTTTGGAATCAGTCCTGAAGCTTGTAAGACATATTGCCTCACTACTGAGCACCTGGAACAGGCAGATTTGTTTTGCAGATGCTGGGCTGAAAATTCATGTGTGTGACTAATCAATACTAAGAAAGACTAAATCATAATGCTATTGGATTACAGGAGCTCTACAATTTCACATTGTGAGGAGTGCTTGCATTGCCACCTGCTGGGCTTTGTGGCTTCACAAGCACACAAGACAGCTGAGCAAGCTCACTGTTTTTCATGTGCCTCTTGCAGATATGGAGTTGCTAATAATTTAAAATTGAATAAATAGAGCCGCAGGAAAAAAAAAATAAAACCCAACACTGTCAGTGTTAATGTGCTTGTGGTTCCAACAGACTATTTCTCACTAATCCCCGAACTCTTCAGAAAACTAACTGTACAAACTGGTTTTTGTTAAAATGCAAATAAATCCATTTTTAAGGTCCATGTTTTGTCACTTTTACCACATGTGAAAGTACCTGTTTACAAGACAGGACAAAAATATAATTGCCATACTGAAAAGGGGGGCTGTTTTCCTGCAGTGCTGTATCTAATACTACAAACACAGGGTAACAATAAGTACGTGAATCTTTTTAAATAAGATAACTTACATCTCTTCTATGCTTAATGTTTTAGTCACTTCCATTGTACAAATACTGTAGAGTGCTGTGTCTGGTACTGTGAGACTGTATCAGTTTACAGCTGTAATCAACTGTGTCAGTGCAGCCATAATTTAGTTTTGTTTTTTGCAATGTGATCTACGAAATGATACAGCATAATTGGTGTAGATGTGAGCAGTGACAAACAAATTGGTGACAAGTTTGTAGCAAACAAAGTACTTCCTGAACACATTTTCTCTCCTTAGATTCCCATGATAATGGGAAGTAGTAGAAAACTACTGCATATATTAAAGATTCTTACACTAACCAGAGAGTCTTTGAAAGAGAATAAGAAAAATTTTCAAATAACTAATTTTCTGTATTTGACTTCAAACTTTAGTAGCAACTGCTGATTTTTACTCTGGAGACTTTTGCAGCACAAAGTTTTGGTGACCATGTCTCTCCAGATGAGCTTTATTTCTCTCATATATGCATACAGTATGTGTGTGTATTCATGTACACAAACACACACACTTTATTTAGCTTAAGACAAATGTGTGTGTGTCTGTGTATGTGTGAGCAGACATGCATTTGTATGCGTGTGTGTTACATCCACTTCACTTTGCAGGTTTTGGTTTACAGGACCTCTGGTGGACGATCAGTCTGTCTGGAAGAAAAGTACGCCCACAAATATCACATGGAACTAGCTGGGCTTGGGCGCTGGTCCAGGCAGCCTCATTTAAAGCATCAAGATCATAGAAGCCTTTGGCTGGAAAATTAGAGAAAGAAAGTATCAGCTTTCATTCTGGAGACCCACATTCAACTCTTTATGGAAAACATTTTCAGGAAATACCTGTTGACTGAGCCTTTCAGTTTAACCAAACCATATTGCTTTTGCAAATGAAAAAGAAAGAAGCAAAAGAGTAAAAAATATATAAAAAAGGCTCTGTTTTTATTTGTCCTAGGGGTTGAATTAAAGTAACCTCAAACAGAATCATTTTGTTCTTTCAGTTTTTTCTACTTTGCTACCTTTGAATTCTTGAATACCTAACACAGAGATACCACTAGTTACTTGTAGTATTTTTCTTAGACTTCTGCAAACTGTTTTCTGTCCTGAAAAATATCAATTACTGGGAGAATCTTAGAGTCCAGTATTCTACAGGCCGTACTGTAATACAAAGCTGGCCTAAATTTATTCATATTAGACCTATATCTATGCTTATTTATTTTGTTTGTAAAAATCCTGCCATGGACAATCTACTGAACATCTCAGTAAACTGTTTGCAGGTTCTGGCTTTCTAACTTCTGAGTTTCAGAAGGAATAAATTCCTGCTTGGAAATTGTTCAGTTGTTTTCTGGAAAGAAGTCTCTTTAATCTGCATATGTACAGTCTACCGGGGGGCACTTAGTCTACACACCCACACTGCAGCACTACTAACTTGACAACCTACTATCTCATAACCTGCTTATAACAGTCCATTAATAATTCCTACATAACCATTCATTAACGATTTGTAACTTCATATCGATTAACAATTCATAACGTCATTATATTAATTAGTAACTTATAACACTACCCCTGAGCATTAACTCATTTATAACATTTTGTGTAAATCAGTTGTGATACTGACCAAAGAATAAACAGTAGCAACATGCAAGAATTTAGACAGTCACTCAGGCTTCTTCTTGGATAGCTTTACAGGCTTACAGATTTTGTTTTTTTAGTGAACTTTAGGCCCCTGTTGAAGCCTGCTTTTGCACAATTCTACCATGTTGCTGGGGGTTGCCTGTCTCCAGATAACAGCAAACTCATTTGTACCCCCTGTGGTCAACACTGCTCAGAAATACAGAATCAAAGCTTTACTCCACTAATGGTGAAGCAAAAATAATCACAGGGCCCTAAAAGAAAATACTAATTCAGACAAAAGACTACCTAGAATTCTTTCTCCATGGACCAGCTCTGTGAACTGGGAAATAAAACCAAAATTTTCAACTGTGAAATTCTACTGTTAAGCAAACACAGGCTTTGAAAGTTTGTGTGCCATCATAAAAAAATGCATTGTCTAATTAGATTAAGACGTATATACATGTCAGCATCTGATCATCCTGTATTCATACACTACTGTATGATGCAGCCACCAGAGCCCGGCTCAAAGGGGACACACCAGCACCAGGCCAGCTGTGGGAACTGCCTCAGTGCAGTTTTAGTGCAGGCAGAACCTCTTGAGCTCCTTGCTCAGCAATGTGGTCAGCGCCTGGGGTCAGGAAAAGGAGGAGAGCAGCTCTCAGCTGCTGAGGTTCCTACAGGGATCGCTAGGGCTGCAGGATTCAGGGGCAAAGAGCCCTGAGCGCTGCTGTGCCTGGGATTAAATGCAGGGGCGTTACTGGGGTGGGTACAAACAATCAATGGATGAGGGATTCTCAAGGGAGGAGTGAAGGGTAGGGCCTTACAAAGCATGAGGCAATGAGGGAGGCAGGGGAGGAGAAAGGGCCACAGGGGCCAATGGGGCATCGAGTGTCAGGGGATTTCCAAGGGGGTGGAAGAACTGGGGATTGGCCCAGGGTGGGACTGACAGGGAAGGAACTGGAACAAGGGGTGGGGAATGCCGAACAGGGCAGTATCAGGGGTGGACAGAACTTAGGGACAAACCAACTTGGGGAAAACACAGGAACAAACCGTTATAACAACCTTAACAATGAGCCGAATAAAATAAACACGTGCCGCAACAACTGTAGGATTTGTTTCAATGAGTACAGGATCAAAAATGATGTTTACAAATCCTAGCTTAAAGCTTAAGCAAATTGTCAGTAGTCAATATTGAAAACATAATTTCTACATGGTGCTATATGCTTTCTGTGGCCTCCAAAGGGAATTCACAGATCCATATAAGTGCTCACTATCTTTAATTACATTTACAAATGATTTTGTTCCTCAAGTTGTGTCTGTTCATTCCTAATAGTCTTTAAGAAGAAGGATCCATTAAACTGTCTTGTTCAGGCCTATTAGACATTTTTAAGTACTGTCCTTAAAGATGAAGGATCTTTTGAAGTTTGTATGGTAACTGTGACATTTCCAACTCAATAAATTATAGATTTTACATATAATACTTAACTGCAGTTATGGATTCGTTAACTAATGCCCAAATTTTCAAGTCTGCAATTAAACTCTTCTAGCTTGACTATGATCTTCTGATTTGCTTTTATAAAATGTCTCATTATTTTTATTTGAAATTGGTAGGTTCAAATGGCTAAACTGAAACATGAGTCATGGCTTTTACTTATGATTGGAAAGTGCATGCTCATTTGTTTAATGTGATTGAACTTTGCTTGTCAATCCATGTCCTGACTTTCTGTATGTTTTGTTCAGGAATAGTTTTAGCTCCTATCAGCACAATTGTGGGAAACTAGATGAAATGTCACTGGTTTTTAAGCACCGGAAGATATTTTCCAGCTTTTTAAATGTGCTGTGGCAGTAGAAAACATGGGATTCAGCTGGAAATAACATTGAGCCAAGAGTGGATGAGATAAGGTTAAATGACAAATCACTTAAGTATGGAAACAAAGGAAGCAAAGTAGCTCAACTTCTCATTTCCTTTTCCTCTTCTGCAAAAAAAGTCAAAATGATACATGCCAAGGAATGAGAAATGCTCATAAGATCTCACTTTAACTCTGTTGAGAGCAAACCATGAAGGCACTTTCAGTGCTTCTCCCAGTGAACAAAGCTTCCATTGAACTCAACATCATCATCATTGGCACAAAGTGCAGAGCTGCTGAGGTCAGCAGAAGAGCTTGTGACAGAGTAACCTTGGGATGTGAGTGACAGTCTGAAATGGAACAATATGCACTCCTATGTCAGTGATTTTTATATTTCTACATATTTTGGAAATCATTGTTCCCATGAAGTTGTGGAGGGAGGGGAATACTACAACCCTTGAGATCTTTCTGAGGGCTGTTGCCTCCAGGTGAGCATCTGCATACTCTGGTATCACTATCAGCCCTCACAGCCCAATGCCAACTTGACACCATGAGTGGTAAGCTCACCATTTCTCAAATCCCACATTAAATTCAGACCTCAGCAGCAATCACCTACTAGCAGAGACAGCTCTTAATTTGCCAGATCCTCATTGCCCTTCATAAAAGATGATGTGGAAAACATACTCCAGACTTATGGCTTCAGGAGTTCCCCACAATGGTATTTCCGAGTAAGACGCAATGTACACTTAATATTGTTTTTATTAATTGTTCAACATTCACCTTGTCAGACAGACTTTACTGCTTTTTGGGAAAAAATTTCAGCAACCAAAAATACACAAGTGTAGAGCTGGCAATGAAACACAGAAAAAGTGTTCTAAGTGAAATCTCTGACAGATTTAAAATTATCAAGACACTAAGTCCAACTTTCAGAACTACACAGGGACTCCAATATATGAATCTCACCAAGAGTCAGAGCTGAATTTTTAATGCCAAAAACTGCAGTGACTTAGTTTCTTTAAAATACGTTTTTGCTCTTGAAGTGGATATGTGAGTCTTGACAACCCATTGAGGCAGATGTAACCAAAAAATGCTTATCGTGTCCAAGGAAAGAGAGTATTCCAAAAAGAGGAAGAGAGGACACACAGGCGAGATTGTATGACATCCATAATCCTCCAATTACCAAAGCACTTGTCAGTGGGCCAGCACTTGGTGTGACTTAGAACAGCCTCAGGGGCTCGCAGTATATGTTGCCAGCCAGCAGCTCCTATGAGCCAATCTAGCAATCACAAACTAGTGCCCCCCTTCTTCCGTCCTCAGGCCACACGCCTTCTCACAGCCAAAAGGAGGAGGGGTCCCCTAATAACTCGAGTTTATTAGTAATGGCACCCAGTTTGTTAGAGGAGGAGCAGAGGATGAGGCTTTTCAGCCTTTCCTTTTCTTCTTCTCCTTTAAATCTTTTAAGTCATTTTTAAAGAATGTTCAGTTTCTCCTGAACTTTTGTAAAAGATAGAACCTTTCTGGTATTTCAGATGGTAAGCTTCCTCTATACAGTCTGCAGCCTCTCTAAAATGAGGACTGAGATGTCCAGAGGAGCTGATGAGACCCTTGACCCAGGAGTAGGCCCAGGCGTGGAAAATTCTGAGTAGTGGGGAGAATAGAAGAGAATGCGATGAACTCTGAAGGAATTTTCTGATCCCCTAGCCTGGGAATTTTCGTGTGAATAAATTCAGAACCCAGACGAGGTGGGGAAATACCTGGAAGGGAAGTGTCATGATGATTCTAATGAGAAAAATCTCATTGCAATAAGCTGGGCCCTGGCATATACTTTTCGAACACTGCTAGATACTGTAGGGCAGCAGATAGAGGCAGGGGGGCAGGGAGATAAATCAGCCAACACCCCAGTTACTGAGGTTGTAGCTAAGCTAAATCAGACAGTCTAAGCTGCTGGCAGTCACTGCAGGAAAGAAGCATACAAGCAAAACCAATGGGCCAGTGGACGATGATGGTCCGGGGGAAGGATCCTCAAAGCAGGCTCCTGATAGAAAATCAGAAGTCAGAGCAACTGACACAAGATCAGAAGTCAATATTGAGTCCTTTTCCCTGAAAAACCTTTGTGGCCTAAGAAAGGATTATACCTGATGACTGGTGAATGTATAATTTGTAGCATTTAAGATGTTGCTTGGGGTAAAATCAGCAGGAAAGGCCTTTGCAGGGTTATACAAAGATGTTTATTTCAGCCACCGCTCAGCATTGTCCAGCATTCAGGGGAACAAAGGCCCAGAGGCTCAGAGGGTCCAGGCTAAAGTACATGGGTGGGTTAGGTGGGGAAAAGCACCAGGGACCAATTATTAGGTAACACGGGGGTACTACAAGGGAAGGTTTAAAACAAAAGACCAAGAGGGGTTTAGGGTGGGAGTGACCAGAAGGCTGGGAGAGGGCACGGGGTGGGCTAGGAAACAGAACAGGGGCTGTGTTCTTTAGCTGGGAATGCTTTTGTCTCCATAACTCTCCTTTTCTTTATTAATTAAGAAGGCTTTTTAAAGGATATTAAAATTAGATGGTTGAGGTAAGTAAAAAGCACAAAATAAAACAATTTTTAAAATGCAAGCTATTTTTTTTGAGTTTTTAGTGTAAAAAGGAATTTTTGAAGCATCTTGAAACTGGTAGGAAGTCAAGTTTTTTTAGCACGGCTTGTTAGGAAACTGAGGCAGGAAAGGGATTTTTCAGCGTGGACTGGCACTTTGGTGGCTGTTAGCGAAATGGGAGTGCTGTACCTGTTGAAACTTTAAAAAGAGATCATTAATTTTGAAGAAAAAACAAAAATTGTTACTTTCAGAAATTTTTTTTTTCCATTTTTTTTTCCTCCCCTCCCTCCACCCCAATTATCCCTCCCTTTGTATTAAAAAGGAATTTTGGGAAAACAAATTGGTGGTTGGGTGGGAAAGGTAGGGAAAAGCATGGCTGTGGGAAAACTTTGGAGGGGAAAGGGGGTTATGAATTTGGGGAAACATAAAAAAAGGGTAATTGGATTTGGGGAAATTTTTAAAGGACTTATTTGGTGGATGGATAAAGGGAAAAGAGGGAGGGAAATAGGAGGGCAAAAGGGATTGGGGGAAGGCACTTATTTGCTTGGCAGGTTTTACAGATGAAGAATTAGGGTTGCTGCTGTGATTTGAGGGCTGTTGGCTTTGGTTGTGTAAAGGACAAGGTTTTTTAGTAGCTGAAAAATAATTGCAATTTGGTGTATAAAAGCTTCCTTTCACTGGAGATCCCTTAGGTTCGGTAACATTTTCTACTTGGAGACCCTTTTTCCTTGTACTATGTTAAATTCCACTAATTCGTTGTTTCTTAAACTGCGGAGACATTTTTTAGGGTTATTTTTCTTAATTGCAGTTTGATGGACAAACACATCTTCATCGGCGTCATTTCGGGTGATAAACCCATATTTATTTTTTACATTGAACCATTTAACCGTTCCTAAAACTTTTTTAACAACGATGTTTTTATTTTTGCTGGCGGGTTTGTGCTTGCGGCTGTTTTGCTGGACGTGCTGAAACTGGCAGGGGTTGTGTTGCGGGCAGGCAGCTGCACGGCTGGAAAGGTGCGGGCAGCTTTGCGCTGGGGGTGCGCGGGGAGCGGGGCTCCAGCGGCACGGGGGCAGCCTGCGGCGGGCCGCTGCTTCTGCTCCCGGCGGCGCAGGCGAGAGGACAGAGCGGCGAGCGCGCTGGCCATGCTGCTGCAGCTGGGAGCGTGGCTTGGCTTCGGGACGGCCCGGGCGGCGGCGGGGGGAGCCCCGGGCTCTCTGTCGCGGCAGCAGCTCCGCACGGCTGCTCAGGGGATGGGCTGTTCTCGGGGCAGGGTCTCCAACAGGCGGGGAGGGGCGCGGCTCGGAGAGGGGAGAGAAGGAGGGGGGCTCCGGGCGCCCCGCCATGCGGTCGTCGCCATTTTGTGCAGTCGCGGGGAACGGAAAATGTAAAGAGGAAAACTTTCCTTGCAAAAGTAAAGAGGCTGTTTGGGATTCAGTAGTTTCTGAACATTCATTAAAAAGCTGAACACTTAAATTAATTGCAATAAACAAAGTCTTCACTTTGCAATTTTTCCACAGCTTCATTTAAAAAGTTATTATTTAAAAATTATTTTTGTGAAACGTCAGGAAAATTGTTACACAGCCAACAAACTAAAAGCTTCAAATCCCCCTTTAAAAACTGAAAATTGCTGCGACGAAGAATGTTTTTAAATTGAAGGTAAATTTCCCGCTGTGAGCAGATGTATTTCACTGGCGTTTTTCACCCCAAGTTTGTTCCCAACACTCGAAAGTAAAAAAGAGCAAAGAGTGATGCAGAGTTTGAAACTCACCACAGTAGGATTAAAAGACAGTTTTGTGCTGGTTGATGTAAATGCAGCTACGAAGAAGTGTCCCAGTTCGGTGCGCCATTTGTAGCGTTTAAGGTGTTGCTTGGGGTAAAATCAGCAGGAAAGGCCTTTGCAGGGTTATACAAAGATGTTTATTTCAGCCACCGCTCAGCATTGTCCAGTGTTCAGGGGAACAAAGGCCCAGAGGCTCAGAGGGTCCAGGCTAAAATACATGGGTGGGTTAGGCGGGGAAAAGCACCAGGGACCAATTATTAGGTAACACGGGGGTACTACAAGGGAAGGTTTAAAACAAAAGACCAAGAGGGGTTTAGGGTGGGAGTGACCAGAAGGCTGGGAGAGGGCACGGGGTGGGCTAGGAAACAGAACAGGGCCTGCGTTCTTTAGCTGGGAATGCTTTTGTCTCCATAACATTATTTGGCTAGTCCATCTTTGGGAAGCTGCAGGTGAGGCTGCAATTCTGGATGGTACCAAAGCAAGGCATTTGGGATTCCTGTCATTAATTTGGTTTTTGATCAAGGAATGATGAGGGGGGCTAACCCTCACATTCTCTGGGCATGGGTCCTGGGAAGTGTGGCACAAAGGTATCTGTGTGCAAACAATCTCTATGTGCAGCAAACCCAGTGGAAGACCATAGAACAAGGGATTCAGCACTTGAGACAAATGGCAGTGGCAGAGATTGTCTTCTCAGATGCCCGAACAACTAAGAATCCTGACTTGGTGTCATCACATCCATAATGTGATGAAAATTTGTACAACTTGGGCCACAAGAAATGCTTCTGCTTTAGCAATAATGAAGCGGGATGAAGGGGAGGAGACCATGATTGATATGGTGAAGAGCTCCGAGCATATGCAGATGCCATGCATGGCCCAACACATGCCAGAGTTGCAGCTGTGGAAACACATCTGCAGAAATGAAAAGATAAAATAGAGGAGAATCACAAGAAACTCAGGGACGAGATTAAAGAGGACCTTCTCCAAATCTCAGCTGTACAGATCAAAAGTTCTGGCCCCAAAGGTAGGTGTCCTCCAGATGGGGAGAGAAGATACATCCACAAGCTAAGCTGTGGTTTTTCTTACGTGATTGTAGAGAAAGCATAAAGAGGTGGAATGTACAATCTACTGTCACTCTACCAATACTAGTACTTACATTGCAAAACAGCAAGATGCAGAGAGAAAGTTTCACCAAAAAGGAAGCAGCTCCAGTAGCCAATAACCAAACCACCAGGTATGATGATGAAGACATGTCCAATCCGCTTGAAAGAACATCCAAGACATATGCCCAGGGAAAGAATAACCAGGCTTAGAGGGGCTATCCTGGTTTCAAGAACAGGCGTCTGCCAATAAAGGCAAGAGCTTTTTTTGAAATGGAGAATGTAAACCCCTTCCTTCCAAATTATTATAATTTTGAAATTAAGGCAAAGATATGGGAATTAAGAAAAACAGTTCTTTACTAGGAAAATTAAAATAGAAATGCAGTGTTACAAAGAACAATCCCAAAACACTGACAGAGTCAGAGTACAACCTGACACCCTGTCAGTCAGTCAGGGTGTTGGTAGCAGTCCCATTAAATGGTGGCTACAGTCCTCCTGCAGTGACAGATGTGGTTCAGCTGAAGCAGTGCTCCTGTGGAAGGGTGCAGTTTTCCTCTGAAGGTCCAGGGATGATGTGGAAAGGTCCTGCTTTCCTCTGGAATCCAACGGAAAGAAGTTTTTTCCAACGGAAATGCCCGTTTTTATCTAGGTAGGAAAGGCTTGGCTCCTTCCCCTGGCATGAGCATCTCCCAATGGAATGATGTAATTTTTTAGTCATACAGTGGGACTTGATGGGCCAGCAGCAGATGATATCTTCCTGGAGGGAAAATGGGTTGTGGAAAAGATAAAGATGTTTACCCCACCTGGTTTTAAAGATGGCCCATTAGCAGATGGTATGTGCCACAGAGATAAGGATCACTGCCCCACCTGGCTTCAACAGATGGTGATAGAATACACATTTCTGGTCAAATCCTGTATTGCAACCCAAGATGAGGGGCCCTGCCTCTATCCAGGTAGAGGCTGGGGAAAATCGTGTTTCTTGGACTTGTGAATTCATTGGCCTGGCACATCTGAACCACAAGAATATGAGGTGTTGGTTGACACTGGTTCACAGTGCACACTAATGCCATCAAGACGTGGGGACAGAATATGTTTTTATTGCTGGTGTGACAGGGGGATCACAGGATTTTACTTGGCGAAAGCTGAGTTGAGCCTGACTAGAAAAAAGTAGAAGAAACACCCTATTGTGACTGGCTCAAAGGCCTGACACATTTTGGGCATAGACTTCCTCCAAAATTGGTATTTCAAAGACCCAGAAAGACTCAGGTGAGCTTTTGGAATAGCTGCTGAAGAGGCAGAGGGCATTAAGAGATTAAGCATCTTGCTTGGACTGTCAGAGAACCCATCTGCAGTGGGACTCCTTGTTGGGGGTTGTTTTTTTTTTCTTTCCACTCTGTCTGTGGAATTTCTTCCCATTGACATGCTAAGGGACATTGATGTCTGAGTTCTTGAGGCCTTGAGATGGGGGAGGGAGACCCTCCCTGTTCTTTTGGGAGTTCCTCTCAGAGAGCGGAGGGAAGGGGTGGGGGGTAGGGCACGTGTAGAAGATTTGAAGCAGATGAAAGAAGGCTGGGAAGCAGTTGCTTGTATGCTCACTCTTGGAGTCAGAGGAGGAAGACTGCAGCCACTACCCACACCACCCCCCACCATCCCAACACCAGGAGCTACCTTTTTCTGGTTCTCTAGTGTTGGATCCTTCACGCCTGCTAGGACGCTTTCCTGCTTCAGCCTGCCATCTCCAAGCATCCTGTTGGAGAAAAGGACTGACACTCCAATGATCCATGAGCCTAGTCTCTCCTCCGCCCTTCCCATCTGGTACAAAGCTGCCACTTGCACACAGGCCAGATGGGGCTGTTGAAGGGTGAGTGGGCTTGGATCCCCTTGGATCTCCAGCTCATGGATCATCTTGTGGATGGGGATCACAGCATCTCGATTTGTCCGGTACTGCCGGCGGTGCACTGTCATGGTGCCAATTGGTACCTGTTGCTCTGTCACTTTCAGGAGCCCCACTGCAGATGGGTTTTCTGATAGTCCAGGCAAAGTGTTCAACTGCTTAATGCTCTCTGTCACTACAGCAACTATTCCAGAAGCCACCTGAACCCCTTTGGGTCTTTGTAGTAGCCGTTCCTGAGGAAGTCTATGCCTAGAATGCACGGTGCCCCTGGGCCGGTTACAATAGGATGTTTCTGCCACCCCTTCCCAGTCAGGCTAATCTCAGCTTCCGGCAAAGTATATTCCTTTGATCCCCCTGTCACCCCAACAATAGAAACAGGTTCCTTCCCCACATGTTCTGATGGTTTCAGGATGCATTGTGAACCAGTATCAACTAGCACTCTATTTTCTTGTGGCTTTGATGTGCCAGGCCATTGCACCCATACTATCCAATAGATCCTGTCATCCCATGCCTTTAGCCCTGGTTATTATTCCTTTCCTGGGCATACATAGTGGAGATTCCTTCCAGGGGATCTGACAGATCATCCTGCCTTCTGTGATACCCTGCACCTTCACCATGGGAGGTTGAGGCTACCTTCATCTTAGTGTGGCTCCCTCTGTTAGCATTTCCCTCCCTTAGCTGACGCACCCGTGCTGCCAGGACAGAAGTGGGTTTCCCATCCCATTTTCCCATGTCTTCCCCATGGTCTTACAGGAAGAAGCACAGGTCAGCTCGTGGGGTGTACCCTCTCTCCCAAGCTGGGGGGCGTTGGGTTCTAGATTTGCGGCACTGGTGCCGCATTGATCTTCTTCATCTCCTCCTTTATATCCTCCCTCACCTCTTCCCTCATATCCCTCACCTCACCTCTCAACCCTCTCTTTCCCTTCACCTCCTCTTGCAGGGCCCTGGCCACGGCAGAGACATTGGCCTGCATTGGGCCATTCATCATACTCTCAAAATTTCTGAGTCTGTTGGCAACAGAACCCACTGTCTCTTGGTGGTCATCAGCATGGATCATTGCAATGAAGGTGGTATACTGAGATGGCCCCAGGTTTGCCAGATTCCACAGCATCTGCCCTGTGCACCTGACCATGTCAGGGTCATTGTCATGCTGTCCATCCCTCCCAAAGAGTACCTCTAATACTGCCACTTCTCTCAGCTGCTGGATCCCTTCCTCAAGAGTTTTCCAGCACATTCTACGGTGGTACTCCTGCATTCTCTCTTTGTGGACAAACTTCTCTCTCACACTCATTAAAAGCCGGTCCCAGAGGGAAAGGAGGCCTTGCTCCCTTACAAATATCTGGTCCACACCTGAATCCTGGGCCAAGGATCCCAAATTCCTGGCCTCAGTTCCATCCAGCTGCACACCTGTTCCTGTAAGGTCCCAGACCCGGAGTAACCAAGTTGTAAAAGGCTCACGGCCTCGCCGTGCAATGTCTTTGCGCAGGTTATGGAGACTGTCGTATGAGAGGGACTCGGTGACAATCTCAATCTCTGGCTCCCTTGCTGGCTGTGAGGGCGCTCCTGGCTGATCCCCATTATCTAGGTGCCTCGTTTTGATCTTAGATTTTCTAGTTTCCACAGGGGCAACTGCCACTGGCTGTGGCTGCCCCTGTGATCCGGCTGGAACCTGGACAGATACAACATCTACGGGTTCCACTGCAGCACCATCAGACTCTCCCTCTTTAGGGCAGGGGGAGAGTTTCTCACCAGCTGGGGAAAAGTGCTCCTTCAACATCTGGCCGTTCTCCTTCAACACCTGGCCTATCTCCTTCACTAGAGCCCCGACCCACTCTGCGTGGTTCATTTCTGCAGTGGGTTCTGGGGCAGGGTCAGGCTCTGGGGCAACATCCCTAGTCCCTGGGGCAGGATCAGGCTCTGGGGCAGCACCTCTATTTCCTGGGGTAGGTATCAGGGTTGTTATCGAAGCCAATATTCCCTTGTTTCTGAATTCTAAGTAGAACAGGCCTATTAGCAATGCCAGCCACTGTATAATAACACTAGCAATTAAAGCAGAACTGAAATCCTTGAAAACTGGTGGGATAGCCTCAAAAAACAGGGTGATGAGTTGGGAGGAAATTTCCCTTGCATTCATTATCTCACACTAAGTACCGTTATTGAAATAACCCCAGAAAGACGCAGTTAGAGTGCAATAGCTCTAGATCCATGTGTCCACTTTCCAGAAAAAATTAAAAAACCATGAATTCCTGACATAATCAATCCATCAAATGAATCGGATAATAGCTACAGTAACTTTGGTGAGAGGGCCCTTATTCAAATAAGGGCTTACAAATGGAAGAGAGATATCTGTGATCACATGGAGCCCAAGCCAGATTAAACTGGACAGCATGTTGCCACTTAAGAGAGCTGTTACTCCTGTCTTAACTCTCCACTCAATGCTCTCTGCCCCACATTGTGCGCCAAATACTGTCCTGGTTTCAAGGACAGGTATCTGCCGATAAAGGCAGAAGTTTTTCTTTGAAATAGAGACTTTCATTCCACTCCCCCCAAGTATTATAATTGTTTGACTCAAGGACTCTGAGGCAGAGATAAGGGGGTAGGAAAAACAGCTCTTCTACTAATATATCTAACCGGACAAACAGCAGTTGTTAAAATTACCAACAAAACAGATGACTCGGTTCCAGTCCTTTCTTTAGCTGCAGGCACACTCTCTCTGCACTCAGTCCTGGTGCTGCAGACGGAACAAAGCCCGACAGCTGCAGAGAAGCAGGCGGGAGCAGAGGCGGCAGCGGAGGTGGGAGCAGAGGCGGCAGCGGCCGCGCTGGTCTCAGCTGGGAGCGGGCTGGAGAAGGCAGCTCCTCGCTCACTGTTTGAGTTCTGGTGGTCAGCTGTGTCCGCAGAGGTGGCAGGCTGTAGCGGGGCAGATGCAGGGCAGGTGATAGCAGACCTTCTGGCTCTCCTGCGTTCGGCCACGTGGCTCCACTCGCCAGAAACACGAGTAGCCCCTCCAGAAGCCCTGCTCCCACCTACCCCTTTTGTCTAGAGTCATCAAAGATCCTAGGTGTAACCCAGCAAGCTCCATTAGCATGATAATGAGAAAAATTCTTTAAATTTACACAGTAATAGAAAAACACTCAACCCCCAACAACCTGTCTTTTCAAACCAGGACAGACTTTGGTGCCCAGCAGTGGGGCCTGAGGCCATCGAGAGGAAAGGGTGAAAAAAGAATAACAGTTCTTGAGTTACCTATGATTTTGTGTTAGGTGGCACCATGTTGTCCACCTTACCCTGGTTCAGGGTCTATGTGATCACAGATATATCTCTTCCATTTGCAGGCTCTTACTTGAACATGGATTGTATAACTACGGCTACTGTGGCTGTTATCCAGTTCATTTTGTGGGTTGATAAGGTGAGGAATTAATGGATTTTTGACTTCCTCTGGAAGGTGGCCACATGAATTCACATGGAGTTAGATATCGAAATCTAAGTGTATGTTTTTGGGGTTGCTTCAATAATTACTCCCAACCCATAATCCAGTTTCCTAGGTTCACCTCACACCTCAGAAATGAACCATCTGGAGTGGGTGGGGGTTATAGCAAAGGAGATACATGAGATGGGCCAGATGCAGAAGGAGTACCTTTCCCCAGCTGTTGAGGAGCCCTCCCTCTGCCTTAAAGAGGGAGAGTCTGATAGTGCAGCAGTGGAACCCACAAACTTTACAACTGTCCAGGTTCCAGCTGAAACACAAGGGCAGTCACAGCCAACAGCAGTGACCCCTGTGGAAACTAAGAAATCTAAGATTAAAACAAAGTACTTAGTTAATAAGGATAAGAAAGGAGTGCCCTCACAACCAGCAGGGGAGCCCGAGGTTGAGATTGTCACCGAGACCCTGTCGTACAAAAGTGTCTTTAATTTGCGAAAAGACTTTATACGGCGAGGCCATGAGGCTTTTGCAATTTGGCTGTGTCAGATCTGGGATCTTCTGGGTACAGGTGTGCAACTGGATGGAACTGAGACAATGAATTTGGGACCCTCGACCCAGGACTCAGGTGTGGATCAGGTATTCATAAAGGACCCAGAGTTCCTTTCCTTCTGGGAGCGGCTTATAATGAATGTGAGAGAGAGGTTTGTCCACAAGGAGAGAATGCAGGAGCACCATCATAGAATGTGCTGGAAGACCCTTGAGGAAGGGATCCAGCAGCTGAGAGGAGTGGCAGTATTAGAGGTACTCTTTGGGAGGGATGGACAGCATGACAATGACCCTGACATGGTCAGGTGCACAGGGCAGATGCTGTGGAATCTGGCAACCCTGGGGCCATCTCAGTATACCGCCTTCATTGCAATGATCCATGCTGATAACCACCTAGAGACAGTGGGTTCTGTTGCCAACAAGCTTAGAAATGTTAAGAGATGATCAACGGCCTGTGTCATGGCGGTGTGCTGGTGGAGTGCCATGGCCTTCCAGGGAGGCATCCTGGGAAGGATGTCCTGGCAGCATAGGCACATCCATGCTTCTGGGTGGAGCGATTTAGCTCTTTTGTGAGTCTGCTTTGGCTGATGCTGGAGAGAAGGACGGGAGCCTTGTGTGGTGTTCCAAGGAGAAGTTTATTGATCTTCTTCCAGAGAGGGTACCAGGGACAAGCACTGCTCCAAAGGACTGAGGGAACAGGGTTTATATGGAAAAGCTAGGGGGCAGGGTAGAGCATCAGGTGAATCAACTGAGGGTGCAGGGGCAGAGCAAAGGGGGAAGAACCAATGGGGTGCAGATAATTTGCTGGATCAGGGAGGTATGCTGGGAGGAATTTTTCTCACCACTATGAGCGAGGTTAGTGCCTAAGGGCATTCTCTCCAGGGGAGAATGGCTGATTCTTTCTCAGTCGGCCCATCAGCCTTCACAGACCCAATGCAGGCCCATGTCTCTGCTGTAATTAAGAACCTCCAACAGGAGATGAGGGAGGTGGGGAAGGAGGTGATGAGTAACAGCTTCCATGTGGCAGCTGTGCAAGTCACAGGCCTCAGAGTCAGAGCCCAACATCCCCCAGTTAGGGAGAGAGGATACACTCCACGAGATGACCTGTGGTTCTTTCTGCATGACCATGGGGAAGACATGAGAAAGTGGGATGGGAAACCTACTGCCTGGCAGCACGGGTGCGTCAACTCGGGGACAGAAACACTAAACAAGGGAGTTCCACTACAGTGAAGGTAGCCTCAACCACCTATCACCAGGGTGCCAGGTATTACAGAAGGAAGGATGATCTGTCAGATCCTCTTGACGGAACCATTACTATGTATGCCCAGGGTTAGTGGGCCCGTGCCTCTAGCCATGGAGAGGCACAGATAAACTGGGTCTTTTAGATGGTGTGGATCCGATGGCCCGGCACATCAGACACACAGAAATACGAGGCATTAGTTTACACTGGTTCACAGTGCACCCTAATACCATCAGGACACGTGGGGGCAGAACTAGTTTCCATTGCTGGGGTGATGGGGGGATCGCAGGAATTGACTCTGTTGGAGGCTGTGGTGAGCCTGACTGGGAGAGAGTGGCAGAAACCTCCTATTGTAACTGGCCCAGGGGCACCGTGCATTCTAGGCATAGACTTCCTCAGGAACGGCTACTACAAAGACCCAAAGGGGTTCAGGTGGGCTTTTGGAATAGTTGCTGTAGCAACAGAGAGCATTAAGCAGTTGAACACTTTGCCTGGACTATCAGAAAACCCATCTGCAGTGGGGCTCCTGAAAGTGACAGAGCAACAGGTGCCAATTGCCACCATGACAGTGCACCGCCGGCAGTACCGGACAAATCGAGATGCTGTGATCCCCATCCACAAGATGATCCATGAGCTCACCCTTCAATAGTCCCATCTGGCCTGTGTGCAAGTCTGATGGAGAATGGAGACTGACTGTGGACTATCGTGCCTTGAATGAAGTGACTCCACCGCTGAGCGCTGCCGTGCCGGACATGCTGGAGCTGCAGTACGAGCTGGAGTCCAAGGCAGCAAGGTGGAATGCCACCATTGACATCGCCAATGCGTTTTTCTCCATTCCTTTGGCAGCAGAGTGCAGGCCTCAGTTTGCTTTCACCTGGAGGGTCGTGCAGTACACCTGGAACCGACTGCCCCAGGGTTGGAAACACAGCCCCACCATCTGCCACGGACTGATCCAGGCTGCACTGGAAAAGGGTGAGGCTCCAGAACATTTGCAGTACATCGATGACATCATTGTGTGGGGGAACACAGCAGTGGAGGTATTTGAGAAGGGATTGAAGATCATCCAGATTTTGCTGGGAGCCGGTTTTGCCATTAAAAAGAGCAAAGTCAAAGGACCTGCCCGAGAGATCCAGATCCTGGGAGTGAAGTGGCAAGATGGACGGCGCCAGATCCCCACTGAGGTCATCAGTAAGATCACTGCAATGTCTCCACCAACAAGCAAGAAGGAAACACAAGCTTTCCTAGGTGCCATAGGCTTTTGGAGAATGCACATCCTTGAGTACAGCCAGATTGTGAGCCCTCTCTACCTGGTCACCCACAAGAAGAACGATTTCCACTGGGGCCCTTAGCAGCAGCAAGCCTTCACCCAGATCTAGCAGGAGATCGCTCATGCAGTGGCCCTTGGCCCAGTCAGGACGGGACCAGAGGTAAAGAATGTGCTCTACTCTGCAGCCGGGAACCATGGTCTGTCCTGGAGCCTGTGGCAGAAGGTGCCTGGTGAGACCCGAGGCCGACCCCTGGGATTCTGGAGCCGAAGTTACAAAGGGTCTGAAGCCAATTACCCTCCCACAGAGAAGGAAATCCTGGCTGCCTATGAAGGAGTTCAAGCTGCCTCAGAGGTGATTGGCATGGAAGCACAACTTCTCCTGGCACCCTGACTATTACATTTTAAGGCTGTAGGAGCTGAGAAAAGGATACTGCAACATAGTTCCTCATATAATGGAGAAGCAAGAGAGAAGAGAGTTTTATTTAAAGAAGCACTACACACATATATAGGGTAATATGTGCAAAACAAAATAGAAAATATTCATTGGTCCAAGAAGGAAACACCTCTTTGAAAACAAACTTTTGCAAAACATCACGTCTCTCACAAACCTTGCAGGTGCATAATCGTTGTTATAACTTCTTGACCTTGTAAAGGCCTGAGAAAGGCAAGGTCTCAAGGCTGCTTTTTCCCTAGTTTTCCCACAGCATCCAACAACACCCAACTACCAGTGCTGGGGTGGATGTTTAAAGGAAAGGCTCTTCCCACCATGCCACTGACGTCACATGGAGCAAGTGGATCACCCTCATCACGCAGCGCACTCATATTAGAAAATTGAATCTCCCTGGGATTTTGGAGATAATTACAAACTGGCCAGAAGGTAAAGATTTTGGTCTCGCTGACAAAGAGGAGCAGAAGGAAGTGACCCAGGCTGAAGAAGCCCCACCGTACAACCAACTGCCAGCAGATGAAAAATGCTACTCCCTTTTCACCGACGGTTCCTGTCGCATCGTGGGGATGAACCGGAAGTGGAAAGCAGCCGTATGGAGCCCCACACGACAGGCTGCACAAGCTACCGAAGGAGAAGGTGGATCAAGTCAACTTGCTGAGCTCAAAGCTGTTCAGCTGGCCTTGGACATTGCTGAGAGAGAGAAATGGCCAAAGCTCTACCTTTACACTGACTCCTGGATGGTAGCCAATGCTCTGTGGGGGTGGCTGGAGAGGTGGAAAAAGGTTGACTGGCAATGTAGAGGAAAACCAGTCTGGGCTGCTGATGAGTGGAAAGACATTGCCACTCGGGTAGAGAAGCCACCCGTGAAAGTCTGTCATGTGGATGCTCATGTTCCCAAGAGTCTGGCTAATGAAGAACACTGGCATAACGAGCAGGTAGATCAGGCTGCACAGATAGAGGTCTCAAAGACAGACTTAGATTGGGAACACAAGGGACAATTGTTCCTGGCTCGATGGGCCCACGATGCCTCAGGTCATCAGGGCAGAGATGCCACCTACAAGTGGGCACGAGACCGAGGGGTGGATCTAACCATGGACAGCATCTCCCAGGTTATCCACGACTGTGACACGTGTGCTGCCATCAAGCAGGCCAAGCGGGTGAAGCCCCTCTGGTATGGGGGGCGGTGGTCCAAGTACAAGTACGGAGAGGCCTGGCAGATTGACTATATCACACTGCCTCAGACCCGCCAAGGCAAGCGCTACGTGCTGACCATGGTGGAAGCCACCACCGGGTGGTTGGAGACCTACGCTGTGCCTCATGCCACTGCTCAGAACACCATCCTGGGCCTGGAAAAACAAGTCCTCTGGAGGCTTGGCACTCCTGAGATAATTGAGTTGGACAACAGGATCCATTTCAAGAGCAGCCTTACAAGCAACTGAGCTAGGGAACATGGTATTGAGTGGGTGTACTATATCCCCTACCATGCACCAGCTGCAGGCAAAGTAGAGAGGTACAATAAACTGTTAAAAACCACCTTGAAAGCATTGGGTGGGGAATCTTTCAAGAATTAAGAGCAGCATCTAGCAAAGGCTATCTGGTTAGTTAACACCCAAGACTTCACCAACTGAGCAGGCCCTGCCCAATCTGAGTCCTTGCGTATAGTAGAAACAAAGTCCCAGTGATGCATGTCAGAGGTTTGTTAGAAAAGACAGTGTGAATCAATTCTGCCTCAAGTACAGACAAACCCATTTCTGGATTGTCTTTGCTCAGAGACCAGGTTGCACATGGTGGATAATACAGAAAGATGGGACAACACAATGTGCACCTCAGGGAAATCTACTTGTTAAGTAGGAACTATATGTAACTATTACTATTTAATGTCGCTGTCATTGTCTGTGTATAGCTGTACATTGTCTGTATATATATATATATATATACACACATATATATATGTGTGTTTATAGAATAAGAATTTATATATATACACACATATGTGTGTGTTTATAGAATAAGAATACATATATATTAAATATGGTAGCATGATGATATAAGGGATAGAATGTCTTGAAGTGACTTTATGATGCTTGTATGCCCAATCGTCTGTTCTGTTGGTGTTGAATATTGAATTCTGCAGCTTTAAGACTGGTTTCAGGAGTGAAGGGGGAGAGAAGAGGTGCAGAGTTGTTACCAGAGACTGCAGTTGCTCCTCCACATCCTTCACACAAACTGTGTTGTCTGCAGTAGACAGCAGGAGAGAGCTCTCCTTTGCTCTTGGTTAGTTTTGGCTACCTGAGGCAGAGAAGCTCCCTGGACTGTGGGTTTTTTTCCTTTTTCTTGGAATTGTTCAAACCTGCTCTGGACTGAAAACTCAGAAGAGCACAGGAGCTCACATCTGTGGCCCACGGCATTCCCCAGCACCAGAGGGACTGAGAATAGCCTGAGTGAGCCGGGCTGCAACCCACAAGAGGGACTCTTCTGAATTTGTCATCTCTTCAGAGCGACTAGAGGTTTTGCTGTTTAGTATTGTTCATTTTTGTGCTGGGGAGTGCTTTGTTTGTTAAATAAACAGTTTTTTTCCACTTCTCTCTGAAGAAATATTTCCCCGAACCAATTAGAAGAGGAACTGCTTAAATCTGTTTCCTAAAGGGACCCTATTCAGAGGTTTTCTCCTAAATGTGTCCTCAACCAGGACAGTTCCAAACAAAATAAACTGGAAAACCCAAACAAAAAATGAACAAAGTTAAAGGAGCTACTTGGTTTCTCTGATTAGTCAAGTTCAGCTAAAGGTCCTTACACTAACCAGAGAGTCTTTGAAAAAGAATAAGCAACATTTTCAAAGAATTAGTTTTCTGTACTTGACTTCACGCTTTAGTAGCAACTGCTGATTTTTACTCTGGAGACTTCTGGAGCAGATGATATCATTATACAATAAAGTTTTGGTGACCATGCCTCTCCAGGTGAATTTTATTTCTCTCATGGCGTGTCTGAAAGGTGCGGGTGCATCTGTGTGTATTCATGTACGCGCATGCATACACACACAAACACACACACACACACACACACTTTATTTAGCTTAGGACAAATGTGTGTGTGTCTGTGTATGTGTGAGCAGACATGCATTTGTATGCGTGTGTGTTACATCCACTTCACTTTGCAGGTTTTGGTTTACAGGACCTCTGGTGGACGATCAGTCTGTCTGGAAGAAAAGTACGCCCACAAATATCACATGGAACTAGCTGGGCTTGGGCGCTGGTCCAGGCAGCCTCATTTAAAGCATCAAGATCATAGAAGCCTTTGGCTGGAAAATTAGAGAAAGAAAGTATCAGCTTTCATTCTGGAGACCCACATTCAACTCTTTATGGAAAATATTTTCAGGAAATACCTGTTGACTGAGCCTTTCAGTTTAACCAAACCATATTATGCTTTTGCAAATGAAAAAGAAATAAGCAAAAGAGTAAAAAATATATAAAAAGACTGGGTTTTTGTTGTCCCAGGGGTTGAATTAAAGTAACTTCAAACTGAATCATTCTGAATTGTATGGGAGTACAGAGAAAACATCATGCTGTGTGTTATGATCTGCATTCTCAGCTAATTATTAACATCTTTGCATACATACTATTATCAGCAAATTCACTTTCTGGCTTTGCTTCAAGCTCTGTTTAACAAGCATGTGTTATCTGACCATGGCTATGGGTGGGACCGTATCGTACTTGAGAATATGCTCTTTGTATTACTCTGGACGAGGGCCCAATTTTCTCCCTGATGGAGTAAATATAACTTATACTAAAAAGTGGTGTAAATCTTAGATACACTTAAAGCCTTTCAGACAAAACCTACAGTACTTTTAAGACACAACTTCCTGTGGGGTCATTGCACTGATGCATCTATTGTCATCTAAACACTAATCCAGCCTTACTCTCAGTTATTTTCCACTGTGGGAAGAATGACTGCTCTGAAAACTCAGGAGCATTCTTCAAGCACTCAGATGTGTTTTCAAGATTTAATTTGGTTAAAAAAATCATCTTGTTTACTTTTATCTTGAAATGGACTTTCCTTCTGAAATGGATTTTCACGTAGTGTTGTTTCAAACTGATTTGCAAAAAGGCCAGGCAGGTTGCTTAATACCTGGATTTAGATCTTAAGGATTTTCATTTGAAGTGCATGCAGAAAAAAATCCACATGGCTCAAATTGAAGATGTATTTGCTTCACCCTTCTTATTTGGTATGACAGTATAGAAAAGATTTTAAAATCTGGGTTTTTTCTTTGAACCGTTAGCAGTGGACAATTTTTAAAAGAAAAGGATTTGTGCTTTAAAAAATATTCCATGGTTTCTGTCATTGGCACATGATAGGGTTCTTCATTAAAGACCCATACAGTTTTAATATGATTCATATCCAATGGTTCACATAACCACAATAAGCCTTAGATCTCTTAATATGCCTGTTCCTAATGTTCTTTTTGTTAGAAGAGCAACCAAGTAATGTTTCTTTTCTTGGCTGAGACACATACCCCTTTGCTTGCAGGAAATGAATGTGTATTTTCTGTACTTTGGAAAGTTTATGGAATATTAAAAAAAACAAAAAAAAAAAAAAAGGAGAAAGAGAGATGACTTTCTCCTCCTTGCAGGCATGTGTTAGGCATTCCACAAACAAAACACTGTGTAATGAGGGCAGTGGTTGTCTTCCCGTCACACTTGAGTTTTCAGAAAAAGATTTATGTAAGTTATAAAAATTTTATGTAAGCAGTTAATATTTCTGAGCCTTTTTGGATCATTGTCTGTTTCATTCAACAACAGGGGTAATCCCTCCCCCCTAAGCTGAGAAACTGTGAGACATGCAGTACATGTATGCGGTCTGAAGGTCAGTTATAGCATTTACCACATGATCAAGAGTAAGTCTTATGGTAAAAGAACAACCTCGAGATTATTTTCGCAAGGCCAGGAGAATGAGGCAGCTGCAGGGGGAACAATTTTAGCTCAAGCTACAGAACTGTTCAGGCTTGCATCAGCAGGCATTTAGGGACAGATGCTGGAAGCAGGTCAGTATCCCCAGGGGGACCATGGGCACACAACACCTCACAGGAGATGCGAGACGCCTGATATGACTCACTGAGCATATGAGACAACTTTCTGATTCATATCTGGGAGCCTCCTGCTAGATTGTTTTCTCAAAGAGTGGTTGTCTTTCTGCTTCCACTCCTTCAAAATAAGAATAGTGTATTTCAAAATAACCTGATTTGCCTTTTGCATCCTACTCTTTCACATGGAATTCTCATTTTCTCCATCTGTTTTACCACACAATGTGTAATAATTTAAAAGTGCTTAACATCTAAAAAAGCAAATACAATGAAGATGTCTTTTGAACACATCTTTTACAGCAGATTCAACTATGCCACTTGGCATCTGTTAGCCAAGTTCCGGTTTTATATTATTTGAACTTTGATTATTATTTTGAACATCTGGTTAGTGTTCTCAGCGATCCTGCTCTCTTCTGCATGTCTTCTGAGGACATATTTCTTTGTACTGCTGTAAACTGATCTAGTGTATGACTCTTTCACAAGTGAGTTGTAGGAGACTTTGTCTACTTTTCCAGACATTATGGGAAGCTGAGGGAAATTGTGGGGAATACAAAAAAAAAGTGTGTGTGAATTAAATGCCTGTGAGGAAGTGGTCCAAACTTAGCCCAAAGTAGCTTAGACCAGCTGGCAGGGCCAGGGAAAGCATCCAGCAGGAAAGGTGAAATAACTTTATGTGGAAAGTCCTGGGAACAGTTTCCAGGCAAAGCCTGGATAGGAATTTGTGAACATACAACCCTCGAATACATATGACAGGCATTTCTGTGGGTGCTGGGGATCATCAGTGTTCATTGAATTGAAGAAGTGCAATCTTAGAAAACAGAGCCCACAGCATAAACATGTAAAATTGGCAAAAAGAAATGGTTTACTCTGTACTACATATATTTTTCTCCACTGTGTTTATATTACACGGTCTCACAATAAAAGCTTCTCAGACTTGTAAATAAAAAGGGATCAATAACATCTACAGGCTGTTGAATGTAGAAGAAGAATCTGGCTGAAGGATCTACACTTCTGTTGCCTGAGGGTATTTTATTTTAATGGTTCTGTGTCATGTCATTCTTGGATGTTTTTGCTCATTTTAAGACATGCCTGTCTACAGTGTTAAAAGAAGTCAGAAAATAGGTGTGAAACAGGCTGCTAATCTATTTGTGTTTTGATTCAGGACACATTGGCACATACAAGGGAATGTCCTAGGAGGCGTGTTCCATAGATACTGACTACTTCTGCGGATGCTTTGAAGGAAAGCTTAAAACAAGGTCTTGTAAGTAAACTTACAAAGGGTACAAAGTACTTGCAAAATGTTTACCTATTGCTTTAAAATACCTTTTTTAATTCTTTCCACTTTTTTGCTCATCTCTCTTAATTTGGCCTGTGGCTTACCTTGCACGGGTCTGACTTCAGGCTTTCTGGGTTCTGGCCTTCTCAGGTGCTTGGGGAGGTTGTCATTCTCTCGGTGCCATTTTTTCAGGCATTGTGGCTCATGTATACTAATAGACTTGGTTCCATACTCACGGCCACATATGTAGCAAATCACTGTTGGTGGCCGTCTTACCACTTTTTCCTGCAAGTAACAGTGGTGAAGAAGAAAAAAGATTGTTTTCAGTTTTAATTTTGACTTTGTATAAAAACAAGCATGTGGATACCTGATATCTGTGAAATCTGTGTAACTGTTTCTTTGAGTCTGGTTTTGTTTGGAATCAGTCCTGAGGCTTGTAAGACATATTGCCTCACTACTGAGCACCTGGAACAGGCAGATTTGTTTTGCAGATGCTGGGCTGAAAATTCATGTGTGTGACTAATCAATACTTAGCTGTGTTAAGTTTCACCTATTTTATTTTCATACTTTCAAGTTATTCACATGCAGAAACAATACCTCTGCTTCATCAGGTTGAAATGCAGCATCCATCTTACATGGCTGAAGCCATTTTTTACTTACCAAGCAGAGGTCAAATGCAAAGCAGCAACAAAAGCTTCATCAGCTGAACTCTTGATGTCTAGTACAGTAAGAGAAGGACTCCATCTTCCACCAGAAGACAGCTCAAAGCACTGTGTTGAGCCTTAGTATCTCTCTTAAGCAAGGGAAGCTGTCCCAAAAGGTAATTATGGTTCTTTACCCCACTTTTGCCACAGATCAGTTAGCTGATGGAATTCTTGGCCTTCAAAGATTAAAATCAGACCAGGATATTTCAGGATGAGGGGCGAAATAGGAAGTGATGTTTGTTTATCCCAAAGGCCTTGGTGTGAACTTTGCCAGTGACTGCACAAGGGCAGAACTGGACTCTAAGCAAGTCATTGTTTCCACACTGAAGATCTGCTTTTGTTCCCAGAGAAAAACAGCTCAACAACAGCAGAAAAGAATTCCTCAACCCCAAATCTCACAAATACATAATCTAAGGCTGAAAAATATATAATTACTGTGGTAGTGCAGATTATGGACTCAGCTGTGTCCTTAGCCGCGTCTTGGGCTAGGTGTGGTGTCAGTACCAGCCATGCTCCAGGAAGCAGGATAAAAACATGCTGTAGAGAAGAACTTTGAGGCACACAGATGGGTCTCACAACTGCCAGCGCTTCCTACACTTCTGACTGCAGAATACCAGTAAGAGATGAGCTATTCCCTGCCCTCCTCACAGACAGCCATGCCAGACCAAATACAGGAAACCTTTCTCACTCAAACAAGAGTGGTGGGACTTTCATTTTTTCCTCTGCTGCTGTGTAAGACAAAGCATAACCTGTTCCCGTATTTATGACTCTTTCTGTCAGCCCATCAATGTGTTCATGAAATTCTGGGCAGCTCTTCTTGTATTTATGTTACAGTCTGAAAATGTCATTAGTGAACAATCTGCATAAGATTACCTTCCTGAATCACACATGTAATCTCACTTATATGAAAGTAATAGTACTCTATAAAGTGTTTTTTCTGAGAAAAGTTGGACTTCATCTGCAAAGTTCTCACAGTGTCTTGAAATGTAACATCCAAAGATGGGCTCTCCAAGGACACTTTCATCCTCTTGAGTTTCAAATGGAATTTCCTTGCTATCTTTGATAACACAGTACTTATATAAGCATATTTTCTAATATATATAAAAATACAACCTTCTTCTTGTATTCATCTATTTTTAGATGAAAACAGCAACAGCTGTTTTAAAAACACCTTATAACTTTTCATTATCAAATTTCATCTACTTCTTTAATTCAAGTTGTGAGCTATAACTTGTCTGAAGTAAGACTGGGTCAAGATACAAAGTCTTCTGAAGACACTATACATTTATTTGTAGGCTCTGGATAGTTTTACGTAAAGATAGTACAATCTAAACTCCTGAGGTCAGAGAACTCTTTTTAGTGTGCATGCCTGCTGTGGGTACAGTTATAATATTTTAGAAATGGTTTCTTAAACAAACGCTAGGTGTAAAATCACTTTCCCCACGAGTTCTCATTAGCTGGGTAACTGCCATTCATTTAAATGCTCACCTACTGGCTGTGAACTAGGAAAGAGCAACTTGATTTACATTCAGTTTATAGGGACTCTACATATACTAACAGAATAGGAAAAAGAAATCCTAGTACAAATGCAGAAATCTTTTCAAGTAGAAATGTCTGTCTTTTGCAATTTCCATAATAAAAAATGGTACAGAAACAATAGGAGAAAGCAGAATTAATTAAAAGGAATCAGGTCACTCTTAGGATAGAATTATTTTTATTCCAGAAAAATACTGAGATTGACCCATCACCACACATACAATTATATACACAAATTCTTCTCTGCACACATGTTTAAAACCTGAAAGAGATTAGCCTAAAAATTGGTGGTAACAGATTTTTCTTTTTTTAACTGTGGAATCCAAGATATGATAAGCTTTACTTGGACTTTCTACAGCTGATGATATTTACCCATCATTTCTTTTTATTTTCAGTGCGCCTGTCCCAAATGTCACATCTGGAGGCCTGCAGTTTGAAACTAAACTATTTTTGGAAACACCGCAATTTTCCAACCCAAACTACTCATAGGCCAGTGGCTAAGCTGTCTGTTCACTGCTTTGTTTTTAACTTTCAAAAAGGGTTGTAGGGAAGGTCTGTTCCTGAGGATATGTGTTATTATAAAAATACCTACAAATACCTAACAGTGTAGTTAGGCTTTCCTCTGGTGTCTCAGTATTTTCTTTTTTACTCCAAGACTGCTAAGTATGTCTGCGTGACTATGAATGAAGTTATTTAGCTCAGAGGGCTATGCAACTATGTATTTTCAATAGACCTGACATTACTTAAGGTTAGCCCCAGGCTGATGTTATGGTGTTACATGAGGTCAAATCCTTCCATGCTGCACAAAGCTTTTTATTTCTTCTTAAGTACACACAATAAGACTGAATTCCAAACACCCCAACATAAATATTTATCACCCAGGACTGCACACACCTCTGCCCTTCTTATTTGTTTAATTATCCATGTTTAATTATCCATTTTAATGGGAAGGGGGGGGCATCCTGCTCTAGGACAGAGCTCTTGTCATAGACTTGAATTGTCCAAGGATTAGAGGCTCAGGAAGAGATTGGTACAAGCACTTAGCAGCAACATTCTATTGTATGAAAGGAGCCCTTTCCTCACATTCCTCTCTGCCGAGTAAAAGGCATTTTGCAGAAGGATCATGGACAAGGTATAGCATGGTTCTCATGACCATCTAAAGCTGCACTACACAGCCTACCGAATCTTTGAAACAGACACAAGAGCACTCATGTTAGGATCATATGCCTGTGTAGGAAAGTTCTTTGAACAGCGAGGTAATTCTGCAAGATGATGCATATAATTAAAACTACTACTTCTCTGAAAACATGAAATATCCCATTTTTCTCCTGATGTGCTTTTTTTTTAAACTAAGTCAGTGCAATGAATATGGCACTCATGTACAAACAAAGGAAGGAAGCTCAGTCATTCCCAATGATAATACTCAGTAAGTTTCATCCAAACCATCCATTCACTGTCCATTCTCATCCAAATTTCTATATTTGCAAATTTATTTGTCAGTGTTCTCCTAGTAAGGTGCTCACAATGAGACAGAAAGTGTTCATCATTGACTTTCCACCTTCATTAGAGTTACATTGCACCTGAAGAAGTCTTCCCTTTACCAAGATGCTACATGGCTTTATGCAAAAGCAAACTACATCAAAGTTCTTGCTATACAAGTTATCAAGAGTTACACTGTGTTAAAATGCATTACAATTGAGCAAAGGAAGATCAGTGAAATCTTTTTAGGTAGTTAATCAGATAAGAAGAAAACAGCAGATGGCAGCACCATCTAATAGGCTTTTAAGATCAGGATTATCTATTGTCAAAACTGCCATAACTCATATACATACAGTAAGTTATTGATGCTCACTTACACATATCACATATTTTTGTCTATGAAACAACAGAACACAGACTCTGTTTTAGTGCAAGTCTGAGTTTCAGTAGCTGCAGAACCACTTCCATTGTTTGGGGTATCACAGCAAAATCCAAAGCAGATTTTCTGAGCTGATGTGACCCTTGAGAGTCCCTAAGAATAGGCTGTTGTTTTAAACAGGCAGACATGATTAACTCAAATGTATTAATTGATTCTGAGAATGAGGACAAGTACTGAAAGAGATATCTTACAGAGGCTGTTCAGTCTCCATTTGTAAAGACATTTAATGCAGAACTGAGAATTTGTCAATAATGATACTGGCCTAATTGATGCCACAGTTGCTAAAGGGGAGAGAACTCCCCTTTAGCATACAGGCAGAGGCATAGAGGGAGAAGTGCTTGCAGTTGTAAAGTCAAAATGCACTTTACACAGTGTACCACTAAACCAGTCAGAACTTCATTTTGAAAATGAGGAAAATCCAGCTTTTTCATATAGGACATCTTTCATTGTATAAATTTATTTGATGGTAGCACTACATCTCTTAAATACACTTACATAAGGGCTGGGTGGTTTTTTCAGTTATTGGTTTCCTCTGATATTCTGCTGAATCAGGACTTTAAGCAAGTACTTAAATAATTCATTGTCACAGTGAGTAAGTCTGTTCAATGAGACAGGGAATGCCCCAAATGCTTTCCAGCCAGGATCAAAACAGTAGCCATTTCATTCCACCACTAGTGAAGCACTATGTTTTAACAGAATTAATAAGCAGCTGAGTAGCTGGTAACGTGAGCAACATTAAAACCATATGCTGGAAATAGAGGAAGATTTTAGCAGAGACACAGACCTTGTCCCTGTTCATAACTAATCTGCAGTTATTCCATAAGCTTAGTGCTTTTCCACACTTTTCAATGTGTGGACCTTTCAAAATGTTCAACTGGTAGTGAAGATCCTCTCACAGAGAATTTAAACCTACAGGAAAGTGGCTTCCTTTGACAACTTCTTATAAGCTGTCTGCGAGTCTTGAAGAACTTTCAATCTTCCCATCCCACCTCTGACTTTAACGCATAACTGTACTAAAGAACAGCTCTAAAAATAATACAGTAATAGACCTCAGAGAGGTAAAATCCATCATCCCTTCCTGAAAGTCATTGTTAATTGTAAAGTCCTTCAAAGTCAATTACAATCTGCAAGCTGTACAGCCTCATTAGTTCTGCTGCAACTGTTGAACTGAAACTGCTTGGAAGTAAATAAGGAAACCTGTTGTTCACACAGAAGGAAGAACAGATTTGAACAGATTTAGCTTTGGCTCTGCAGAGCTCACAGAAGTAAAAAGTGGTAATAATGTTGTTGTTCAACAAGTCAGCAGATGTGAGTGAATCCACAAAGGGAGCAGATCCGTTGTGCAAGAGGGTAACATTTCTTACAGAGTCACTGTCAGTGCCAAACCACTCTCTAAACGTTTTTTTTTTTGTTTTGTTTTGGTTTGGTTTTGGTTTTTTTTTATGGTATCATAACTATAGAAAATTGCACTCACCCTCTCTTTTTAAATCTACAGAATTATGTGTGATAGATTATAAACTTTTTGCTTCACACCTATGCCTTTACTTGACCAGTTGGGAAAGAGCACAATGTAGTGTAAAAAGCACCACTTTTTCTACAGCTATAAATGCAGCTGTGCAGCACTTTGAACTGCTTGTGGATTATGTAAAATATGCTGATAAAAGACCTGAGGAGTGAACCCTAATTTGCCAAAATATATCAATTAGTGGCCTCATAGTGCATAATAAAAAAAGAGCTCATGAAGTCTTTAGTCTCCTGTGAGCTAGGGTAATGCTATGATTTTAATTTTACTCAGCAGCTAGTAAACTAACATGTGACATACTTGCCTTCAAAAGCATTTTAAGAAATGCTCTGCATAGCATTGCGTTCCTTTAGCGACTGAGAGAGCTAAATCCCATTTTCAAAAATAATGTAGGCAATCAAGATTCCAACCCGCATTTGAAAAAAAAAAAAAAAGGACCATTTAATTTGGACACTGGGCCTAAATTTAGACATCTATCTTACAAAACTCCTGGCCAAGAGACAGCTTGTGCAGAAACAAATGCAGAAAAAAATATCCCATTTCCAAAACTCAGTGTAGCTTTTGGATAATATGAATCAGCTTCTTTATTCTTGGATCATGAATCAAATTCAGTGGAAAAAAATGTGCAGTCTTATTTATTTTGTTGTTGTTATACCCAGAACTGCTGCCTTTGAACATGCAGTCCTCAGTAAACTCATGTTGCATGCCAAGGTTAAGAATAACACTAAAATATGAAAATCATGTTTTGAAGTGCTGGATACTTGTAGGACAATGAAACATTGCATTTCACGTTAACTAAATAAAAATACCTACATCACCTAAAGCATATGACATCCAGACCTTGCCTAAGCTGCTCAGTAGAATCTTCTAGGGAACTATATCAAGCAATGGTCCTTCTTAGGGATATAGCTCTTAAAGGACAACAGAGAACCCAACTACTCCCATTCCAAAGGAAAATCAAAATAAATAGGAATAAGTAGTTTCCCTTATTCCCTTTCCAGTATTTCCTTTAGCCTCTGTTTATCACAGACACATTTGCATGGAGCTAAAAGGTCCTTCCGAAGAAAAGCGATTTTAAATTTGATGGCAAGCCAATCTCCCTGGAGTGCCAAGATGCATCCACACCCTTTCATACAGCATAGGCTTAGCAATTTACCTGGTCTGACAGAGCTGGTGCACCCCTGCTTGCTCCCTGATGGGCCTTAGATGGATCACCACGTGCTGAGCCAGTTCCAGATCTTGGTAGCCTTGCACCACTGCTACCTCCTTTGCAGCACCTTTCATGCACTGGGAGACGGTCGGGAAAAAAGGTTCGGCCACAGTTTCTACAGGGCACAAACTGGGCTTGAGCACTATAATAAGCTGCTTCATTTTCATCTGCAATTGTATAGGAACCAGAACCAGTAAGGACCTCAGGTTTCCGGGGCTCTGGTCTTCTAAGGTGCTTTGGTAGCTGATTGTTCTCAATATGCCACCTCTGCAGGCACTGAGGTTCGTGTATAGCAATAGAACGTGACCCAAATTCTCTGCCACAGATATAGCATATCTTGAAGGGAGGTCTTCTTGAGTAGGGTGTTTGAGACATGGCTGAAGAATTTGACCCTTGTGATACTATTGCAGTGCCTGGTCACCTTTTCTGGGATGCAGCTTCTAGATGTACTTTGGGAAAAATTCTGGGAAGATCTGGCACATTAGATGGTGAAACTTGCTGTAAAGCCAAGGTGCTAGACGTAGTAATAGGGGCTTCTTCAGCACTTGATAGAATACTACACGTTTTGTTCACATTCTTTTTCTTGATACTTGTTTCCATGAAGGGTATCACATCTCAGGAAACTTCTCTCTCTCCTACACTTAAAGAACATGTTCTTAATCCATTTTCACAAGCCAAAATATATTAGGGACTTCCAAGCTGGAACACTGAACCTAATGGCAGCTTCAGTAGAGAAAGGAGGTTTATGTGTGTTTTCCTTTTGTCTTTTGTTCTTACATGACCCTGAAACAAATTAAATTAGTACAAATTAATAAATATGTTCTCTCTAATAGAGGTTACCAACCACTGGTTTATCACAAGGCACATCTGTCATATTTTCAAATAGCAGATTAATAATATCAAATATATTCTTATCCATAGTGATCAGCTGAACAACGTAAATCTGAAATTCTGGTCCCAGAGGATGTAAAATCATGAATGACATGAGAGAGGATGGGTTTGCACAAACTGAAGCTGATGACATGCAAGTAGTTTGGTATATAACCAATATGCTTTATTTTCAGTTACTGACAGAACTGGTATTTCTGGCAGTCTTCAATTTATAATCCTTTGAAGCTGTTACTTAAGCTTCATTTCCCTGTCTCCAGAGACATAAGAAAAAATTTCTCAGTAGAGAGATGTCAATGTCCAATCTACAAAGGGACAGTCAGAAAGGCAAGTGTTCCAGTCAGCACTCTTGGTGTCTCAAACTCTGACCAGTCTTGCTTCTCCCAGTACAAGAGAGTTATTAATGAAATGGAGCAGGTTTTTCAACAAGGCTTACTGAGGTGCTCTGGGGGCTGAAGCACATGCTGGATGGGAAAAAGGGCACTCCGTTTGTTTAGTCTCCAGACAGCACTAAATATATTTCAGTTTTTCAATGTCCAGTCTACCACTGTAAACAGATACATTTGTGTTTTATCCCTTAAATGTTCATTTCTTACAATATTTTTTGCTGGTCCTCCAAGAATTAGAAAATACTATACAGACCATATACGCTGGAGGTTACTGTTTTAATTGCATGGAAGAATCAAAAACCAAACTAGCACATTGAATAGATAGGTAACTGTCAAGGACAGTCTACTTTATCTGTAATAGAAGAAATATCTGGCAAAAGTCATCTTGCCCTTACTGAATACTCCAAACTTCATCTCAATCTTTCCAAACTTGTAGGGGATTCCTAACACTCAGACATATCCTCACTGATTATCTTGGTATCTTGGTTCACTTCCTCTGCTGCAAGTATTCAACCTGGATCTTTTAACAGCGTTTTTGCCATGTCACCATTGAAGACTTTGCTCCCACTCAACAGCCTTTTCACCTTTATCTGTCCTACCTCTAAACCCACTGACTGACTTTTATTATACCCAAGTGCAATGATAGAGTTTTGTCATTACCTTTGAGATGACAAACTTAAACTTTGTCTGTATCACTGAGAAGCAGCTGAGCTCAGTTTAGTTTCTTACAAATATTCTAGAGGGTATCTTAATTACAGAGGCAACAGTGAAAAAACAAGTTGTCACCAGGTTCACGTGAATAGTCATCCTTTTGCCAGGCACACAAAAATGTTTAGATTACTGTACTGACACTGCTTGCTTAAATACTCACAAAGCTGCATATTTCTGAGACACTTGGCATACTTTCTTGTTCTACAAAAATTTCCTGTGAAGCTTGTATTTATTTGTAGGCAAACTGGAAAATGTGAAGGCCATCAGACTCAGTCTGTGATTTGTACTGGAACAAATCTCTGTGAGCAAGTATGTTGTAGTTAGCTGTTAAAAATAAAATTATTGAGGGCCATTCGACTTTGTGCATTCAAAGTTAATACCTAGTCCAAAACAGTATTAAATAACTGCAGTCTGCTGAAAAACAGGGTAATGTGGCTGTTGTATCCTCACATGTCTGAAGCTTTTAGGTGTATCAGGTGCATATAATGTATGCTGATGGTTACACAAGACTAGGGCACTGGAATTTTTACTTCAGGTACCAAAATAACAGGATCAGTAATATGTGATATTTAAATGTGCAAACTAGTATTTAGGCTACTGTACTGCAAGGCTGTTTCAAAAGCTGGGAGAATTTCCAAGGAGGGTGGCCCGTTGGATGAATCCAAGCTGGGAAGTAGCCAAGCTCTTTAGGAGGATGAAGGGAATGGAGAGCCAGGGAAACATTAAAGGGTCATGAAGGCAGGGGAGATAAGGGTTATTGGCAGGTCACAGGAAGGGAAGCATCAGAAAGTTCAGTAACATTGCAGGGAACTTCTAAATTTCGCAAGGTCCTATTATGTCCTATTTGTTGATTTATGTCAGAATGAAACTTTCTTGTACCTGAGAGGATTCTTAAAGCAACAGCGAACACTGAACTGCCTGCCATATGAAGAATGTTAGGTGACTAAATCTGTTGCCATTAGGAATGAATCAGTCAATAAAAGATGCTATAAACAATCTATTAACAATATAACCTATTGTTGGATTTCCAAGCTTTCTATTGTAAATACTTCATAAGAGGATTATGCTTCCTTGTGGGGATTACACCATTTGGTCTACATCTATTCTTGCCAAGTTGACTTGTTATTATTTGGAAACTTCCTATAAATTTAGTGTGAAATAAAAAGGCATATGAGCAGTTCAAATCTTCTCTCAAGCTCAGTGGTAAAGATGTGGAAGTAAATCAGGACTGGGATTTAACAATTCGAAACATAAAACTTTCTTCTTTTTTTTTTTTTTTTTTTTTTTTTTTTTTTTTTTTTTTTTTTTTCTTTAGTGTTGCAACATGTTTTAATAAAGCTGGAAGGTACAGTTGATCATTGCATATAGTTATGGGAAAACATTTCTCTCCTCTACAGTTCCACTGAGGACAATATTAAAAACAATTTCATGAACTTCAGTGACAGGTCACTTACAACTAGTGGAGAAATTCAGTGTAATTAAAAGCAAATGAAATACTATGGCTAGTTTAGAATCAGGATAAGAGCTTCAGCCTATCTGAAATAGAACAGAATGACAAGAGCACAAACATCTATCATTTTCTTGTGCTGAAGTGGGAACGGGAACTCTTGCACATAGTTTTTAAATTTCACCTAATCATTGCAACAATAACATTACTGCAACAACAGCAACAATAGCATTATTAATCACTGCAACAACAGCATTATTAATAATGTTTTGCTTATGCTGCCTTCTGTTAGCCGGCATGTGTGATTCAACCTATAGAAGCAGAAACTTCTTCCCTGAAACAGCCTTCATTATGTCTTGTTTCATGTCAGTGTTGAAACTTGGAAGCAAAATTGACACATACGTTTCCTATTTCCTGTATGCAGCCCATTTCTGAAGAGCAACTCTCTCTGTTTTTCATCTCTCTTGATTCTCTCATGTAAACAATTCCTCAAAAACCATTATAAAGTCATTTTATAAGCCTGGATTCCTTGACTGAATTGAACAAAACATACTTGTGTTAGCTGGGGGATTAAAGTGGCTGTTTCCAATGAATCCTCAACACTACTGCTTTTTACTTAGCTAGAATTCCACACAGAGACCTCCCAGCTCTAAAAAAGCTGAGTTTACCCTGTGGAGGAACACATTGCATGAAGCTTCCTATCACCACCACATAACCACGCTTATTCAAGGGACAAAATACAGGAACAGCTGTGAGAAGGTGGGGAATCTGTTTTTGTACAGTTTAAAGATGCTGACTGGTATCACAGTCTTTCCAGGTGCAGCTGTATCAACCTGTAAATTCTATTTAATTTGGTTTACTGTCACTGTTCTAATCTGCTAGCACAGAAAGATAAATCCTTGAGCCAGATGAACACAGAGCTAAACTGAAAGTCACAGGGCTTTCAAGCTTACAAGTCAAAAATACCCCAAAAACCTCTTAGACATGTTTGACTCCATCTAAAAGCTAAAATTTCAAAAACATTCCCCTTGGACATGCTTGGCTTCATCTAAAAACAGAGACAATTTCCAGAAAGACCATAAACAAGCAAAGTAAGCAGTGGTAACCACTTAATTTGCTATTTTTTTAAAGTGTTTGATAAAGCTGAGAAGGACAGATAGACAGTGTTTTAAATCCAGGAGACTATTTGGAGAGGTTATCTATAATTTTGCTTATAAAAAATCAGGATTCCCATAACAGAGTTATGAGAATGTCTGCATGAATTGATCTGCTTGAGGGAGAGGATGAAAGGCTACAGAGACATAAAAATGAAGAGGAAAACATATGGGTCCAAAATGGTGGCAAATACAAAAGCCTGACAGAAGCTCAGCTACAGATCAGGTTGTCAGTGCCAAAAAAACCCAAAAAAACAAATGGACTAATTTTAGCTTGCAGAGAGGAAATGGTTCATTCATTGTCTTGGATTCAAGAACTCTTGGTTGTGTGAACCCTCATCTATGTAAAACCCCACTTCACTCTGTGTTTTCCCTTTATTTTTCCTTTCTTCAATACTACACTCAATGTATGTATTCTCCCTGACAGCCAAGCAGTGCTTGGAACCATAAGCTTTCTGTTTGTGTCAACAAGTTGTTATGTGGGTCATCTAATAAGGGTGATTTACATGCATTGGATTGAATTCACAAGTATCCTAAAAGAAAAGATTTTAACTGTAATACCTAACTTTACTGTTATATAAATTGGAAATGTCTCAAACAGCTTTAAGTGAGAAGCAACAAACAAAATCTTCTTGCACTACAAGGACACACAGAAATCCTTATTATTCAGTCTGGGCTGCATTGAGTAATCAGATGAAGGAGAGAACTCAGTATAAGGGGATATAAGATACATAGAGATGAAATAAGTGATCTGCCAAGCACAACACAGCATTAAATTTAGATTTTCTAGCACCCCAATCCCGCGTTAGTTAAGTCACAGGATTTTCTAAGGCTGATCTCTAACTTTACAGTCAAGATAAAGATAAGTCTTTTTTCTCTACTTTCCTGGGTTCACATTATATTTACATATAAAAGAGGTGTCAGAGTGCCAGAAAGCACTGCTTCAGGCTCTTTCCAAATAAAATGTTTTCTATGAGGCTTCTCATTATTCTTTAAGGGAAATCAAATGAAATTAAACCAACATCTGAAGCTTTATTTTTCCTTGTGCTAAATGTTTTATATTGCTCAATTATAAATCATTTTAGAAATCTGTTACGACAAAATACTCAAACATAAGCTGGACAAAAATAATGGACAATCTGTAGTATCTTAGTGTTGGATCTGTTTCCACTGAAAGATAAAAGGAAAAAACCATTTTTTTATATTTCCAACAATATTTTTAGCAAATTAACCACATATTAAAAACTTCACATTTTTCCAGCTCAGCACTACATTCTCTCCACAGTTTCTGGCTGAAGGAATCTCCTTTGGTTAGAGACTAGAGACTAATCATTTCCTTCAGTCATGTGAAAAGAATAATCTGTTATTTTATGGAACTTAAATAAATGCCGAGATGTAGAAAATCCAAAGTTTACTATGTCAAGATGCTTCATCGTGTCACAGCTGAGCATGATCTATGTTTTTATGCATCCTCCTCTCTCAAGAAACCACTTGCAAGCTCCAAACACACAAATATTGGCATATACCTCACTTCTGTCAGCTTCAAGACTTTTTTAGTCTGTAACATCTCGTATCACAGCAGCTTGGCTTAAATGTCTTATGAGCAATGCACACTCAGAAACATCTAAGTGTGGAGCTTGTTCCAGCAGAGTATCAGGTGCACAGACCTTTTCTCCCGTGTGATCTGCAGCCCAGAGGGTGGTGGTTATGCCTCTGTTTAGAGTGGAGGCAGCCAGACAGGATGACAGGACTAGAATACTCAAACCCAAACAGGCCCAGTTAAAAAGCCATTGTGTTCTGATATTTAGAAACAGGGTAGAATTGTCTGGGAGTCTTCTAGTGAACATTTTCCCCATTGTTTAAAGTGTTAGTTATACAATACTGGAAGTTTCCTCAAAGATGTGCTCTGTGTGACTTCCACAAGAGAGAAATTGTGAGTGTCTCTGAGCCTGTGTCTGCATGTGTGTGCAAAGGTCTATTACAATATAAGATAAAGAAAATACATAAGCCAGAGATTTCTATACAATTCTTATACAAAAGTATTTAAGGTGTTCTTTGTAATGAGATAATCAACTTAGTCAATGCTTTTCTCAATTTTCCTTTGACCAATGAAATTACCAGGTCTTTCTTTGGATCTGATTATCTTCCTACTTAAAACTTTATGGATCGCTCAAAAAGTCCCTGGCATCAAGTGCAGCCAGCATATACTTGGCATTTAAGAAGACCCTATATACTATCATGTAGTAATTAGATTTATTTTACTTGATTAGCTCTGTTTAAGTCTGTGACTGTGTTACCAGAGAAAGCTGGAGACTGGTTCTAGAGACCTAGTAGTTCTTTCATGTTACTATGTCCTCTGCCCAGACATAAGAAATAATTCCTTTGATTTGACTGAAATCCCAACATTATATGAACAAATTATGACTGCTACTAGTTAAAATACATGGGAAAAATGAAATATTTTTAGTGAAAAAAAATGTAACTTTTCAGACTTTTAACATTCAAAAACTTTTAAATTCAAAATCCAGTAACACCATTGTCTCACATCTCAGATATCATTTATGCTCTACAAACAGTGTTCTTGGTTTTTGTATTTTACTTAGTGATACATTATGAGGGTAAAGATTATATTTTGTTTTACTCACAATTATTTAATACAATCATCTCATACTCTTAAAGAAATATTACTGCCTCCACACTACACTTACTCTTGTGCAAAAATCAGCAGATATATTGCCAGTAGGGGTGACAATGGGGATACTTATATATCACATTCTTAATCATCTTTAGTTATTAGCATATATCTGTGATATTTACCCTGCAAATCCTATATGGCATATGAGATATGCATCAAATGATGGATAGATCAGGAATGCTAACCCTGCCCACAGTGTGGAGGTATGAAAGAAAGCAGATGTTGAAGGAAATATGTTTACACAGCTCAAAGTGAGCTACCTGTACTTTCTAGCTTAAGTATCTTTGTTCAGCATTTCAATTTCTGGAACTCACATGTGCAGAATCAGGTTTTTCCCAGGGATCTGGATGTTGACTATTCAATTATTTCAACAAACTAGGTTCAACCTTATGGAGAAAAAAACAGGTGGGTGGATAAATGCATATTCAGTTATGAGTCTGAAATAAAAAGAACAGCAACCAAGAATGTCAGCTTGTACAAACTGACACGAGTCAGTGGAAATCAGAAGATGGATGACACTGTACATGTGCTGAGAGCCTGTCAATGGAACTGTAAAGAGATTCAGTGATGGAAAGACACTTTTCCCATAATCTGCAGTAACACAGTTACATTATACAGGATAAAGTAATCTAAAGGGGTTCTTTTCTTTTACAGTGTAAATCAATCTTAAGAGATTGATTTTTCTGAATAGAAAAAAGTGTTTCTGCTGATAAATGATTCCATAACTCAAGTTTCTGGTACTTTTGTTATGAACAGGATACTCAGATAGGTAATCTGATTACCATGGAAATGACTGCACTCAGCAAGACAGACCAGCTAGTAAAATATGGAAACTAAATAATGAGCAGAGAGCTACAACAGCAGAAGAGAAACTGAGGGAATCTAGAGCAGCAGATGAAATTATCTTAAGAGGAAAATGTCTTGAAAAGCAAAACTCTGGACATTCCAATCACTTAGTGAAATGTTGGAAAAACCAAGACATTATTAAATACTAACTGTAGTGTTTCGCATGAATAATGCAGCACAACCTAATACTTTGCACAACACTCGTGAAACAGTGACCCAAAAAAGAAAGGGCTGCCTACTAAATATGTTACAGAAAACAGCGTGCTAAGAGGGCTATTGGAACATTCATCATGTCCAGCAAGAGCCTTAAGAGCACTATAGCACTCATTCTGAAGGCTCTTGTTTGTAAAAAATCTTAAAAGCATCATTCCTCTACATTACTGTTTTTTCTCCTCCAGATTAAATCAACAGTGATTTACAACTGGTGTGAGAGGACATGATGGATAAAGGTCATCAAGTTTTACCTGCTACCCCTGGGTCCTGATGATTATGTAACTTGTCATGTTTAATGATCATATTTTTCTCACTTTGTATTTGAAGCATTGATTGATATTGTTTGTCTTACAACTCTTTAGTGAACAGGAAACTCTGTTTTCTGTCTTGTAATTCTTGAACAGGATTAAATTCCATGTGCCAACAAAAAAACATATTGAATATAAGCCTGAAATATCCCCAGATAATGTGGCTTAAAAGGAGATATGTCTGAGCTCCCTACTGTGTAGCCATAATTTCACCTGTTTATAAACCACTGTATTCTATTATAGATCAATATCCTGTGGAGTTAAGTGGATAGGATAGCAAATTTTAGTAAAATGTACAAATTTGTGGTGAAGGAAATGGTATCAGTTTGTACCTTGAACCATCAGTTCAGTTACAGTACCATAGGAATAAATTTTGCAGTAAGCTTTAAGTTAAACCACTCAGCAAAGTTTTCTGTTTGTTGTGCTTTCCAAACAAAACAAAGCAAAACAAAATGGCTTTTTAGCAAACCTTGTCGTTATTGTTATTTACCATATATTTTCCAGGAACAGAACTGAAAAAGATAATTTATTATATAGAACAATCAGCAATTGTGTGCCAGGTAGGGCTGCCTTTTACAGAGAGTAACGTTTCTACCTTTCAACGTCCATATTGTTGGCCACGAGTACTCCAGTTTTATTCTTCTGCCCCTTAAAACACACATAAATGAACTCAGTCCACTCCTCTAGAAGAGTGGGGAACCAAGAAGTCAGGACACCTGATCTGGTAAATGCTCATGCAGAGTTTTTGCCAGGCTAGGCAAACCTGTGCAGAAACAAATCCCAGAGAACAAATGCATTATCTTGACAGTAAGCACTAATACAAATGAATGTATTACCAGCTAGCTGGTCTAGGGGTAGAAAGTCACACAAATCTTTGTTGATTGACCTTTCTGCTTATTTACAACTGAGCCCCTGACCTCTGCAGGAATCTGACCATCTGGTGCTCAGGGAAAGCCTTTTTTTAGTTGGATGAGGGGAGGACACACTGCATTATTTAAACTTTTCTTGACTGAGGCTCAGGCTAGGCACGCTGTCAGTACCATCTTCACAGGAAAATCAGGTGAAAACCAGCAAAAGTGGGTTGTGAGCTCAGAGGATCCCGTGCCTGTTGGCCAGGCAGAAGAGTGGCTTTGACTTCGGGAGAGAAGGAAAAGCGTGGTTCCTCCTCACCCAACCACTCCGCCACCTTGCCCGAAGAAAAGAGTTCACAGGCTTATTCAGAACCAAGGCTCCTGAGACCGTGGATGGCATCTAGTTTTTCATGTCCTCCTAAATTACCTCCGCTTGGATAAAAATTCCCTCACGGCCCCTAAGGCTGCGTTTCAGTGCTGTTGCCCCGAGGCTCGGTGTGCCTGCTCCGGAGGGAGGGAAGGAGGGAAGGAGGGAAGGAGGGAAGGAATGAGGAAAGGAAGGAGGAAAGGAAGGAGGGAGGGAGGGAAAGAGGGAAGGAAGGAAGGAAGGAGGGAAGGAAGGAGGAAGGAGGGAGGGAGGGAAGGAGGGAAAGAAGGAGTGAAGGAGGTAGAGAAGGAGGGAAGGAAGGAGGTAGAGAAGGAGGAAAGGAGGGAAGGAAGGAGGTAGAGAAGGAGGGAAGGAAGGAGGGAGGGAGGGAGGGAACGAGGGAAGGAGGGAGGGAAGGAAAGCGCTCATGCCCTGAGCGGCCAGGCCGTTCTGCCGTTACCGTTCCGCCGTTACCGCGGCAACGCCGCGCCGCGTGCAAATCCCTGCCGCCGGCGCGGGCGCCGATTGGCCAGCGCGGCTGTCAGTCAGCGGGACGGCCCCGCCCCGGCCCGCGAGGGGCTGAGGGGCGGCGGAGCCCCTCGGGTTTGGGCAGAACGTGCGGTGGTTTCGCTGGCGGCGGGTGCGGCTGAGGGGAACGTCTGAGCAGCTGAACACCGGCAAGTGTTCTGTGGGAAGTGATCCCGCTCAGGCTCTGCATCCTTCCGCAGGGACCCCTCTCTCGATCCCTTTCCCCTCTTGCCCAGATGAGAAGGGACAAATGGCATCGTTGTGAAGTCTACGCAGCAGAGGAGGATAAGCTTGAGGAGTCCTAAGTCCGTCTCCCACGTAGGCACTTTTCTCATTCAAAAGTTCATACTTTTCGGCCAGACTGTTTTCAACACTTTTCCAAATTTAGCTATTGCAAGCTTCATATTTTCCTTGGAAGTTAATTCTTACAGAAACAATGATAAATAATTACTACAAGAAAACACGGCTCGTTCAAACATTCCCATGGCAAGTGTTCTCTGGTGGCGGTGCCAAGAGCAAGCCAGCAGGGCTCCTTTCATGCTGCCCCTTTCTGCATAAAAAACTTCGGTTGTCACTTAGTGAAAACTTAAAATGCACAACAGGCATCGTTTGTGGAGGATCATGCCAAGACCAAGAGTTTTGCTAAGCAACAGAAATCTTCTGCACCAGTACCTGTTTGAGATTTTCGGTGTGCCTGCTGTCCTGGTGAAGGCAGCCGAAGCAAACCTGTCAAACAAGCTTTTACAGCATCATGTCCTTCAACCAGGTGAATTCCCAGGCCCAAAATTATATTTACGAAAAGTTTTCAGAGAAGTAAAATCAGGCTGTCTGATGAGAACATGATGCATTGCAAAACGTCAGTGTGCAAAGAAGGAAAGTGATAGCAGGCAAGGCCTTTTGACACTGCAGCACCAGGAAGCCCAGCAGTTAATTCAGCCTCATGCTGTGTATGGCAAAGGGTGTTCATCAAATGAGGAGCACCTGGACCAAAAGCAAGTGACATTTAACCTGCACTTTCCCTTAGGGGTTAAATACAATTTGTATCGCACCAAATTTATTGTCAGTGTGACACAGAACTCCCACCTTTTGACAGAATTAAGATGCACACCCTCTTTATAGCAGTATTTGCAGAATGCTTTGATGCCATGAAAAATACAAGAAAAAATTATTTAACCTTCAACACTGATTCTATCACCCTGTTAGTTTTGAGTTATTTGAGTTTACAAAACTGTGATCATTGTATGTGACAGATAAATAATTCCTAAAGAATAATAGTGCAGTTACAGAGTCAAAATCTAGAAATGCTAAGATTGAAGTTACCCTTTGCCTCACAGATCTAACAGAAAGTTTATAAATAGAAATATAAGTATGTTTGCATGTTGTAAACAGAGGTCAACCTACATTGACCTATGTGTCTTCAGAAAATAAAAAATGTTTTTCTCCATTGTATGATTTTAGGTGGTAGACAGGTAAGACTGTTGTTTCCAATGAGCTGTCTCAGATGTGAACTCAAAGCTTTGAAATCACAAGGAAGTAATGACAGTCCAAGATTTAGGAAAAAACCCCAACGTCTTGCTAATTTTTTTTGTTGTTGTTGAAATTAATAAAAGTGTTTTCAGTTCATTAGAAATGAGGAACAAACTAAACAATACTTCTACTTCAATTTAAAAGCCCACCCCAAATCCTTAACAAAATTGTCATCAAGCTGATGGAATATATTTTCTGTTACAAGTACCGTCAATAAAATAGATTGATTTTTAATAAGTTACTATGTGTATAAAACTTGGTAATTTTTTGTTAAAATTCATACCAACAATATATAAAAAATTGGTGAGGAAGTTCCATCTTAATTTCTGATTGGCATATTATGTATGTATGTATGTATGTATGTGTGTGTGTGTGTGTGTGTGTGTGTGTGTGTGTATGCTTGTATGTGTGTAGATGTTTAGGTATTTGAAAAAGCAAAAATGGACAGCCCTGAAAAATGTTTGCTATATTACATATGCCATACATGTGGTTTGCTGCAGCTGACTGGTATACCAGAGATCTCTGTGTTGTTTTAAATTAAATGGTACAAAATTGCATTTAAACTCTTCTGGTTTGTATCTTTTCCATACTCCATTATCAACTCTTGCTGACTGGATAGAATGAAAACAAAAAACACAGGAATTACTTTTACCAGGGAAAGAGGAACAGCAGAAATGAATTGCTTTCCACTGTGTATCTTCTTCAAGCGAGACTCTTATCACATAGTGGACAAGATACTCCCTAGAACCGGCTTTATTATATGAAGTAATTTACATTTCTTGTACATGTGCAATCAGGGCACCCTGGAACAACAGGAGGGGTCACAGAGAAGCCATGGGAAACTTATCATGGGATATCAATGTGTTTGATAATTTCCCAAAGGGTTTGAGACGCACATCAATAAAAATATTTGTATCCTGGCAAGACAGAAACAGCCCTGATACAATTATTTTGCACAGATTTTTGTAACTGTCATTCCAAATAGTAACTCTTTTGCTTCTGCTGCCCTATTTGCTTCCTCAAAAACTCTGGGTGGCATCCTATTTGAAGGTCAACTTGGAAGCAGCAGAGGAACAATAAATAAACTAAGAGTATGAAAAATGCCTTAAAAAGTAGCTTGGAGGGGTAAAGGTGAGAGGTCATCAATTGCTAGGGCTTCTTTATTTTTAATGTTTTTTATAGCTCATTTACTCATGGAGAGAAAACAAATGAGGGAAGTCCATTTCATTATACGTTATTTTTACTTTCAGGATTGCTTTTCTGAACATTTGGAAACGTTTATTATATGTCTTTCTCATTACCAGTATTTCTTTTCTCTTGTGTGCAAAGCAGTAATATTAGCTCCACTGAAGATTTTCCTATGACAACATGTTTTGGTAACTGAAGACTTAAGAACTTGACTATCCAGCCCATGAAATCAGTTTAGTATGTTTAGTATGATTTAGTTGTTGTGAAGACATTACTTAGGAGACCAATGTATTTATTTTTTGACATTGCCTTGTTAGGTGCCACCCTTTTGCTCTGCTTTACAGATTAGCATGCAGACCCTCCCTCAAAGCATATCTTCAAAGCATCTGAAAGAATGTCAGTAAATTAATTACCGTCTGTGTTCAGTAGCTTTTCTTTCTGAAGAAGAGAAAGGCAACACTGAGGCTGAAAGAAACGCATGCCTTGTTTTCATTACCATTTCCAATGGACAACCAGAAGACAGAAAAGATTATGTTGCAGCTAAGAACACAGTTCAAACATGTACAACCAGATTTCCCTTTGAAGCTGGAAGTTTTCCCAGGAAGATGGATATGGCTGCAGCTGAAGCAACAATCGTTTTTCATGAAGTGAAATACTGCCACACATTCCTAGGCTGGACTACTCCAAGCAAATTACACAGTGTTAATGACATTTCCCCTTGTGACCACCTGAACATACCTAGTGCTTTTTTCACCAGAACTGTGTTTATCTCACTATTATACTCCCACAGTACCTTTGATAATATTTGTCAGTAACAAAGATTGGTGGAAAAATTTCAGGTCCTCTGAATTATTGACTTTAACAAGAGGAAAAGAAAATCTTCATTTGAAACTCCAAAATGCAGTAAGAAGAGGAAGGCCCCTTGTGTTTGAACAGAAAAAAAACCAAACCCAGTATTTAGAAGAAGTAATGGAAGAATAAGTGGCAGCATGAAGATTTAAAAAGCATGAACTTCTCAAAAAAAAAAAAAAAATCTTCTGGAAAGAAAAAATTTAATTAGTGCATTGAATTTCTCTCTCTTGGCAAGTTTGATTGAATAACCAAATCATTGGTTATTAAAGACACCTATACATGAACTATTCCTGTCAATGACTGTGCAGTGCTGTAGCCATTAGTCTTACATTTCTCAGTCCATCACAAAGGAGGCATATTATATTGCTCTGTACACTGCTATTAGTTTATGCTCCCTCTTCAGGACTGTTGTTGCAGGACATGGTAGCCACGTTTATTGGCCTGCCTTCCCAGAAGGCAGCCTGAGAATCATCACTCCGCACACACCAGAGCTCTCTGCTGCGAGTTTCCTCCCCTGACTGCCAAGAATATCAGAGGAATTGGATTTGCAGAAACCTGAGCTCCTCGCCTTCAGCTGAGGGCAGCCCAGGGCTCCTTTACACAGACTATACATTTCTTCCAGCCCCCTTGGAGTGGCTGACTCATTGCAGCCTCACACAGTCTGCCATTTTGTGTTCTTTCCCTTCTTATTACATCCCACATAGGCAGCCACCATGGCCAAAAGCTGTCCCAAGAGCTGGAATCACCTTGTCTCCAGTGCAACCCCCTTTACCCTGCTGTCACAGTTTCTAGCCATCAGCGAGCTTGTGGCCCAAGCATCAATACCTAGATGCATATTGGAACAGTGCATCAGCTGCAGGGGAGCCTAGCTACATACAGACGGTATACTTCAGGATGAGACAGTTTTCTTGCAACAGATGTTCACCATTCCAGTAACTCATATTACTGCTACCTGGATGCCCTTTTTTTTCACATATCTTTTGTACCTAGCATACACTTTTCATTTCATGAGCGTCTTTCACATCAAGAACATAATAGATAATGAAGTCTTCTGACAAAGCAGAAAAAGCTTAACAGCAACAACAACAAAAGTAAAAATAAAAAAGAGGCTGAACTGTATAAAGTTGAATATAAGATCAACATTATAAACAAAAAGGAATAAACTACCAGAGGAGAAATTTTACCATGCATTGAGTTAAACTCTTCAAATCTCCATATCAAGCCCACCTGACTTCAGGAAATACAGGCTTTAGGCTAGCTGCAAAATTAGTTGGATGAAATACTATGGTCATGTTACACAGTAGGTCAAACTAACAATCTGTTGATCCCTTTTGGCTCTAAAATCTATGAGTCAAGTAATTCTTCCTAAGTGGCCCCCACAGGGATTTGAGCCTCTGTGTCTTAAACCCCTACCATTTCTTTTTGCATTTGCATACTAAAAATTCTTATTTTTTTTATTTTACCAGCCTTTTTCTTCCTATTTTGTCACAGTAGCCCCACACAGAAGAGCTGAAAGTGATTCCTTATCCTCTGTCTTTTTCCCTCTATTCTCTGCATTGGAAATAAATAAGCCAGAAATAATGGCAACAGAAAGGACTGATTTCCAGTTCTTCCTTAAAAAATCTCTCACAAGCAAGATCCAGAATTTAATTACATCCAAAAAAAGTCAAGAACTGCACTTAGACCAGTTTTTATCCTATGCTTCTAAGCCAAGATGTCACTAAAACAACAGCTGCATATTATAAATGGCACACAGAAGGAGATCAAAGGTTTTCCAGTCTTCACATGGGTTCTGAAAATACTTGAAGGCCTCCTATGTGCAGTCTGTCAATGCATCAGGTACCAAACATGTCAAACATCCACTGAGCCTCTCTTGAAAATCTGGATTTATCTTCTGAAAGTGACCAAGCAAAATCTCAGTGTGAGAAGCAGAGTGGCCACTTTGCAAGATCAACAGACTTTTTGTATTAATAATGAATGAAAGAATCTGTCACTGTCTCATTGGTCACTATCTCCCTTTCCTCTGTCTGCTTCTTCTTTCCCAAATTTGTATCTTCCTTTGTCTTTTACTTTTTTTATTTTTCTACTCTTTATTCTCCTAGCACTTGACTTTGCTAATGTTTTGTTCTGTGGCAAACCTGCCAGTGCCAGCTTCCTTTTTCATCATCTTTCTCTTTTCCCCCAGTTTGCTTTCTCTCTCATTACACTTTGCAGCATGCTCACCTTTTTTCTTCATTGCCCAGCTGCACTGTTTGAGCATTTTCTCTCTCCTTTCTAAGCCACTTACCTATTTCAGTCATATGTTCATGTCCCCAAACAACTACACCTATCAACTTTCTTTGTCTGTGATACTCTTTTAATTGTTTGTTTTATGCAGGCCCATATACAGATTTACTATTCAATATATGTGAGTAACTTGTAACTTGCAAGCACTGTGTTGATCTCCTAATTTGCTCTTGTGAAAAACACTTCCAGTTCTCCTCCAGTATTTCTTCTACTTCCTCTGAATAATCTTCTAGATCTCCCTCAGCCTCTCTAGATACCACCACAGGCTTCAAGTTCTCTAGGATTTCCCATCCTTCTCATTATTTTGTAGTCAGTTTTTGCTTCTGAGGAGAAGCAGAGGAGTTGAAGACAAGGCATGTTAGCCATTTCCAGTTGTTGTCACCTGCTAAAGTCATCCCTCCTGTTTGTGGGAAGCAGGAGCAGCAGCAGCCACACCCTTCTTTGCAGCCTGATCAGGAGAACAGGGCAACATGACAATTTGGCTAAGCACAAGGAGGGGATCTGCAAGGAGATGGCAGGAGAGATACAGTCTAGTTTTATGAAGAGATAGGGGCCAAGATTACTGCAGAAGAAACCAGAGAGTCTGTGGGGAAATAAAAGCATCCACAAGATGCTTCATAAAATCAGAAAGCTGGGTGAAGTGAAGGGACATATATCCCTTTCCTGTAGGAGGGGCGCCCCATTAATCTTCTTGCTATTTATTGGATTTCAGATCATTACAATGGAAGACAACAGAGACAACCTTTCACCCATTTTCTCCTCTGACATTGATCTCCACATAGTGACCCCTTTGTGTACCTTTTTGAGTATTTTCTCTTTCTGTATCTTTTCAGCTGTCGGTCTGCATGTCAAACTCTGCAGCTCACCTCACATTCCCTAAGCTCAGAGAATTTCCTCAGCCCTTCCAAGTCCTGTATGATACAAGCATGCCAGACAAACATTTAGCCCTCAAATGTACTTATGTAGTCTCTTGTTTTCCCCTTGTGTGGCTCTGAAGGGTTATGAAAATAAAAGGCCAAAAACTTCATGCCAGCAGTAATTCCAGCCCCACCCTGCAGAATGGGCAGACACCACATGGCCCAAGGAACAGCCAAATTTCATGATTATATTTAAATAAATGTTGACAGTTGAAAAGACTGCTCTGTTTCCCCTAGTTCTCACTCTCCTCATGTTCTTTCACTGCAGGGGGCTATCAGCACCTTGGCTAACTTGGCTGCAGCTGGACACGAAGAGACTTCACTCTGTAGGAACAAAAAGTTCCTTTGAAAACTTGAAAATACCCACGTAACAAAGCAACACTGGTAAACAGGATTTCAGCAAGGACTGCAAGGACTACAAGCCTTAGTGGTTTTGGGGGTTAAGAAAAGGCACAGATGAGGTGGGAAGACTGAACTGCTTTTCCAAATAGTTTAAGTTCAGTGTTTGCCAAGAGCTGCAGGAGGGAGAAACAAACAGAAATATTAATAACAAGAAAATAAAGGATTTAGAACAGTATTTCACTTAATTTAGTAGGCGGTTTGGGTATTTTGTTTGTTTGCACTGCTTTTTTTTCATACTTGGCTGAGGGTACCTGTGGTATTATCTAGACACACCAGACAGGAATTTATAGTTGCCTTTTATTGAATTGTCCACAAGCAGTATGGACAGCGTGTTTCTTCTAGTTCTTCTCATCCTTAGTTCTACAACAGGCTTCTATGCTCTGCTTCTGGCTGTATGTTAACAGGACTTTTTAATGTTATCCAGAATTAGCAGGAGCTTTAATGAGCCTTTAGAAGAGTGAAACCTTTGTTACCTGATTCAGAAAATAAAAGGAAGATATTGTATATACGTGAAACTAGTTTTTTAAGAAAATAATTAGGAAAAATATCAAGATTATTCTCAATCCTTTTGCTTTCTGACAACTGAGAATATGAATTGTTTGCACTTTAATTTCACTGTGCTCTGTGATTTGAATGCTGTCAATACAGATTAAATAGGGTATATGAGGTTATTTTTAATGAACATTGCATCGTCAAATAATTTAGAAAATTACAGTGACTGGAAATACAGCTGAAAATTTTGCAAAGCCTGTCTCCATAGTTTGTTTTACATTTTTTTGTTAATGGCAAATGCTGAATTTGATTTTTTTTAACTGTTACAGAAGAAGCTTGAAGTGTAGCTCAGATCTCACTGAGGGCCTTCTTGAGGTTGCCTGCGTTACAAAGAACAAAAATATTAACAGCCACTTTGTAATAGGTAGTTTTCAACTGTAAAAATGCTGTGACATATTTGCATTTCAACTTCAGTATTTTTTCAGAGGTCAGAATCGGGCTTATGCTGTTATTTACTTGGCATCAGTTATAATATCAGTACAATACCATGATTAAAAGTTTTGAGTCTATTAATAAACTGTGAGATCTTTGACTGCTAAAGATAATGTATAAGTTTGGCAGTTTCGGATATGCACTAAAGGTACATTACTTGTATCATCCTTTCATGCTTGTTTTTTCCTTTTCACCTCCCCTAATTCTCTTTGCAGGTATTGCCAGTAGAAGACTCTTGCAGATTTGCCTATAAGATGCTTAAGGATGTTGTTATAGGTAGTAAGAGAGCAATAGTATTGTGTAAAGGTTTCATGGACAACACAGTGCTGTTTGACTTTCATATCCTCCTTGCAGGTGGCAAGACAGCAAACATCAAGAAATCAAGTGTCACAAGCATAACATATTTCTCCATATATTTCCTGCTTGACTATTTGTCGGTAGTGGATCTGTGCCAATGATTGTGTCACAGAAGACAAGACAATGCTGGCTCTAGAAGAACCTATCCAATCTCCTTGGGCTATTATCTTTGGGCAAAATGCAGTTTATGCAGAGTGTAGAGTAGGCTTGGACTGGGTTTATCTCACTAGAGAGAGCCAGATTTGTTGTCTCTGCAAAGCACACACCAAACCAGTACTGTGGAACCTTCTGAAACTGCATCCAGCAGGCTCTTCTTTGCCAGCACGACACCAGCAGATTTTATGCACTTGTGTTCATGCCATATCAGGCATCATCTGGCTCCTACTGTGCTGCAGAGCACTCTGTATTCCTAGAAAGCTTGTTAGCTCTGTTGAAATGTGGTGCACTTCGAGATCAGTTAAGGTCAGGTGCTCTGCATGAATGAATGCACTACTCCTCCAATTTGGACTGTCAAGGGGTAAAGTGAAGGGATACTCCTAAGTCTGGCTGGTCTTGTGAGAACTGGTTTCTTGACTGCTCCTGGTATTTGCATCATCTATGTTTTTTTGCTATGTTTGTTTTTTTCCATCAGATAATGGAGAATTCACCATAATTACTTTTGGCTGGAATACTGCCATTAATAACTATTTCAAAGTGGTGTAATGCAAAATGGTCTCATGCCAGAGAATGGTTTCTTTGTTTTTGAGAAAATGGTGTTACTGAAGGTTAGACTAAGCGGCCAGAAAACCCAGTAAAAATTAGCATGATGCAGGAAAATGATTGAACCTACTTGTCACATCAGTGTCCCAGCACAAGGACTTAACCTGCTGTTCTCAAAATACATTGACAGCTGCTGGGAGAGAAGGATTCTGCAGCCTGGAGGTGAACGTGACCAGCTTCTGTGACAAAGCAACATCAGGCCAGGGTCTTTGAGAGCTCAGCCACCACAGTATTTCCTGGTTTGCTGAACAGGTCGTTCTTCTTCACTTCAGAATGTTCAAACCATAACTCCCATGACCCGAGGGAGGCATCGGATCTGCATCCTGCATATCACTGAATGCTCTGGAGGCTTCAATAATGATTAAAAGCACTGCTATTGGCACTCACTGTCTCAAAAACATGTGGACTACTTGCATGATTTTTTTCCTGGATGGGCAGTCTATATGCCTGTGGAAAGAGTGACAGAAAAAAAAACCAAAATAAATTACTAAATGCAGTTGATCTAAAGAATGCTTACATTTTTGCTTTTTTTGTTTAACTGAAGGAAAAATACCTTTTTTACACAATATAATTAATGTTTAATTGGTATGGTGTCCATCACCTTTCTCCTGACATGAATTTCCCTGCCACTGTATTCTTAAGCCTAAATGTAATAACTTTTGCAATCACTGCCTCTCTAATATGCCACAGGAAATGAAATTTACTTTTGCACACTTTGTGAAATAAGACAAAACCCCATTCTTTTTAAAGTTCAGTCACTGGACTCTAGCAAGGTGCTTTGGAGGAATTCTGTTTCAAAAGAATGCTACAAAAAATGTGAATGCACTGGCATAACATGAGAAGACCCTACAGAAATTGAAATGCCAGACTAGTGAGCTGGAATTTGCCTGCGTTGCTAGCTGGGAAGGGAGCAGGGGGAAGAACAGCACACATTCCTACTCCAGAAGGAAAAACCTGGTTGTGACTCAGACAGGGGAGAATTTTTTCCAAGAACAGTTCATCCTAGTGAAACTAAGACACTCAGGTTATGTTGCCAAGGTCATTGCCATTTTTGTTTATCTGATCCTTAAAGGGAAATTACCAAGTTAGAAGTTGTGGGCTATATCCGCCATAAGGCAAAATGTTGCACTCCACTGGAAGCACGTAATGAATGGCACTGTAGGTTTGATGCTGTCTCTTAGGAGTGCCTTTCTCATGTTACATCAGTTTGTATTATGTCCAGTTTTCATAATCTTTTCACAGTTGATTTCTGACTTTTCACAGTCTGGCTCCCCTATGTGTAATCCTATAGCTGCATGGTCATAAACAGAGTAGTGGAATGAAAACTTGATTGAAATCAAAAATAGTGTAACAAACATGCCGCTTTAGTGTCTAAAGCAACACTGGACCATAACTCCCTGCCACTTGCTGCCTCCTACCTCCCCCATTCCCAATCAGCTCTTGCTAAATGTCTGCCTTTTTCCTCCTTTCATGTACTTTCTGATAAAAAGCAGCTGTCTAATCCTCACAATTAAGCATCACATTTATTAAATGTTGAGCCCATGATCTCCATATAGAATAAGCTGCACAAAACCATCACCATTGCTTTTACAAAGCACAACTCCTTGCTGGAGGCAAGAATTTGAAAATAATTTCTTGCTCTAGATAGTGCCACTTTTGTTATCTCAGTGTGATGAGTTCCATCCATGGTCTGAAACTGTGGGATTTAACTCTAGCACAATAACAATGCTGACCTCTTCTTACTTGTCTTTTGAATATACACTAAAGCGACATTACTTGTATCATCTTTTCATAATTGTTTTATCCAAAGAGTGGACAAGCACTCTTTGCTGGCAGGTAAAGGATATGTAAGAGTAGTCCCAAATTCACTGGGTATATATTAGACCAAAGGCCAACATTTCTTTCTCCCTATTGCTTCAGCATTTTGCAGGTGTACAGTGAGCCAACAGGTCACCAGATTCAGCAGACTCCTGGGATCAGGAGTTACTTAACTTTTCATTAAAAGTAGTGATTCTCACGCTCTCAGACAGGTGGGGTTTTAAGAGCAACATCTTTCTCTGCCAAGAGTTCTCCACTTGTACTTTTTGTCTTTAATCTCACACCCAAACTATGAACTTGACAGGGCATGTCTTCTCTTTGCTATGACCAGGGTATGCAGGGACCTGTTTCTCACTTGAATCTGGTGGATGACAGTGATGTGATGCCATTAGTAAAGTATTAAATGTCTGTCAATAATGAGTAACCAACCTCCTGTGCAGCAGTCTGCCCGACCAGATCTGTGAAATCTGATGTCCCTTTAATGAGGTTCTCTAAAAGTGTAATCCTCCCAGGCATCATAGGGGACACTGGCATATACACTGACACGACAGAGAGTGTCAACACTACAAACATATTTCATGTTATAAACAGATCAAAGGAGTGGTTTATTCTCTGTGTCTTTGAGTCATTTATCCTACGGAGTGCAGTATGATAGTTCCTGGCAATACTCCTCAAGGAAGAGTTTCATGTAGGTTATCACTTCATCTTCTCATCAAGAATAGAGTCCAGATTTCCTCAACCACATAAAGCCAGTCAGTCAGAAGCCACTGTAATTTCATGTCTGACCTCAGCATTGCTTAACAAAACATTTTCCTGTTTTGGAAAACACTTGTCTATTCAAAGTACAAGCAGAGACCCTAGCAGTCCCTTCAAGCAGCCTCACTGTGGAAAGAGTACTCAAGAGAAAAGAACTGAAGGTTCAATAACAAACATATTTAGAAAACAGTAACTAATCAGATGGGAAACCACATATTTCAGCACATTACTCTATGCAAGATACTTTTCTTAAAGAGGAATTACTAAATCAAACTGTTGTTTATTAAGAGACAGATTTCTGTTATGACTAAACATTCTCCTTAATAAAATTACATATAAATCTACATGAAATACAAACTTTATCAGACTTCTTTGTCTGCAAACACCCTCTGCATATCCCTAAAAAATTCAATAAATTCTTGTCTGAATTTATTAGAAGGCCATGTCCATTAAGAAGTCAATTTTTGTTGTTCCCCTGAGAGACTGCTTGCGGCAAATTTTACTGTATTTCCTTTCCTCCTGGTATCGACTTATAATAAAAGAAAAACATTTTTCCCTGTTTAATGCATATTCCAAAATTACATCAGTATCCATCCACTTCAAACAATTTCTAACAAAGGCTTGGTCCAGCTGGATAAACAAAACGATTTTACATATATTTCATTGTGCATTTTAAAAGTTTTTATTGTGAAATATTGGAACAAAATTTCTTGCCACTACTCAGACAAAAACTGATTTACATGTTTAAGCTGAGGTGTAGGTGTTTTTGCTATCACAGTGAAAGTTAAGAAAAACATCCCAGTGTCATGAACTTGCAACCTCACATGAAAATAGGGCTTTAGTACGCAGCAAGGATATCTCTGGAACAACAAATACTGACTGAAAAAAGAAAATAAACGTCTCATGCTGGTACACCTGTAGTAAAGATGAGAAGCATAAGATATCTGAGCTTGTTTTCTTTTTCAGCAGATTAAACACAAATCATTACCAAAGCTGATGGACAGATTTCCTGAGTGCAAAACTATTCCCAAACAAGTAGCAGCACAGGCTGCCTACCCAGTGCCCCCTAAGATAAAGCTGTTTTCATCCCCAGCTGTTGAGGGCATGCACTTTGAATATGCCTAGAATGAAGCTTTAAGCACAAACTTTTGCGTTTTGTTTTCTTTTAATTAAAAACATTAAACCCAAAGAAACAAGCCCAGTATGAGACATTCGTCTTTCTTTGGTGCTCTAAGAAGATTCTGTTAAAGCTGCATTGAATTCCATTTTATGTTAAGGAAAGGAAAGCCTGTTCCTGAGGACAAGCTGAGTGGCAGGGTGGGCATGGCATGAATGCCACTGTTTCTGGAAAAGTTTAGGCATCTCTGGTCCTTTTATTTTTCCTTTTGTTTTAAGGACATAAAGATAGCTAAATATTAGTTGACAATACAGAGGAGTTTTGAGTTACTACATAACCCTGAAATATTCTTCAAATCAGGCCTTCGCTTCCATTATCATGATCTCAGTGGAGTAAAATTTTCTTGGGATATTCTGCTATTGACTAGAGAAAATTTAAGATAAGGGATTCTTCCTGTACTGATTTTTAAACTGAATGAGGACTCATAGCTGCCAGAATTATCCTGACTATAGTGTCTCACCACAGAAAGTCCATGGAGTCCAGTTTGTTGAAAGTAGTAATGTACATCAGTAATTACTTGTTATATGATGTACCAATTAAGAATGTTTTCTTTATGTCAAGGTTTCATTTTCCCCCAGTGACATGTATTTTAGAGCATCAGAGAAACTGGTGACTGTGTAACTGATTCACAAGCTAGTGACATAGGAATTCTGGGTTTTGCACTAGGGTGGTCTTCCTGCATAATCTTTACAGTCAAGGGTCATTCCTTGCCTGATGACAACTGTGACCTCTGCCTGCCACCATAACACAGTAATGCATTGTGGTGGCCTAGCTCTGGATAGCAGCCAAACTCCCACCCAGCTGCTCACCACCCCTCTTCAGCAGAACAGGAGAAAAAGTAGTTTGAGAAACTTCATTGGTTGAGATAAAGACAGGAAATTGCATACCAGTTTGCTGTCACGGAGAAAACATACTTGGAGGGAAAAAAATTTCTTTCATTTTCAATTAAAATAGATTCAGGTGGTGAGATACAAAGACAATCAGTGGAACAACTCTCCTACCCTTCATTCCAAGGCCCACCCTGACTCCTTCATTCCTGATTTCTCTATCCCACCCTGAATTGTACAGCAGGGGCTGTAGTAAATACACAGCAGTCAAACTTCCACCCAGCTGCTCCTTCCTCCTAACACTGTTCCCATGCTCCTGTGTGGGTAGTCTTCATGGACTCCAGTTCTTCCAGATAAATCTGGTCCAACATGGGTTTTCCAGGGTCTTCAGGGAATTTCTGCTCTGCTGTGGAGTATCTCCTTCTCCTTGTCTGACCTTGGTTTTTCCCTGTGTTGCTTCTCACTTTTTTTTTGTTCTCTCCTTCTTGTTTTATGGCTTTTTCTGCTCTTTTTAAAACAAGCACTCCCAGACACACCAGCATGGCTGAAGGGCTCAGCCATGTCCTGTGGCAGATCCCCTGGAGCTGGCTTGAGCAGCTGTGGCCAGCATGGGGCAGCCCCTGGTCTCCTCTTGCAGAACCACTCCCAAACCTTGCTTGGACACTGTTCCAATATTGTATTTCCTAACTGTACAAAGAAGTGCCTGCCATAATACGTGTTTTATCATATCACTCTATTCTGTGACATTAATGTAAGGCAAAGTGACAAAAATTTGTGACTAGAATGTGGCCTTAAGTGTTGAAGATTTGTGTTCTTTTTATTTCCAGCAAATTTCATTGCTCTGCATCCCTCTCTCAGCTTCCAGAAAACTTTATGAAAACTTACAGCTTCAACCAGGTGGGAAGACTAAACAGAATGAAATACTGTACCTACAGCAATTTTAATCATCCAAACAAAATTTGACAGCAAGTTATCTGTCTGTGTGCTTGTGTAAAAGAAAAGAGGGATGATAAAAGGAAAACAGAGATCATGAAGAGGAAGAACTTGGACATGAAGAAGGAGAACTTGAAAACATGTACACTCCAGACATTATGAGGCATTTCAGGCAGTCACAGAGTCACAGATCTATGGCAAAAAAAAGATCCCATGCACATGCGCATGAATGGGGCTAGGCTCAAAGAATATTCACCTGCCTGTAACTTAGTCAGTAAATCTGTATCATACAAGATCCCCCCATTTGTCTGCTGGAGTACCAAAGCTGGGAGGAATGTAGAGTTAAAATAAAAGTAATTAATGGAGTAATAACAGCATTTTAGGCATAGAAAGCGAGTTGTGGTGTCTGATCTTGGCTGAAAAATCAATCTGTTGAGGACAGTGGTAGTTAAAGTGTATTTGATCCAAGCTGCTACAATACATTTCAGAAAAATCGGCTTCTGTTTAATATTGCACCAATAATGAATACTTTAAAGGAAGAAATTCTGAAGGCGACTATAGAAACTGCAGATTTTAAAACAAGTTCTGAACTCTCTGTGTCAGTAATCCTTCCTGTATCAGCTCTGCAACACTAAACAGCCTGAACTTTACACAAATTATGAGCAGTAAAACGCAGTGTATCATACGGGCAAGAAAGCAGAAAAATCTGCAACTGGGAAACTTATGAAAGTTAAAAATTACATATTCAGTGTGAACACACTGTGGCTGCACTGGATCCTGAAGTATGATGAAGTAAACAAGGAAATGCTTTCACATTTAATTGCCTTTTTGAAGCACTTTAATGTTTTCAGAGGAAGAGGTTTCCAGTTCTCGTGTATTTGATTCTAGGAGATATTTATTTTTCCTAGTCTCCTTTTTTCAGAACTCAATATTTCTCAAAACAGAAGAGCAAAAAATATTTACAAGAGGAGATGAGAAAAAGATATTTCTGAAAAAGAGGCTATGTGTAGCCAATATGTCTCTAGAATGGTGCTGTCTTAAAGAAACTTCTCTGACAGTTTCCTGCTGACCCATGATTTGTACGTGGTCACTCAATGTATATATAAAATAAAACTCTCCTTTTTTAGCACTTACCGGCACACAAGGACTCATGCAATGGATCAAGTGCAAACTATTTTAATTCAGTTTTATAGATGGCCTGAAGGTCAGGACTGAGATAGATTAAGTAAGCATTGAGAGGATGCTGCTATGAATTCCTCTGCAGTAGGACAAGACAATTTATATGGCTGTCAATCTTTTAAATTTCATAGCAATAGAGATGCTCTTTGTCTGTTTTGCTGGAATGTTTACAATCAAAATAATTTCTTTATTAAAATGCCATGCTGATAGCTTCGGTCAGGTTTCTTGTGCCACCAACTGTTGCTGAAACTCTAACATAGAAATAATATACATAGAAATAATTAAATTGCTAAGTAGTAGTTTTACTTAGCAACTGAATTACTGTCTAATGTATAGAATGATTATATAAGATTGGAAGGGGAGCAAAAGGATGATCTGGCCCAACTTTCCTGGCAAAAGCACAGTGTAGACAAGATGACCCAGTACCACGTTCAGCCAAACTCCCCAGTCGTGCTGGGGAATTCATGACTTTCCTGGGGAGATTAATCCAATGGCTTATTGTTCTCATTGTGAAAAACTTTCCTCTACTGTCTAAACAGAATATCCCCAGGAGTAACTTGTACCGTTTGCCCCTCATCTTTTCCGTGTGACTCCTTGTGGAAAGAGAGTCTCAATTTCCTTTGTAGCCACCCTTTAAATACTGGAACATAAGGATTAGGTCTTTCCCTAAGTGTTTTCCCATCTGGCAGGCTTCCTGGTTCTTTGTCTCCCTTCTCTGGACTCTCTCCAGTCTGTCCATATCTTATGTTTTGTGTGGCAGGGGCCAAAATTGAACACAGTATTCCAGGTGTAGCCTGATGAGTGCTGAATAGAGTGAGACAATGACTCCTCTGTCTCTGCTGGTGGTGTCCTTGTTGATGCAGCCTGGCATCCCACTAGTTGTCCAAGAATAGCCAGGTCCCTTTCCACAGAGCAGCTCCTTAGCCGAGTTGATCCCAGCCCCAGCTGCACTCATGGATTGTGTTTTTCCGGGTGCCAAATCTTATACATGTCTCTATAGAAGTCCATAAGATTCTTGTTACCCCATTTTTCCAGGCTGTACAGATCTGGAGTGCTAGGGGCAGTTTTGAGCACCACAACACAAAGACACTGAGCTGTCAGAGAGTGTCCAAAGGAGCCGTGAGGGTGTGAAGGGTTTGGAGGGGAAGCCGTGTGAGGAGGGGCTGAGGGCACTTGGTCTGTTCAGCCTGGAGGAGACTGAGGGGAGACCTCACTGCAGTCACAGCTTCTTGTGAGGGAGCAGGAGGGGCAGGCACTGATCCCTGCTCTGTGGGGACAGGGACAGGGCCCGGGGAATGGCCTGAAGTTGTGTCAGGGGAGGTTTAGATTCTTCACCCAAAGGGTGTCTAGTTACTGGAACAGGCTCCGCAGGGAAATGGTCACCAGCCTGACAGAGATCAAGAATCATGTGGTCAGTGCTCTCGGGCACATGGTGTGATTCTTGGGGTGTCCTGTGCAGGCCCAGGAACTTTACTTCAATGATCCTCGTGGGTCCCTTCCAACTCAGCATATTCTGTGATTCCATGGTTCCTGAGGGGAGGCTCTTTCTTCCAAAGTGTCCCCATCACTCAGTTTAGAATCATCAGCAAACCTTTTCAGGTCACTCCTGGTGCCATTTTCTGAATGACTTACTGAATAGAGCACTGGGGCCAGTATTGATCCTTGGGGACACCACGAGTGCCAGCATTCCGGTTTCAAAGGGAACTATTTGCCAGCACCCCCTTGGTGCATTCAGACAGTCTCTCACCCACCACATGGCCATAACCTCTCCATCCTCCTCTAGGAGTAAGTGAGAAAGCTCTAAAATCTATTCACTTGTTTTAGATGTAAAATGACACCTACTTTAATAAAAACTGAGCATCTCATTTTTTCTGGTTTTCCTGTTTTTGTCTGGTTTACCTCTTTTTCCCTTATGCAAGGAAAGAAGTGAAACTTAGCCATACACATACAGCATCATGTCCTGTCCTAAAATGAGGTTAAGAATGACAGCTATGTGCAAGACTGTGTGCTCCAACATTTCTTGCTTCATATTGCTTGCTGGAGAATTTCCCCATCTCATCCTTGTAGATCTAGCGACTCATCCTTTACATCCAGCTGAAACAGGTGTGCTTTGCTTCACAAATAATAGCTCAGCTTTACTTTGACTCTAAATTGCAATGATATTTGGGAATAATGTTCTCTCCCTGTTAAATTAGGCAGGCCACTGAACTGAATACTACTTTTGTTTGTATTTTGGAAGTGGTTCATACTGACTAAAAGTCTGGAATGGCAGAGCGACCAGCCGCGGCACCCTTCATTGTCAAATTGTGGGAATCACAGCAGTACAAAAAATTAAAAAATCATGTCCATTTAGCCAGGACGAAGTTGATAGAGGCTTAACAGAGATGCACACTTGGAGTGTGTTATTGCAAAGAATAGCAATAAGTAGGAAAAAGAAGTGGTGGGAAAGCATAAAAAACATAAAATATGCCCCCCAAAAGATGAATAGTTCAGAGCAAATTTGTATTTTGAGCCAGGAGCGTAGAATCATCTTGATAAGAAATCACAGACGATCTGATTGACTGCAGTTTCAGAAAAATCTTAGTACCATTTACAGCTATAATTAAAGCTTTATATAGAGTTTTGTCTGGTTTCAACTGTATAAAAGTTCTTGAATTTAATTTGGACTGGGGACATTTCATGATAGTAATTGAGAGTAAATATACTATTCTGCTAACTTATTCATTTGAATTGAATAACTTTGGTGATGATTTAGGAACACTTGTTTGAATTTAGTAATTTAGGTGAGGACTAAGTGAAATATAAATACTACCATCACATCAGCTTTACAAAATTCCATCTGTCTGCTTATACCTGAAAAGTAATGTTTTATTATATACATATTATTTTGATGGGAAAATAAGTTATAAATAGTTTTTTTTGCATCAATTAGTATGATGCAAGTATCCAGGGGAATTTATGTGGGTGTAGTTAGTCATTCACATTATCACTTGGCTTTTATGCCAAGGCCAACATCCTTTCTTTCTTGAACACTTCTCGACATATAATGGCTGCAAGTTATTTAAGCCCCAGTTCTCCCCTCAACTCTCGTAACATGCTGTACCTGGAACAGCACAGCACTTCCTACCTTTGTGCTGGATGACAGGGTCAGTTAGCAGTGGTCCAGAAGAAGGCTGTCACCCACTGGGCTGTGACCACCACACAGTGCTAGTCCTTTGGAGTCTGAGAGCTGACCATATATTGTCTGCCTTCTTCTGGACTACATTTAACATATCTCTCCTCAACTATTCTCTTCTATTGTTTTGGCTAATCTTCAGCTCTCTGTTTAAAATTGGTTTGTGTTTGTGGTTTCTTAAGTACATTTAAAACACTGTTTAACAGAAAAACATTTGCACCCTTCAATCTCTAGTGGGCTTCCTGGTCCTAGTTAAATAAATCATAACACTTATAAATGAGCCTAGAGTACAAAATTATGTTAAAAATGTATTTTTAAAGCATGTTGAAAATCTCTACCTGAATATTAATTTGGTGCTACTGCTTGAAAAATCAAATTAGTTGGTCTTATACACACATGTGGACCTAGAGTTATAAGGAGACTAGCAAAAATCAGTCTGAAAAAATCAGGATGAAGGAGTCCAGAAAGACTGGGTGAAAGGAACTGTTAAATAGTCAGGAGCAGGCTGTCCAAATGTGTAGAAAGACAAGTTGTCAGGGGAGAAAACCAGCCTGATTAAACAGAGAAGTTAGGCTAGCACTTAGGGGCAAAAGGAGAATCTACTGTGTCTGTAAGGGGACCAGGTAGTTTGGGAGAACTATGAGGACATCCTGAGGTCATATAAGGAGAAGATTAGAAGGGCCAAAACTCAACTAGAATTTGATTTGGCAGCTACAGTTAAAGATAAGAAAAAAGTTTCTATAAATACATTAGCAGCAAAAGAAGGCTCAAGGAGAGTCTCCCTCATCTGTTGACAGCAGAGAGTGCTGTAGCAGGGTATGAGGAAAAGGCAAAGGAGCTTAATGTCTTCTTTGCTTCAATCTTTAATATCAAAACCAGTTGTCTTCCATCTCCCTGAGATGGAAATTGGTGATTGGTGATGGTGAAACTTGCACAAGTCTGGGAGGAGATGGTAAGTGACCTCCTGGAAGGAGGTTGTGGTGAGATGGGGATCAGTCCCTTGCACAGTGCCTGCAGGGAGAGGATAGGTAGAAAAGGCCTTAAATTGAGACAAGGGAGATTCAGATTAGATATCAGAAAAAATCTTTCCCTGTTAGATGGTCAGACATTGGAATAGGTTGCCCAGGGTTGTGAGGGATTCACCATCCCCAGAGGTGTTTAAGAGGGCTCTGGATCTGGTTCTGGGTGTATTCCAGAAGATTTACTAAAGGAAAGACAAAGTAATACATACCTTTCTAACCAATTTCATGCATTAAATTTCCGTAAGAGTCATGTAGTTTGTCATGGATTTGGATTGGTCTGAAGCATGTAGTCATATAACAAATAATCTACACATAACCACTGCTGGAATAGCTCTCTATTTTCAATAAAAACCACAAAACTCTCTCACCTTGGATGCAAAGACACTAGTGTGCCTTAAATAACCACTCCCTGTATATGGCACATGATACAACCTCTGTTATACTCTGGCTATGGATCTACCTAGAACAACATAGGATATGATGCCTTGTGGCTGGTATGCTAATAGTCACTGTGTATCTTTAGCAGTAGGACAACCAAAAGTTCTAACCCCTGTTAGTGTTACCATGTTATATAAAAGCCAGATTCCAGGATGTGGACATTTCCACTCAAACCTACCAGAATGTCTGTTAAATCTGGCAGACAGAGTATTTTGGGAGTACTATGAAGTTATTTTAGACAAATTCTTTAGTCTAAACAGTCAGTTTAAAGTCTCATCCCATCAGAAGTTAAAAGACTTTTCTTATTCCTGGGAGGTCCTGGAACTGCCAACATACCTCCTGGACAATTTGGGATCTGAATGGAATTATCTTCAAATGTAGATTAATACATAACATAGCTAAAGGAAAGGTAAAATTTCAGGAATGTCCCAATATTTTGGCTTTCACAACAACACTGCCTCTGCACATTTGTGAGAGTGTTTGAGTTTGTGAGATCCAAAGCTTTGCTTATGTAATTGTAGATGTTCATGGAAGTTTTCTAACAGAGCTGAATGATTGGGGATTTGATAAATTAAAAATGCTGATTTCACATCATAAAACACAGGGTCTTACTGTTCAAAGGAGCAAAATGTGGGATGATTCACTGCTATGTCTCAGTTACACACCTAGGCTTACTGCTGGTGTGACCCTTGTGAAGCTGCCCTTGGAGACACTGGTTTGCTCACTGTCACACTTCCATGCTGGGAGAGTTCCCTCAGGTGTGGGCCTTCAAAGCCTCTTTTACTACTTCTGCATTCTCATTTCATAGGAACAGGACAGAGAATAACTTTCTGAATGAAATGTACTGATTGGATTTATATTTTATACATGCACACATGCACTCATAACACACACACACACACAAAAGGAATGTGTGTAGAAATAAGATAGCATTGTGCCCTCTACATTACTCAGAAGGAGCAAGTTCACAAGGTAATTATATGCTAGTGTAAAAAAACTACATTAGCAATGGTCATATTTTTTAGTACTAAAAAATATCTCCCTATTTCCCTTCTCTGCACAGGTCATGACTTTTAATTTGTATTGTTCCTCTGAACACATCAGTTTTTTTCCTCTATGAAATGAAAGGTCCTATTCTAAGGAACAACCTCATCAAATTAAAACACAGGAAACTTAATATTAAGAAAAGCTATCTACTGCAAGGGTTCTGAAACAATTGAACAGACCCATGAAGCAAGAGGGGTGTTCATCCCTGGAGATACTCAGAACCAGTCTGGGCACTGACCTGAGCAAGCTGCTGAGACTGGGCTTCACATGATTCATGAAGAAACAGACACCTCTGCCCTCTGTGGAATCCCTACCTGGGATGAGCTATGATCTCACAACAGCTTCCTTTTGTTAAAGCATTTAAGGCAAGATGTTACCAAAAGCTTTTCTTAAAAAAAACAAAGAAATCAAGAATTGCCTGCATGGCCCAAAGTAAGTGTTGCAGACAGGTGCTGCAGCAGCATAGTGAGCAAAGAGCTCACAGGTGTGACTCCAGTGAAGCCTTTTAGCCTGGTATCTGCACCCTGATGAGAGGAGCTGTTTGTGCTCCCTGAAAAAATGTCTTCACGAGTGATACCTTCAACTGGCAAAGGCAAAAGATCTGTCCAAGAAGTGCTTGATGTTTTTAGGAAACCCATTTTGGATATATTAAACCTGAAAACTTACCAGAGGAAACCAGGAGAGGGCAATGATCACACAGAATATTGCTGATAGCTAGAAAGGCCCAAGTTACTGAATGGTATGCCATTTTTCTCTTTTTTATCAAAGGATAAATATGTATTTGCACCATCACTGGCCCTGAAGAAGCTGCAGTTCTGGGGTTAATATTATAGGTCTAAGGGTCTCAGAACAAACCAAAGGTTTCCTCATCCATCTTGCTAAAATAAAAAACAGTTCAGAGCTGTTGCTGAGAATTTCCTCTTGCGCTAAATGGAAGAATGTTTAACTGGAAAAATTCCCAGAATTAATGCCACAGAAATTTGCATTAGAAAACAACAAAAAAATCCCACCCCAACAATCAGCATTTAGAAGTGGAAAACCCATTGAAAAAGATCTGTTCTAAGAAATTGCTTTCACAACAGTCTTCACATGAATGCACTCTTGAGTTGCTTCTTTCCCCAGCACACATTCTTTTAAAGAAACCTATTTAGTTCATTTTAGTCACTTTCAGGAAGTTTAACTTTTGGTGAACTCTGAAAAATCTATGTATTCATTAACAAAAGGAGGACAGCATTTGTTTGGTTTCCCCAGAAAAAAAAAAAAAAAAAACAAAAAGCTTGCTGCTCTATGTATTGCTGTTAAGTCCACTGCAGACATAAACAACAATAAATTGTCCTGCTAGTTTGAGGCATATAATTTTTTTAGTTTAAGGAGACAGGGTAACTGTTAACTTCAAAGATGCTGTAATAAAAAAATTTTAAAAACCCCGAAGTTGCTTCAGCAGAAACAAAAATAATCCTCTCCAAAAGCAAATGAATAAGGTACATCATTATTCTCAGGTATAAACAAGTGCAGGGGTTTAAACTGGAGGCTTTTTATAGCTGAAGTGGAAATGTGCTCCACCAGAAAAATATTCTTCTAAGCTCAAGCCCTGATTTTTTATTTTTCAACCTTAGTAATTTAGGTGGCATGTGTTGGATTCCGGTTTTGTCCTAAAGGTATTGGTTTAATATTTTATAACATAATATTTAAAGTCCTGAGCAATTCAGAATACTTTTAGTATCCACGGGAGCAAACAAACACATATGCCTGCATACCTAATAGTCTAGTGATTTACTGCAGTGAGAAACTGCCCACCACATTTTATGGTTTAACCTCCGTGCTTAGATTTTTATGGGTTCAAATGAGTTGAGTTCATGTTTCTCCAGGATATTGTTTTCTCACACTCAACCCACATAGTTTGCTCACTGCTTGGAAGGTCCTTCTGACACAATGCATTTTAAATACCTGTTTATAAAAACGTGCTTTCACGGGATATGAAGAACAAGGTGACCACTTTTTTGATCACGGAAAATGACTGAATTAAATCTTGTACTCTTCAAGAGGACACACTTTACTGTTAACAAGAGCATTACTTTTACAATTGAAGTGCTGCCAGAGGGAGCAAAATAAAGATGAAGGCAGATTTTTCTCAGTGGTCTTTTTAAACCTAGGATAAGAGATGCTCTCCAGATGCCATACAGCCACCAAAAATTCAAAAGAATGGGAAAGAATTTTCCAGTAATCTCTATTTTTTTTTTTTTTTTTTGAGAAGTACTTTTCAGTAAGGGTTTTGTCACAAAGAGGTGGACGTGCAACAGACAGGTGCACAGGACTCTGTGGGACAGGACAGGACTGCCTGGGTCACACTAACCACAGTGGAAATCTGTACCTTGTTTCTGGCCTCTGTTTGCTTTTGGCCCCAGAGAAAGGAATCTGATCAGTTTATTTAAGTATGGGATATAGTTTGCCTGACATCTTTAAAGCCTGGGCAAAAGCTGCACATCATTATGTGCAGACTAAACATGAGGAGCTCTGTGGTCCCCCAATACCAGGTTTTTTATGAGAAGTCCCTCTCCCCAGTGTGCCTTTTGACTACAATGTAGATCCTAAATGTACTTTTATAAGCTACATTTATAAATGTGTCCTGAATATAAATTTTGAATGGTGAAGGAATTTGATTTTTTTCAAGTGATGCAGTACTTATTCTGATCCCAGTGTTCAGAAAGAAAAAGCCATGTAGCAAGAGAAGACTTAACAATTTATCCTAATTAATGTGTTTGATGACTCCTTGCGAAAAAGACATCAGACTATCTTCAGGTGCATGGATATGTAAACTTTCCAAAATGCTCCTAGGGGATAAGTGGATCTTTTCCTCCCAGCTGATAGTTACTAGTGGTTTTCTCAGCCCAGTAGCACTCCATCATTTGGCAGAAAGAATATAAAGTTAGAGAAAACATTGTCAGCACAGCAGAGTCTGCATCCAAAACTTCCTTTACAGCAATGTGCCCCTTTCTCAGTTAGGAACCCAGGGAAGGACAGTCACTCCAAAAACCAGATAATGGCAGGGGTCATTTTAGAAGGTATATCAAAGCTGCTGCAGCTCTTCAGCTAAAATCTGATCCTCCCTCATGAAGCAGCAGACAAAAAGGAGGGAAAAGTGAGGAACCTTATAAAAATGAGAGAACATGAACTGTAAATAAAACCTTGCTTTCTTTTTCTTAATTCCCTAGTCAACATTTTTCATTCATGCTTGTGTTAACAGAGGTTTTCTTAGTCTAGGTGCTGGCCTGAATGACAACTTCCGTGGAGGTGTTCAAATTATAAAAAAGGCATAGTTTGTTTTGTTTTGTAGGGAAGGGAAAAGAGTATTGCATCAGCTGACTTTGGGCTGTGGTGTGCTCTCTGTCATTTGACCTCTTTAATCCAAGACTGTCTTTCTAAAAAAGATATCTTAGCTCAGATAATTATGATCTTTATGCAGAAATTACTGGGTGAAATTCCATTGCCTGTGTTATGCAGAAGATCAGACTGTACAGGTCCTTCTTGGCTTTAAAATTTCGTAAATCCAAATTCTAACACATATAATCTTACTTACAGATTTCCCAAGGGCTTTCTATAAAAGAATATTTCATTTTCTTTCTGTCCAACACTGCTCATTTACAATACTTCAGCAGAGTTAACATGCTCCTCCTCAGTGCAAACATCAGTCATGGGAGAGATTTCTGTAACCTGCTTTTGAATGTTTCATGACATGATGCAAACCGAAGTTTCTTCATGCTGGTTTTCAGTCTTTGGCAAATACTAACCTGCAAGGAGAGTGCAGTAATGATGGAAGGGCATGTAGTAGTTTGAGAAATATACATTGCTGTTCTTAACTCAGGACTTTTAGACTGTGCTCTGATTTGACTTCCTATACACTTAAACTTAAGTTAACCAAAGTTTTACACCAGAATTTAGCTATTAACCGTCATAGTTTTAATGGGAAGCAAAAATCCAAAGCCAGATCTACAATAAACATTTTTGGGCACCACAATATAAGAAAGACACTGAGCTGTCAGAGAGTGTCCAAAGGAGCCGTGAGGGTGTGAAGGGTTTGGAGGGGAAGCCGTGTGAGGAGGGGCTGAGGGCACTTGGTCTGTTCAGCCTGGAGGAGACTGAGGGGAGACCTCACTGCAGTCACAGCTTCTTGTGAGGGAGCAGGAGGGGCAGGCACTGATCCCTGCTCTGTGGGGACAGGGACAGGACTCAAGAGAATGGCATGAAACTCTGTCAGGAGATGTTGAGTTGGATATCAGGAAAATGTTTTTCACCCAGAGGGTGTTTGGGCACTGAACAGGCTCCCCAGGGAAGCTGTCACAGCACCAGCCTGACAGAGCTCAGGAAGTGTTTGGACAATGCTCTCGGGCACATGGTGTGACTCTTGGGGTGTCCTCCTGTGCAGAGCCAGGAGCTGGACTGTGATGATCCTTGTGGGTCCCTTCCAACTCAGAAAATTCTGTGATTTTATGATTCTGTGAAGTAAGTGGAAAATACAGTACCTGAAGCAATTTTCATTCTTTTAAAAGTCCATCACAGGACACATAAAAACATCTTAAATGCTCTACTCTCAGCTGCAAAGTCCCACGCTGGTGTAATTTCCACAGGAGCTTTTCACTAGAACTCAGTATTACCCACAAAACTTTTAAAGGGAATCCAGACATACCATATTCCTTTCATGTCTATGGGGGAAACATTTGCATCTGGAACCAGACATGCATTCTCCTCAAGCAACATCTTTGCTTCTTAAACCTGCCAATGCTTAGTCAGGTTCTATCTTTCTACATGGTCTGTTCTGCTGATTTGATTCCTGCAGCAGCCCTATAGCAGTTTCTGTACTTTCTGCTCTTCATTCCTCAAGAGGTCCACAACAGTGAATAAAACAATGCCACCAAGTCAAGATCTTTGTATTCCTTGTGACTCTTTGGAAAAACTCTTTCTGGCTCATGCAACAGCAGCTTCACTGCAGCAAGCAGAGAAACTTCCACTTGAAAAAGCAGAAAACCTTGGAACAGGCACATCTCCCTCCAGCCCTGCCAGGCTGTTGTGCTGGAAGGTGTAGTCTGTCACATTGACACTGATAAAACACCCCAGGCTGCACTCCTGAGCTCCCCATAACAAAGGATGGAGGTGATCAGAAGTACAAAATCTCCTGAAGGTTAGGATTTTACGTGGGGTTTTTTTGGTGGCCTGTGTAGATCCAAGAATTTGATTTTGTGCCATCTGTGCTGGGAAATTGTGCTTATACCTAGATACAATGTAATATAGAGAACGTTGTATTAAACAAGAGCAAGCACAGAAGGAAATGACCGTGGCAAAACTAGAAAAAGAAAAGGCACTGCGGGTTTAACTGTAGATTTACTGGGGAGGATAACTAAGGCGTTTAATTGTTCCTGTTTTTCCCCATCTCATGTCCTCACATCATGCTTCCATGTCAGCACACAGATAGCTCATACAAACCCAGCCCCTGTGTGAAACCACAGCTTTTCCCCAGAGCCTTCCAGCCCAGAGGAGTGAGTGCTGCAGCGGAGCCAAGGCTGCTGCCTGTGCACTGCCTCAGCCCACTGCCTGTCCTTCCGTGGGGCCAGGGCTGGCCTGGGGCTGTCACACCACCCAGACAGCCCAGGGACACACGGGGAGAGGGAGAAGGGGCTTCCCTTTCCCAGGTAAAGGCAGCAGCCAGCCCTGTCGCTACAGGGGACAGCTGAATGTACACGCTTCTGGATAAAGTACCTCTTTTCACTGAGTTTGCATGGCATTGGATGTTGAGACAATCTTGAATACTTTGAAATGACACCCATAAGAGCAGTTTAAAACAATTACTGTGTGAGACTTCAACTCAGCATAAACCTAGTGAAATCAGCTTGGCCTACCACACAGGTTGTGAGCTTGCCCTCAAAGAATGGTCTGCAGTTAGGAGCTGCTTGAATCTGTTCACTGTGAGAGAAAAAAGTATTTAACATCAACTTTATTTCAGCTCATTAAAGTCAAACTAGTTCTTTCTAAGTATACACTTATCTTCTGCTCTTAGTTGGTAAAGCAAATATTGCAGTCATTGCCCTGATATACCTTCAACATATTTTTATAAACATTCCTTTCAATTTAACTGCATGACTTAATGTTTTACTTCAAAAAAACTTCCCCAGTCACTGAGAATATCTAAAGCAAAATCTGATAATTATGTGTGGATGAAAATAGGGATTAGATAAGGAATGTGTTTCAAAAAGGATCTACTATAAAGCAGAATAGTAAAAGAGTTCATAATATTGGTATGTAAGACAAAATATTATGATGAAATTTAGACCAAAGGGAAAACCACCATCGGTGTTTTATTTGAGTCAGAATTGCTGAGTGTCAGCTCTGTTCAATAATTCTCTCAGCTGCATGAGGGTTTTCACAAGTTCTAAAAGTTGCATTTGTTCAATGCAGCATTCTGTATTCAGGGCTGCTCTTCATATTGCAGCAGTGGCCAAAAGTAATAGTCAGACTCAGTGCCCAACTGTGAGCATCACTGAGCTGACACAGAGGAAGCCATGGTCCCTGCCCTGGGGAAAAAGGGACATAACAATTGGGAAAAAACAAGAGCAGCGAGGAGGAAAGATAACAGAACTGAGATCTTGTGCTTGATAGGATGAGAATCTGAACAACAAACAATTTCTCAATAGGTTCAGTGTTCTCTTCATCTTATAAGGAAGGTAAATAAATAAAGTCAGTTTTTCCCAAGACTTATTCAATTAGATACTACTTATTTCAATCTTCCTAAAATAGTTTAATTAGTTATGCCTAGACAAAGGAATGCTCAGAAGTCAAGAAATGCTCACCAGTCCAGGCCATCACTTTAGGCAAACTGGCATATTGTACTGTCGAATGTGCGCTGGTTTGTTTCAGGATTGGAAATGTGTCTGCTTTCACAGACTCTCATGATGGTTTGGATTGGAGGGGACCTTCAAATATTGTTGAGTTCCAGCTGCCCTGATGTGGGCAGGGACACCTTCACTTGACCAGGTTGCTCCAAGCCCATCCAATCTGGCCTTGAATTATTCCAGCAATGGGGAATCCACAGCTTCCCTGGGCAGCCTCTTTCCATGCCTCACCACCAGCACTGTGAAGAAATTTCTTCCTTGTATCTAACCTACATCTACCTGCTCTCAGTTTAAAAATACTCCTTGTTCTGTTGGTACAGGCTTCAGTAAAAAGCCTTCCTCCATCTTCATTGGAAGCCACTTCTATGGACTAAAAGACTTCTAGATGTTCTCCCTGGAACCTTCAGTTCTCTAGGCTGAACAACCCCAACTCTCTCAGCCTGTATTCAAAAACAAGTCCTCCAGCCCTCTGATCCTTTTGCTGTCCCTCCTCTGGACCTGCTCCAACAGGTCCATGTCTTTCTTCTAATGGGGACCCCAGAGTTGGACACAGTTCTCCAGCTGGGGGGACAACAGAGCAGAGGAGCAGAATTGCCCAGGATCCAGTTGGCTTTCTGGGCTGGAAGTGCATGTTGTACCCCTTCTCTCCAGAAAAGAAAACTACACTACTCAGAAAACTTTTCAAGAATGCCTTCCATCCCACTGTCTGTGTCATTAATAAAGATACTGAGCACTACTGGTCTAAATTTGGACCCGTCAGGGACATCCTTTGTTACTGATCACCACTGAGCTGTTGATGGCAGCTCTTTGGATTTTCCCTTGGTGAAGCCATGCTGGCTGCCTCTGATTAACTCCCTGTCACCCACATGCCTTGACAGATCATCCAGGAAGATGCACCAGATACGTAATCCACACAGAAAACCTTTTTCAGGGTTTACACATAAAACTTTCTGAACACAGCTGTCTGATAAGCAAAATAGAACCAATAGGTGTTAATAATATCAAACATCCATTGTGTTTGATAAAAGGTTGCCAATACCATGCTAGGAACCAAGACTGAGTTGCAAATGTGGGGTATTTATTTTAGGAACATCCAGCTCATGATCAGGTATTTCCATTTTGACATCCAAAAAATGTAAAGCAAAGCACTGCTACGGATATTCAGGAGGGATAGATGCCTAAGCAATGTTTTTCTATAGGAGCTTGGCTAATACAACTCACAAGTCAGAGCCTGCCTCTCTCATCAGAAGACCTTTGCCAGGTTCCTGAGTCCTGGTAGAAGCAGATCTCACTGTGGAGATGTTGGACCATTCAACAATTTCTATTCTACCTTATTTCTGAATGCAAACTGCAAACTATATCTAATGTTCTTTGTACCTCTAAACATTCTCTCTAATGCTAAGGTGCAGGGGGGTTGCTTGTTTTACTGTGTACATATTCCTCAGTGAAAACAAAGTAGCAGACAATTAAAATCCTAGACTTAGGGATGGATACAGGAATTCTTCTGCCAGTTCTTTATTTGCCATCAGCAGTGTCCCACTTTTTATTCATTCAGATTCACATTATAAAAGGCAATACTGATCACTGCTTTAATTGAGCCTTGTCATTATAGCACCAATTTTTTTTTCTAATCTCAGTTATGAAAATTCACCTTGGGATTTGAAACAGGCATTTTCTCCGGCATTTTTCCATTAGGCATTGCAGTTCCATATGTAAAGTTACCTGTCTCTGGCCATGCAAGTTCAGGGATGGCTATGAAGACAAAGGTGCTATTAAAAAAACCATCAGAGCCAGGTATTTAGGAGAGTTTTTGATGACATGCATAGGAAAAATGTTCCAAAATTTCTGCTGATGTGTTCTGTTCTTACATTGTATTGGGCAGCGTTCCTCCTTGTGAATGATCTACAGGGAGTCACACCCTGCTGAAGATGGAAGGAAAATGACAGATTTGGAAAGCTATCCATTTCTCTCCCTTTATATATAAGTTCAAAATCTCAATCTCGTGAATGTCTCAAAACTAGTTATCCTCTCAAGCCTTCCTCAGTTTGGATTTACTAGATGGGTTCTCTTGCCTTTGTGCAGAATATGCAGAAGGGAAGACTCGTTTTGGAGCACTGGCACAACAAAGATGTGCCTGTGTATAGAACTGCTCAGCCCAGTTTGTGTTTCCCACAGTAACCTCTCCTCAGTATTCGTAAGTTTCAATAAAATCAGGTGTTTGTGTCTGAGATGGTGTGCAGTCCTCTAGCAGGTGCTTAGCCTTTGGAGACAGCTCAGGACTGAACCCCCTAAGCAATAAGGCACTGTTTACCCATGCACGGTGCAAATCTAATCTGAATTTTATTGGCCTTGCTAAATGAAGCTAACTCTAGTACCTCTCACAGGTGTTAAGGCACAAATAATGGGCTCTTTACTTCGACTGCCTTGGATTTCTGTTCCTTTCCACCTGTCATCAAACAAGGTGCATACCATTGCAATGAATGCTACATATACAATAGGTAGGGAAGCTTTCGTTACTGATGCTGACTTATAAGAAAAGAAAAAGCTTTGGTGGGTTTTCAAATCTCTGACTGAATCTGCAGTGACTGCGTACTTATCTATTTATCTCACATTTTTAGAAATCTTGCTTTTATAGAAAACTTGGAAGACAGAAAACAAATAGGAAAGTTAGAAAAAATACAGAGATGGAACACCTTATAAATTTAAGAAGTGAAAGGCCTTTTGTTTAATATTCACTATGTTCTTTTAAAATCTGCGTTCAAGAAAGAAACCATATAAGTGCATCCATGAAAGCACACATGTTCAGCTTTAGCAACACATCAATAGGCTTAAAAAACACTGCTATTAAAACCTCATTGTAAACCTCTGATTTGACCAAAGAAAAATAAAAAATCCACTGGTACCAGAAGGCTTTGTCTTCAGCCCTCACCATGCAAGAAAAGAGCAACAGCTGTCTCAGGTCCTGTAGCTGCTTTTCCTGATCAAGCTGCCAGACCCTGAAGAGATAGCCAAGTGTGATTAGTTTACTTCATCTGGTGCAGGTATTTGCAATTCAGCAGTTGTACCCATGGTGTACAAAACAAAGCAATCACAAACTGGTATTGTAATGCAGATAGATAAACTCAAAATATTAGATAAGGGACAGGTGGGATTTTGGCTGTTAATTTTGAATAGAGGACATTACCTGCTAATAAAATTATAATAATTTTATTTTTTCAACAAACTGAAAAGTTCATTGAATCAACAAAAATCTGCTTGTTCTTTTATAAGCTCAGAGCAGGAAAAAAAATATCTGAAAGTTTAGTATGCATTTTACTTATGGTAGTGGAAAGTTGCCTGATTAGAGACTTCAAAATCAGACATACAAAGGGTAGCTAAATTTAACTAGAAGACTAACTTTTTTAAAAATAATAACTGTCTGCTCCAAAGACTACTGATGTCAGAACAAGTCTATAACCCTCGTCTCTAATTAAGTTGGTTTGTTTAAAAAAATCTCATTACAGACCTGAATCTGAAAGTGCTCAGTGTTCTTAGTTTCTAGTAAAGTTCACATACTGTAAAGAATACCTTTACATCTTAATCCCAATTATTAAGAAGAATTCATTATAATTAGGAACCTTTTAATCCAATTGACTTACAACTGACTTCCTAAATAAAGATACCTGGACCTTCTGTAAAATATGCTTCAGAAAAATTCTCAGTATTCTGGTGTGCAACAAAATTATACCATTTTTAATATTTGAATGCAAAAAAATGTCAAGCTATAAAAGGTATTATAAGTAATATCTACAAAATAAGATTAATTTGAGTAATCTAGTTGCAAGTCAGAAGAATCAGAATAAGTTGTTTGTCTATTCAAGCATAAATCAGATTAGTACACTGAATATTTCCCAGGTAGCAAAAGCTGAAACCAACCACTACTTTTCAAGACTTTTCTTGTAGTGACTCCTCAACAAACAACCCTTCAATTGCAAATGAAAAAATATCAGTTTATAAATATACTTAACACATGTTAAGTTTTCTAGTTTCCTGTTAGGATTTTAAAATATTTTTTATATTTCTTGTTTTATGTGTGTGACCCTAGCTAAGCATACCAGTTTATGACTAGAGAACACGAATTAACCAACCCACAGAGCCGATATTTTAAAAATAATATTAAAAGTAACAAATAATGTGATTGATGTAAACTGACATTTAAAATTCCTTCCCCTTTTTTACACTATCATACTTTAAGTATTTCAGAAATTCTCACCTCCACTCCTCAGGTCACAGAGCTTTTTGATGGTCTTTTCAGACCCATGATGTAAAAACCTGGTGTGATTAGGCAACCTGTGGGCAAAGGAAGGTAGTTAAATGGATACAGGCACCTAATGCTAAGGGAAGGACATGACCTCCAGGGATGCTAATAATGCTTTTCAGGCATTATGGACCCTAAATTAATTAACAAATGAAACTTGTACTGTGGAAAAAATGGCAAACAGTGTGAATGGCTGATAGGTGGGTGAGAATACTAGCCTCAAATAAGCTTTCTCCAGTTTCATGAAAAATAGTAACTTAATCAGGGTAACAAAAAAGTGGCTGGAATCCCACTGTGTGGAAACATTGTCTAATATCACACATTGGGCAACAACCTGCTGTTTGTAACATTAGTAAGGTTTAGAGGAAGATTAAAAAGACAGAAACCTCATTCCTTCAGTGTTGCATTTTCCCTATCTTCAACCTTTCCGCTTTACTCAGCCTTTAGTCACTGATTGTTCCAGGCAAATGCTTAAATCCAGAATAATATTTTCAAAGCCACAATGAGAAAGATCACAGGGGATGAGCAGCCTGCAAATACGATGAACAAGAGAACCCAGACCAAACCTCCTCTGCAGCAGACTGCCCAAACTAGCACACACAACCCACTTGTGGAAGGGCACCAGCAGATGCTCCTCTCCATCCTGGTGCTGCCTAGCAATGGTGACAAGCACCCACTTGGCTGTTGGATATGCTCTCAAGGAAGAGGGCTCTGCTGTGTTTGGAGCACAGGTGCCCTGTGTTCTCCAGACTGACCCTTTTTTACAATTAGGGCAGAGCCAGCAGGCCTGGCGTGGGGAGCAGCTGGTGCCAGCACTGGCCAGAGCCAATGACCCACAGGGGGATCTTTGACATGCAGGGTGGCACTGCTGGTTGCAGAGTGGTGAAAGTACTTTAAAGATGAGCACTGCAACTGGTAATCCTATGGCTGTGTAAATCAGCATTCACCATCCATCACAGCCACAAAGCAGGAACATATTTTGCTGGTTGTCTATTATTAAGTGTTTACCATTTAAAGTAATGTGCAATTAAAATAAACTACAACAGAAGAACTTATCTAAAATATCAAGTTGCAATATCCACCTGGCCAGCAACAAGTGGACTGTTAACTGACCTGGGGAAGCTGGCAGTGCCTCGAATCTGAGGGTGCCTTGAATCTACCTGAGCAATGTGAAAACCTCCAGCCCAGGCTGATCATCAGTGACAGGATTCACTTAAATATTCTCACCACCAAACCTTCGGGGAAGGAGGACTTCTGTGTATTCCCCCATCAATTCCTTTGCAAGGATTCATAAGCAAACAGCCTTTGGAAAAATACACCCAAAAGAAGTTTTGGCTGAATTCCATGGACCTTAATTCATTTGCCTTACTGGGTGATTGTACTTATCAAAACACACCCTTGATGAACTCTTGTAAAAGCAGGAAGGAAGGGAGAGGCTTTTGGCCAGAGCTTGCTCCCCTTCCCCAGCAAAGTTTTGGGGAGACACTACCCAAACTGGGTTTATTTGTTCTGGTGATGGGGCTAAGCCTCTCCCATGTGAAATTCCACTTTTCAATGAAAACCTACTCCGGGAGGAGCATCGCCAATATATTTCTCGTGTGACTCATATGCACAAACCCCAAAAGTCAATAGTCAAGAGTTTATTTGATGGAGGCTTTCTCCTAATTAAGAGGTCATTAAGAGGGGATCCGACTGTTACTCAGAGCTGAGATGGTCACCAGCAGCTGCTCCAGCCCGGGAGATGTGCCGGCCAGCACATTTTCCAGAAACATGTTTCCTCTCTCGCCAGCGGCCCCTTCCCCCTCCCCGCCACCCCGTTTCTAGTCTCTCCAGCGCTGATGAGCTAATAGCATTTTTCCTTTGCATACTTTGGCGCTGCCCCACCGCATACTCTGGCAGCCTACGTGTGTCTGAGCGCGCCCGCCCGCCGCAGGCTCGGCACGGCTCGGCGCGGCTCGGGGCGCGGGGGGAGCCAGCGAGGGAGGCAGGGCAGGGAGGGAGGAAGGGATGGAGGGATGGAGGATGGGGACCCCCGCCGCCGCGCCGGCCCGAGCCGCCCTGCTCCCCTTCCCCCCGAGCCGCCCCATTCCCGTTCCCCCCGAGCAGCCCCATTCCCGTTCTTGTTCCCCCGAGCCGCCCCATTCCCATTCCCATTCCCATTCCCTTTCCCCCGAGCTGCCCCATTCCCATTCCCGTTCCCATTCCCGGTCCCGAGCCGCTCCATTCCCATTCCCGGTCCCATTCCCATTCCCATTCCCCCGAGCTGCTCCATTCCCATTCCCATTCCCATTCCCATTCCCATTCCCATTCCCATTCCCCCCGAGCTGCCCTATTCCCATTCCCGTTCCCGTTCCCCCCGAGCAGCCCCATTCCCGGTCCCATTCCCATTCCCATTCCCGTTCCCCCCCGAGCAGCCCCATTCCCATTCCCGTTCCCGTTCCCCCCGAGCAGCCCCATTCCCGGTCCCATTCCCATTCCCATTCCCATTCCCCGAGCTGCCCCATTCCCGTTCCCATTCCCGTTCCCCCCGAGCTGCCCCATTCCCGTTCCCATTCCCGTTCCCGTTCCCCCGGGCAGCCCCATTCCCGTTCCCGGTCCCGATCCCCCCGAGCCGCCCCCGCACGGGGCGGGCGGGGGGCGGCCGTGGGGAACTGTCAGGGCCGCACGTTTCCAGCCGCATTACGTGAACAAATGGCGGGGGTGCAGCCAGCCCAGCCAGCGGGGCTTGTGTAACTTTGCGAGCGTGCCAGCAAGTTTAAAGTCCCTGGTCTCTCCTCCTCCTCCTCCTTCCCTCGCTCCAGACACCAGCGCGGGCCGGAGGACGATGAGAGGCTGATTGTTTGCTCCGGCTCCCATTCGCATCCCCTCGCCTATAAATACCAGGGAGAAGAAAAGCCGCTCTCGCCGCCTCCCCCGGGCCGGGTTTCCTTTCCGACGGCCCGACCTGCCCCGATGGCACCTCCCGGGTGCCGCAGAGCCTGAGATCCCGCTGCCGCCCGCCGCTTCCAGAGGCGCAGCCCGCACCCCCGGCCGCCCCGCACCGCCCCCCCGCTCCATCCCCAGCAGGAAAGGCGCCCCTCGCTCCGCTCTCCCCCCTCCCCTCCCGGTCTCGCCCGTGTCTCTCTGCCCGCCGGCGCCCGCCAAAGAGGAGAAGATGCGTTTCGCGCCGCCGGGGCTCCTGCTCGCCCAGCTTCACGCCTGCATCTACTGGAGCTGCCTCTGCCCCGCCGGCTGCCAGCAGCAGCCGCCGCGCCGGGATCCCCCGCCGCCGCCCGCCGCCTGGAGGCAGCGGATCCAGTGGGAGAACAACGGGCAGGTGTACAGCCTGCTGAGCCTGGGCTCGCAGTACCAGCCCCCGCGGCGCAGGCAGGCGGCGGAGGCGGCGGGCAGCCCCATCCTGCTGCTGCGGAACAACGGCACGCTGCAGCCGCGGAGAGCCGCCCGCCCCGCCGCCGCGCAGCCCCAGCCCCAGCCCCTGCCCGCCGCCGGCAGCCGCGCCGCCTCCGGCGCCCGGCACTGGTTCCAGGCCGGCTACCAGGCTCCCGCCGGGGGCCGCGCCGCCGCCGCGCCCCGCAGCCCCGCGGCCGCCGCCTCCGCCGCCCGCAGCGCCGCCCCGGGCGCGCCGCGACCCAGCCCCGCCGGCGGCACCGGCACCGACGGCAACGGGAGCAGCGCCGGGGCCGGCAGCCTGCCGCCCCTGAGCAGCTTCAGGCCCGGCCGGGAAGATGTCATGGTAGGAGACGACCCCTACAACCCCTACAAGTACACGGACGATAACCCCTACTACAACTACTACGACACCTACGAGCGGCCCCGCCAGGGCAGCAGGTACAGACCCGGCTACGGCACCGGCTACTTCCAGTACGGTAAGAGCCCTGCTTCCCTCCCTCCCTCCCTCCCTGCTCGCCGCCCGTCCCGTCCCGTCCCTCCCCTGCCGCGGCCCCGACCCCGCGCACGCCGGTCCCGGCGGGAGGAGCTGCGGGGCCGCCGGCCCTGCCTGGCCCTGGCCCGGGGCAGAACCGGGATCGGGGCAGAACCTGGCCCGGCAGGAGCCCCCCGGCTCTCCCCGCCTCGGGGTCCGCGTCCTGGCTGCGGTACTGGGGTGTTTGGGACCCGCCTGAGCAGAGGGGAATGCGAGGTTAACGGAGAGCGGGGGTCCGTAGCAAAACGACGGCCCCAACGACTGGGATGGTAGCCAAATATTTGCAAACGTGTCCTGGGTTGATCTTGCTGTTATGTGGTTGGTTTGATGAACTGCAGGTCTCCCTGACTTAGTCCCGGATCCCTATTACATCCAGGCGTCCACATATGTCCAGAGGATGTCCATGTATAACCTGAGATGTGCTGCCGAGGAGAACTGCTTGGCAAGGTAGGCATCGTCCCAGGATTTTGTCCATTTGCTGTGGGTTACTGTGCTCGTGTGGCCACCTGTGAGGAGTGAAGGGTGAGGCTGGAGAGGTCAAGGAAACACAGTCCTTTGTTAGCTCCTTCCAAGTCTGTGGTAGATGGTCTACCATCTACCATGCACATCAGAAAGCAGTTCTGGCATATTAGAGAGACAAGCTGCAGATCTCCTGAAGAACTTACATGCTGTGAAAAGTTGTATTACATGCTTCTATTGTCAGGCTCCCTCAAGCACTTCTGAATTTTGTGAAATGGAGGCACCTGGAAAACCACTTCAATCTGTTGATTTTCATCTCCCTCCTCTACTCCCACAAGATCATATGTTACTTCATTAAAAAAAAGAAATAAAAACCAAATAACAAAAATCCTATTCTTAACCAGCACAATCTACTATTGAGATTATAATAAGTTAATTGTTTCTGGGCCTATGCCTTTTAATGTCTTCTAAAACTAAAATCCCTCTGAAAAGTGTTTCAGAGTCTCTTAAGGGGTTGAAATAACGGCTTTGTTATGAAGTTAGGTCTTGTCCAGTTGGCAAGGAGGGATTTTTCCTGTTTTGTTTGGAAAGAAATCAACATGGCTGTTTTTAACCATTTTAACTTGTTTGATACCTTATCATGCAAAACAGATTTATTTATTAACCAGCATCATTACTTTTTGTCAGTCTGTTTCAGGGTCATCCTTGCTCTTCACTTACAGGAAAAAAGAAAATATGACATAAGAAGGAGTATTTTTTTTTTTTTTGCTAGCTTCACAGTGAAGACTCATTGAAGTGTTCTTGATGGCTATTAGTTGATTAAAATATTCCAGTATTTAAAGGACTGTAGATAACAGGAAAAGGAAAACACAGCCTGATTCATATACATATTAGGGTTTTTTACAATGGAATCAAACATCTGTGATCTTGCATACACTGGGAGTTATTTTGGTTAACAGCAACTAATAAAATTGTAATTTTTGCTACCAGAGTGATTTTACAGCTCAACAGTGATCTTCTTCATAGACAGAGTCAGGCAGTGGTCAAACTTCCGTTTGTAAAATTAAAACCAGATCTGAATCTTACTCAGGTCTTGGTCTGACACCAGGCATTTCCACACCATATGGAACTCCTGTGTGAATCTCCAGTGCACGAGGCTTATGGGGCCTGAGAAGATCTCTGCTCTCAGTTACTTCTGAGACTAAAAAAAGCATTTTTCAAAGTATTTATTGCACGTTTATGGCTTTCCCCTTTGTTTTCTTTGATTTGCACCATTGCAGTTCAGCTTATCGAGCAGATGTGAGAGACTACGACAATCGGGTGCTCCTGAGATTCCCCCAAAGAGTGAAAAACCAAGGCACATCGGATTTCCTGCCCAGCAGACCCCGTTATTCATGGGAGTGGCACAGCTGTCACCAGTGAGTGAAGTGCTCAGTGTGGCATCTTCTAATGGCTTTTCACTGACAAATTGTCACTTACAAGGGCACATTTTCTAAAACTAAAGTGCAGCAGAGAGAGACCATGTGGAAACTTTGGCCTTTTACTGTCTGATTAATTTTATGTAGTGGTGGTTGCTCTTTATACAGACACATGAAACAAAGATGGATACAGAGCTTATCCATATATATGAAGCTCTTGCAATGTGTAGATTAAATATAAGTACAAGTCTGAAATGAGCTTTGACAGTAGCACTTTGTAATTTTATTTTACATGTAGTCCACTTACATTTAAGTGTAATTAGTAAATAGAAGTCTGAACCATGTTAAAATAAATAGAAACCCTAAAATATACATTTACTAGCATATTCCCTATAATAACACATCATTTTAAACAGTGACCCATATTTCTTGAGCTGAATTTAATGAATTAGTTCTTCACAAGGAATGGTCTGATCAGTTTGGAAAAGGAAAGCTACTGAGTTGACTGATCCCATTGTCAATAATATTCTCTGTATATATATGATGATATTTTGACATAGCAGCATTGCTCTAGAAATAGTATATATGCTGGAAACACAGCAAGGGAAACACAGCAAGAACATTTTCAACATTTTGAGAGCAGGTAACACTGCAAACTTGTACCTTTTCAGAAAACTCATACGCAGCAGTTTGCAGGTTTGTTCCAATTTTTGCTATTTCTCAGTAGGAGCAGTTATAAAAAGCTAAAATTAATTACTCAAAATACTTACTTCCACCTTACTTAAGATATAACTCTGCTGTTAGTGGTACATAAATGATAACTTAATCTCTTTTAAAAATGGCATGCAATGTGCATTTGATCTGAAGGCCTCTGAGCCAATGGAATATTTCTCTCTGGTCTCAGATGTTTTAGGCATTGAATGAAAAATCAGTACCATTAGAACAAATTCTTTTAAAAAATACTCATATTATCAGGTTATAAACCTTGCAAGCATCAAAAAGCTAAAACTAAACCAAGCCTAACAAAAAAGCCTCCACAGATGCTTTAGTTAACCTCCATCCCTGAAAAATATCTTCACCAATAACAAAAATCCCCCAACCCTCATGTCTACAGACTGCATGATAGGATGCATATGCACAACTGCATGAAGGGATGAAATGGGTAGAGAGCAGTTGAAGTTTTCCATTTGTAGAAAAACAGTTTCTTATTGTGCCACAATAGCCCAGCTATTACTGTCCAGATGCAAAGTGTCTCTGATGTTGATTCAGTTCTTGGACAGAAAATACACTGCCTACAAAAAATGCATCTCTCGTGATCATTTCCATAACAGTGAAGCAAACTCATTTGGAAATGAACTCCAACTGCCAATTACTTTGGCTAGCCATCAGACCTCAGTGTTAGTCATCATCATCTGTGGACCTGTTTTAGTGTTCTGGATGTGCCTGCTCGTGAGGCTCCTGTGCTGTTTTGTTTTTCCAATATATTTGGAATTTGTTTAATTAGGCCTTTTTCACATACCTCTTGAGCTGAAAGCATTCAAAAGTAATGGCAGCCAAATGCTGCAAAGACATAGTGCAGGTAGAAAAGACAAGGTTATTTTTCCACACATTCAGAAAAAGTGAAATTACAAGAATATGAGATGTTAAAACTCCACAGTAAGAGCTAGAAGTCACTTTGTGTGAAAGCAAGAAGAATACATCACTTCACCCAAATCAAAAGCATATACAGTGCTGAAATAGACAGCATTAAGTATAGACTGCAAAAATAGTTGATATTGAATGAAATCTGCATTGCCTGTACACAGAAGCTGATTTCTTCATGCAGATTTTGTCTTCACCAATGTTATAAATGTATTACATTGTCTAAGGGCCATGGAAATGTGAAACCAAATTGTTGGGGTTTTGCTAGCAAGTAGCAAACTTCCATGGAATTTATAGTATGTAAGGTAAGCATTCCTAGCAAAACTCTCGTTAAAGTCACTTATAAGAGGTTCAATTCAAGTGTGAACTACTCAATACTTGCTATTGTTATTGGCAAAGAGGTGAAACAGAAAATTTTGGAAAAACAGTGCTGCTATGGAATCTTTCCTGTACCAAATTAAAACCTGTTATTTATCTAGAGATGATGACATGTAGTACTTGAAAATCAGAGTAATGAAAATAATTGAGTGGTCAGTAGTATGCTGACACACAAGTTTTGGGTAGTAAATAAAATTTGTCCAGATTTAACAGGCTGTAGGTCAAATAGGAATGTGAAAATGTTATTGCTAAGGGTCTGATCCATTTCTAATGATGTGTCTCTGGTTTAACAGACATTATCACAGCATGGATGAGTTCAGCCACTATGACTTGTTGGATGCGAGCTCCCATAGAAAAGTTGCTGAAGGACACAAAGCAAGTTTCTGCCTTGAAGATACTTCCTGTGATTATGGATATTACAGGCGGTATGCATGTACAGCACACACACAGGTAGGAGCTGCTTTGGAGACCACCAAGTGTCCTTCCCCTCCCTGGGTTGTATTTGGATAACTGCCAATCACGATGCCCTAATTAGCTCCTGGAATTCCACATCATAGAGACCAGGATACTAACCTGGAGACTGATAATTCACCCATGTGCTGTTAACCATGGGCTTCTTATTAAAGGGCAGTGACACTCACCAGTAGCACCACTGGTAGCTGAGCTGTATTGAAACACACCATGGGCTCTCCTGGCAGTAGGACTGGTCAGGACAGCCAGCAGAGGAGCTGTTCCCAGTGCTCATCCCCCAAAACTGACATCCTTGGCTGGTGCCAGAGCTCCTAGCTGGTATTTCTTCCTGTGTGGAGTCTGAAGCTGTAAGGTGCTGGATTCCATGAACACCTGCAGCTGCTGCCTGGCAGTCTGGCATGGGAATCTCAGAGTGTTGTTCTGTGCCTGTGCAGCAGGAGGCAGTTAAAGACAATGGCAGCTGTGGATATTATGATGGGCCATGTACAAATGTAAAGCCAGGTGCCAGGGCTTATTAGGGGAACATGGAAAATGGAACATACCATTAGGATAGACAAATCCTTGAATAGTGCATCACCACCTCTCAGCTCAAGAAAAATCTAAAAAATCCCAACCAGCCAACCCCAGCAGAACAAGGTTAATCAGCAGTGTAGTATGGCTAAGAGGTTTCATAGACTATTCCATTTGGAAAACGAGAAGTAAGACCAAAACTTGACTGGCTGTGGATTGAAAGAGGAAATAATTGATATTTACTGACAACTGTTGATGTTTCTGACAATATATGAACTTAAGACACATCAGGAAACAGCTTTAAAACAGAAAAGAGTGCTCTTTGGACACATGTATGAAGTATTAAATTCCTTGCCATTGGATGTTGCATAGATCAGAAATCCCCAGGGGCCCAAGAAGAATTTAGACAAAGTAACAGATATTATTAAACACAAAAATCTGATTGTACCCGATGCCTTAAATACAGTTAAATGCCTGGTGGAAGGAATTTGCCTGACATTATGCATCCTATTCCTTATGTTCTTTTCTCGTTAAGCATTCTCTGCTGACCATTGTCAGAGACATGACACGGAGCTTTGATGGATCTGTGGTTTAACTCAGCGTGGCCATACGTACACATAAACTTGTATCCCTTATTCTGCAGCTTTTAATCTGGAAGGTAGTTATTCTGTCACAGAGAAATGACAGCTATGTTTCACTGGCTGACGTGTCCACATTTGAATTTTAACTATAATGAATGATCTGCAATACATAGAGGCTTTGAAGAGGTTTTATAAATACCTTTGCTACTTCTGTAGACTGTGACATCTAACTAAGGAACATACATATTTTACAGCTGGAGTATTTGTGTCACTAGAATCAGCGGCTGTGTCAGCATTTCCACTGGAAGCCCATATTTCAGGGGTTTGTAATTGGACTGTAAAACTTTCCTCCAGCCTCAGACTTGGCACAAACATGCGAGAGTCTGAGCTGATCACCAGCTGGGTCAAGAGGGAATTCCTGCAGGACTTGGGTTTTCTGCACTCTGTGTGTTGCCAGAACAGATCAGGTCCGCCTGGAGCAATCTGTATTGGCCACAGCTAAAGACACTAGATTTGAACCACTGAAACATTCATATGTGGGGATTCTTACTAATGTTCCTAGCAACAAAGAATTTTTCAGAAAGATGCATCTGGAAAAAAGGCTACATTTTCAGTTCCTTCAGATTCTTGTGTCACTGCCTGAAGAGACACCATTTCCATGCAAAGCTCAATGTGAAAATGGCCCTTAACCCTGCTATTCAAAGATGGCACTTGGACAGGCTACATCCATAGCAAAAAGTTCCATCATTTCTAAGGGTAGAGAGGTTCCAAAATGATCAAGTTTGTCTGTACGCATGACCTCAGAAGGCATTCACTCAACATTTACAGATACTTACCTCCAGTCTTTGGTCTTTTATTGTATTCTGATCTTACATAAAGAACAGGAAATAACAGCATCAACAGCTTTTACATTAAAGGAGTACTGTAACAAGTGATTATAGGAAAATACAGATACCTCACAGATGAACAGCTGTCAATATTATAGATGTTTTTTATCCAGTGGTAATAAAGGGCAGTTTATAAAAGTGGTACATTAGACTTAGGTGTTCTAGTTTAGACACACAAATAAAATGCCAGCTAAAAATAAGACTGATTTTCTAAGTGAACTGTTCAGTCTGAGTGTCCCTAATGTCTAGAATGTCACTGTTTCTAAAGATCAGTGTTTTTTTACATCCATCTTAACTTCATTCTTAAGGGTCTGAGCCCTGGCTGCTACGACACTTACAATGCTGACATAGATTGCCAGTGGATTGATATTACTGACGTAAAACCTGGAAATTACATTCTGAAGGTAAGTGTATTGGGAATGGGGAGGTTTGGGGTTTTTTTTGGGAGGGTTTTTTTTTTTTTTTTCCTTCTATTTACATTTGCATCCTTTGAGTTACTGACTGAAACGTGGCAGTAGGCTTTCAGGCACTGTGCTTTCTCCCCTCCAGGTGAGTGTGAACCCCAGCTACCTGGTGCCCGAATCCGATTACTCCAACAACATAGTCCGCTGCGACATCCGCTACACGGGCCACCACGCCTATGCCTCTGGCTGCACAATTTCACCGTGAGTGCCTCCCCACTGATGCTTTTTTCTTCTTTCTCTGTTTTTCCTCTTTCACTGTGCCCCGCTCTTAGTGTTCTGTTTTGTGGGTTTTGGGAATTTTGAAATCTGTGGGCAGTTTGCCCTCACGAAATTGGAATATGTAACATTTTCAAGCCTGCTGTTCCTCTCTGGTCTGCTAGATAGTGACCTCTGGCTCACACACTTTCTTTGTACTTGCACTAAGACCTCTCTAGGATCATTCAATACCCTTTTATACCACCCACACACAACTGAGCAGCTACAGTGCTCTTTAAGACATTCTGCAAAATCCCACACATGCATGTTACTTTGCTGCTGCTGCTGCTTACACAGCAGCCACCCTCTCTGGAACAGTTCTTTCACACACCCTCCATTTACAGTTTTGCTCTTTAAAAGTAAACTATGCCAAAATTTTGCATTTTTTACATTTTTTCCTCCAAAAAGCAAATTCATTTAATAAATGTCATCATGGTAGATCTATTGTATCTTAATATCTGTGAAACACACAGAGAAAAAGCAGGGTAAGCAGTTCTCAGAACACTGTGTTAGTTGCTCATAGGAAATATTTATCAAGAGACTTCATTTGGATTGTGTAAGGAGTGAGTATTAACATTGTGTAGAGGTTCATATGAAACAAATTCCAGAGCAGTAAATGAAAAATAAAACAGATGACCAGTGTATTCTTCTGTAACAGTATCAGTGGAACCCATAGACTGAATTAATATGACTTGCTTAATTAGCCTGTAAAATATCAATTCCTCACTTTGCATTAGGAAATCAGTATTTAAATGAGGCAAACTTATATTTCACGCTTTTAACTTCTAGTCTCCCCATCTTACCTCTGAAAATGTTACTGAGTATATAGAATAATAGAATTGTTAAGGTTGGAAAAAAGGTTAGATGATGAACCTCGGATCACCACCATCCTCACTGCTAAACCATGTTACAAAGTGCCAAATTCATACAGCTTCTGAACATTGCCAGGGATAGCCACCCCACCACTTCCCTGGGTATTCTGCTCTAATGCTTTACAGCCCTTTATGTGAAAAAGTTTCCCCTGATATCCCATCTAAACCATCCCTTGAGGCGTTTCCTCTCATCCTGTCTCACTGGGTACACGGGAAAAGAGACCAACCTATCCCTCACCACGGCCTCCTCCTGGGCAGTAGGGAGCAAGGAGATCCCCCCTCAGCCTCCTCTCCTCCAGGCTAACACCCCATATATGTATGTATATATGTGTACACCATACTCTGTATTTCTCTCAGGTACATATTAATGCAGGGCTAGGGAACAAAGTGCCTGCTCCTGCTGGCTGACCTGTGCTTTCAAGCTGGCAAGTGGGTATTTAGCAGTTCCTCTCCCCGTGCATGCCTGCTCACCTGCATAAAATTGTTTCTCCTCTTTCAACAGATACTGAGAAAGATGCAAGAAATCGATGAGATGGTGCCAAATGTTTTGAAGTGTCATTATACAAACTTCACTAGGATGCAAACACAATAGAGACAAAGCTACAGAACATACACAGATACACCCACACACCTTATTGTGACTTTGAAGCACTTCTGCTGCTTCTCAACCAAAACTTAACTGGATTTTAAGAATCTAAATTGGCATTACTTGTATTGCTATTGAAATGTGTGAAACTGGTGCTTCATGTAGAGATATTTTAATTTTTGATAATCTAACTCATAAGAACACGGGACCATTTTTTAGCTCCTTCAAATTTGGAGTTTCTGTGATAATAGCCTTCAGTGGGAACATTACTGGTGAATGAGTTGAGCAAATTTTAAAATGTAGAAAAAAATGTATGCAAAATGAATTAAATAAAACTCAAGAGAAAGTACTAATGTCAGCTATCTCAGAAAATACCATAATGGAAAACAGATTAAGAGTAATGATACAGTACCATTAAAAATTCTTGCTAGGACACATTGGTATGAAAGAGAGAAGTATGTTCAGTTTTCAAGAAATATTAACATATAGCAGAGAAATACATATATATTATATATATCAGTTATACCCCTGAAAGAAAAGTTATGTTTACATTTTTAATACATTTGAAGTTTTTCCATTTTTTCAAGTGAAAAACAGATGGAATTTTGAAATACACCTTTCATCTGTGAAAATTAATTAAAAAGCTTACCCACCTTTATATGTCCAAGATATTTTTCAAGGTGGGACTTTTAAAAAACTTCTGCAAACTTGATGAGGATAAAAAAATACCTGTCAAGAAATGGGCTCTTGGAGATGATGAAGAGTCCCTGATGTGGTCTTGTGTGAAAAACATCCAACTTGAGCAGGTTAACCATCAAAATAATATAGGCAACTAACTCAGGTGGCACCACAAACAGAAGTAGGTCAGAATCTCTTACAAAGTATTTTTAGCGTGAAGAAAACCTACTACCTGCTTCCCCCTTAAGTACTGTAGTTGACTTTAAAATGTATATCTCAGTATTCAAAATAACAAAGTTTAAAATATACTATATAGAGAAGAAGAGCAAAAGTCAGTGTATATAACATCCTACTTTAGGCTGTTCAGGAACCAAATGCAACATTGTTAAGGGGAAAAACTTCCAGCCCAAATTAATGTTTTTGCTGAACTGCTTAACTGGTGCTGGGTATACTACTCCTCCTCCCATCCCCAAATTATTTTGCTTTTGCAGTGCACCCTGCTGTAAGCTACAGTAGCTGTGATTTTTGTTTTAAACTGTGAAATGACATATCACAAGGGGATCTGGCAGTTTTTTTCAGAAGATTTCTGATCATGTAAAATGAAGAATCTACTTTTGGAACAATGGGACCTAGAAATATTGGTTGGTATTCATTAAATTTGATCAGCAGTTCAAAACACATAATGACATATTGGAAGCTCAATAAATTAAAAAAAAAAAAAAAAGGAAAAAAATGTGCTATTCAATATAGTTAAAAATGATAAATCTGAGGAGTATGGAGAGGTTTTATTATCACTGTTAAGAATACTTCAGGCAGCATCTGGAAATATTTTATGCATTAGACCCCTATGGATTTAATTTGGAAGTTTGATGAATTACCATAATATCCTTCAAGGATCAGCTGTTCTTTAGTACATTTATTTAAGTTTATTTCCACCTAAATCATAACTTGGTTACAAATTTGCACAATTAGAACTTAAAAAGGACCTGAGAACCAGCAACCTGGTGATTACTACCCACCAGTGGGAAAGGGTGCAGAATTACATAATTTACACCTGCAGGTCCCTTTCTGTTTGCTGCGAGTTCCATTTTAGCAATCCGTAACCAGTATGGGCAATGAACAGAAGCAAAATTTGGAAAATTGATTTATGAGAAAACCATTTGTTACATACAGCTGGAAAAAGGAGGGCCTGTTTAAAGTCTAGGCTTCTGAAAGCTCAGCCCAAAGAGTTTTAAGTTTAAGAGGTGTTAAGGGATGCAAGTGCATTCACCTTTCTTATAGATTTAGGTCAAAATTGGGGTCAAAGTCCTGAGAGCAGCTTGGGCAATGGACACAAAAGCTACTGAATGGAAGCCAGGCTGTGGGCACGGGCTGCTTCCTGGGAAGAGGTGGTGTGCTCGTACCTCATTGTGCCTGATGCTGGATGTGGGATATGAGAGCACTAACTGGAGACGGAGCAGCCGCTGGAAGGGGGGAGCTCCTCGCTCTTGACACGCTCCTGCTCACACGTCTGTGCCCAAACTACTTGCAGAACTCCACTGAAGTCAGCAAGGAGGGCCTGGAGCATCTGTGTGGGTGGAACAAGTGGGAATGGCCTCGTTTGGAAAGGTGTTGAATGCTGTAACTTTGAATATTGGGGATATTGGAGCTACGAAAATGTAGCTTTTTTTTCCGTAGCAAAATATTGTATTTGTTTTGAAATGTGTGTTAAGCAACAGGACATTGATGTACAATAGCACAAAAATTGCCTAAGACATGAACAGAAAAACAAAGGATTTTAGGATTAAAAAAAAAAATGAAGGAATGTGACTTTAACCCTGTCTAACTATAGTAAATCACAACGCAGTAGAAGAGTTTATTATATAGCATGTGTAGAAGTAGTTCTAAATAGGGGAGCGCCAACCAGTATTTTCAGTATCTTGGCTCTGCAGATTTGACACCTTACTTTTTGCATACTGGAATATGTTTTTGGGATTATGTGCATTTTTGTTCAAAAGCATTTTTAAAAAAATAGTTTTGGTAAAAGCTTTTATTTTTACAGCAAATTGTATTTGGATTCCATTTTACCAGACATCAGGCTTATTCCCTTATCTTTTAAAAGCATATTGACATTGGTCTCAGTGGGAGCAAATTTAAATTTTGTGAGATTCCTACAATGAATTTGCTCAAATTTCTTCTTGAAAACCCAGAACGTATAAATGTGTATGAAATAATAACCTCCCACATTTCAAATCTTTATGTAAGAATTGCACATAATGTGTGTCAGGCTCATTAAAGGGTTTGTTATGTATTTTTTTTTAATCCTGAAATACATTTGGTATTTGTGAATTTCTAGACAAAAGTGTAACAAAAATGACAGACTGGTCACCAATGGAACCAAAATACTGTGTAGATGACGTTTTTGTGTTAGGAAGTCTACTCGTTTTTTTTTCTCTGCTCCAGAATGAATGCACATATCAAATGTACCTTCCTATTGTCATTCATGCATTGTTTGCAGTGTGCTCATTCAAAACCAGCAGGGTGGTTTTTATAAATGAGACATTGAAAGGTGGTTTATCCTGTGTCTCACAATTATGCCAAAAAGGCATTTTCATTTTCTCCAAATCCTAAAAGGTGCTGAAAGATTTTAACTTGAATTAAAACCAAAGAGTATGTAATTGGGAGGTTTTTATTATGCAACTAAATGCTACAGATACAGTGAAATGCCACTTGTTTTTGCAACTTTCTTGAAGACTTTTCATTATTTCCTTCACTTTTTTTCCAAGGATTCTTAATTTCAGTAACTTTGCATCTTTATCTGAAGAGCTCTAATTTATAATATTCAGGCACTAGCTTTGTATTCTTCATTGCACTTTCATATTCTTGTGTTACATGCCCGTATTATGGTTGCAAGTTTATGTGAAAATGACTTGAATAAAATGTTTCAAGCGTTCTACTTGTTGAAGTATTACACTTTACTGCACAGGCCAGATCCACCTCTCAGTGAGAAGGTTTCAGTTAAGGCTGTTATGTCTACATGAAAATTACGAAAATTCTGTATTGCTGACGTGGTCTCAGAAAAAATTTAAAGGTAGAAACAAGAAATAAGCAATTTCAAGGCATGATAAATTACCCCTTATACTATACAAAGAATTAAACTGTCAAGGCTTAACAGGGGAGGAGGCATATGGTTCATCTAGACATGCAATTTCCTTACCATACCTGTCTTGATACAAACAGGAACTTAAAAAGCACTTTCAGAATTTCTGCTCTAAAAACTGCTTTCACAAAAAGAACATTTGAGCAGTACCTGCTACAAAGTCTATGTACTCAAGAAAACTGACTAACATATTAAACATGCACTTACTCCAAGCACATTTTATCCTGTTATTTACATCCTCCATGTACAAGCCAGTGTCCTGCTGCCTCTTCAATCTGTATGCTAAACTGATGAAACAGTCTGAGTTGTGAAGCATCTCTTGTCCCTTCACTGAGGGACTATTACAGAAGAGCACAGTTAAAAACCTTGAAGATTTGTTCTAAGTCATCAAACACTTAAATTTCAACTAATTGGCACTCTTGGCTTCATGTAAATGGAGACAAAACCAATGTAGTCTTTTAAAATTCATAAAATAAATGTAGAATTATCTCAGATATAACCCACTTTGTGTAATGTCTCTCTATATAAAAAGTATTTCCTATCCTACTACTAAGAGCTTCAAACTGAGAATTCCTCCAAGTGCTATTCCTACAGCACAGAACTGCAGTGGATCAGAATCTTTGAAAATACAAAAATGCAGTAAAAATTGCATATGATAATTGCAGAAAGTATATTCAAATCTATTTAAAATAAAGCATCTCCCAGTTCCACCCATTTTTATATTAGATCACCTGCCTAGTATCACAAAATTATCTACCACTAGTCTACATTCACAAAGCATTCACTCAAGAAAGTATTGCTGTAACTGAATTTTCATTCAAGCCCCATTTTTTCCTGATGTAATAATTCCATAAAAACTGATTAAAGAAATATTTATGCCTGTTTGGAAGTCTACAAAATCAATAATATGCCTATTTGCTGTTAAAAAAAAACAATCACATTTAAACGTGTGATGACTGTCTTAAAAGAAGACTGAAAAATCTGAGATTGTTTGTTGGTAAGCCTGAAATGAAAAAATTGCAGCTGAAGCAGTCTAGTAGTATCTGTCGGTAAGCATCTGGCTAAAGACATTTCTTCTCTGGTATGGTGCTGAACTGAAAGGCATGGCTCTCAGCATTTTAAAGTCTAATCATCACAGAAAGAAATAACTTCCCATGTCACTATAAAAATAAATTGGTAGCTCTTTGTGAGAGGTCTCTGTCTAAACAGTGCTACAGATACGAGTTAAGTTAAAATCACATATATGCTGAACGTGTTATGTTGTTACAATGAAGAGAAAACATTCTAAACTTTATCAACAACCTCCAGGCAAGTTCACTTGGTTTATCAGTTCACAAATAAATTGCCCAGTTACACGTAAAAGATGTTATCAAGCCTCCACCATCACTACTCATTTGTGTAATGTATTAAGGCTGTGATCCAGGTGAGTCACTAAGCACCAGCAGAAAGTAGCAGTAACCCATTAAAATATGAAGCAATGCCAGTATCCTAATCTCTCTTCTTTCATTCATGTTCAGTATATGTTATCTTTTTTCTTTTCTTTAAAGTAAGAGCTCACAAGTATTTCTGAAGAAAAAAAGGGATGTTTTGATAAGTCAGGCTTCCTTCAGGGAGAATTCTGTGGCCACAAATTACAGCTGTAATAATGCAGTAAGAAACTTGCTCAAATGCCAAGATAAACCAATGCTCCTAGATCTTTTAAGCACATGCAAAAAAACACTTTACAACATTGGCTCCTTACAGTCTTGAGGTTTTTTCCCAAACTATCTGCAATCTTAGGGTTTTGAACCTTAAACAAGGCACTCATCTGCTAAAAGAAAGGTAATCTATCCATGAAAAACTGTTTACAGCTGATGTCATCTACCAAAAGACATCTCTTGCCTTACACTGGAAGCAGTGAAGTTACATGCCAAACCTTTGTTTGGTGTGGCATTCATCTAGGATTTACTTACTTTTTTAATTTAAAGCTTTAAGGATTAACATATACATCTGAAATCTTGAAGTCTGTAGAAAGCAGGTAAATGCATAGCTTTTTCTGTTAAATATAACCCTACAAAACCACAGTAAACATGTTCCTGTGCTTTATTTTGAAACTTCTGGCCTTAAATTCTGCTCCATACATTACAGTGAAAACAAGAGCAACAAAACCACTTTGAAATGGGAGGTTGTTTGAATTTCTCATTCCTCTGGGAGGCAATGCCATTAAATACAGTATTACATATACTGACATTTGTTCAGTATATAGAAAAAAAAGCCTAAGTGGGGCAAGCCATGCCTAAATATTAATACAGAACAGACCAACTTGAAGGTTTAGTCTTCAGGAACTTAACACAAGATGGGACGTGCAGTATTACCTGGCTTCAGTAAAGGGCTAGGATCCTCATACTGCTGTCAACATTTTCTAATGCAGCCCAGGAGCCTGCTGGCTTTGGCTGACACAGAAAAAGAGTGGGTTTTTCCAGACTGCAGTATGTAGGAAGGCCATCGACACCTTAAGGGATGACATATTCTACAAGTCTGCAGGGATTTAGGAGCAGACAAATCTGAAGAAAGGAAATTGATAAAGGATTATTAAACACCATAAGCTACACTATCACAAGATATCGTTGAGCTGTGAAACTGGAAGCTTGAAGAGATGGGAGCTGTATGACCTATCACTGTGTGCTCCCTCTATCAGCATCCCTTTCTGATTACTTTCAAAGATACCAAGTTAGATGGGCATTTGGGGTGATGCAGGGCTATCCTTAGGCATCTCAAAATGCTACATAAATAGTACAATCCAGTCATTTACCAAGCCTATGAATTGATGTGATAATGAAAGGTAACTATATTGAAATAAATGACACTATTAAAGATTAATTACATCTTCAGAATTTCTTTCAATTAGGTAGTAGGAGAAGCACCTGATCAAGCATTCAATTAACATTTTTGTCATATCCCAATCAGATGAACTCCCAGTGTCAGACTGGCACTTAACAGTCAGATGTTTCTTAGCGTAAAAACTTTTTCAGGTTTTCACATTCTTTCAGAAAGTGCAGGACACATGTATTGAAGAATCCAGACAAATCTACCAGAATAAGACGCCTTTTAATTTCTTCAAATTGGCAGTATAATCAGAGGATAAAGAACATAATTTAAAAGCATATTTTATTCTCTCCAGAAATTTTCATATTATGCTTACAACTGACTGACTTTTCCAGCTAACCAATACACTGATGAGTTTATGAATTCTCTTCAAGTTTAAGAATCTTTTACTTTGTCTCAGCTGAGATGATGTATACAATCCTTTCTTTTGACAACCAAATTATCATATAAAATATGTTTTTTTACATACAAAAAAACCCCTTCCAAACCCCTCTTCAAAAAATCTGTACTATTCCAGGACACAAATTATGTTCCTAAAACCCTTTGATTCACTTTTGGGTACATTTAATGAATGGTAGCACTACATAATGGGACTTATGAACCAACACCAAATGGCCATTACATTAATCAACAGACAGCACACAGAATGAATGAAACTTGGTATTTTGAGATGGCAAATAATACCAGTTGCAATTTTGCAGGTTGCACAGGACATAGACAGTACAACAAAGATGTTTAAACAGCAGTTGCAAAAAATTTTTTCTTTGAACCTCCATTTACATATAGTCTAGTCATCAAATTTAATCTTTTTCCCCTGGAATGCTGTAATTTGAGACATTTGCTCTCTGCGTCTCCTGCTTGCTTCCCATGAAGGATGAAGAGGCTGCTCCGAAAGTGTTTTCTTATTGTTGCATTTAATACCCCCTGAATCTTTTGCAAATGGTTTCTTCTTGAGCCTTGTTTCATTTTTCAGAAAACCTGTGCAAGTACAAAACAAAACATTAACTACATCATGAACCTCCATAAAAATATTCAAACTACCTTGGGATTGCAGGCATTTTCAAAAATTTCATAATGAGCCATGGGGAACACAGTCACCTGAATATTCACATTTTTTCATCCTGCAGCCTGGTAAATTGCCATTCGGTAGACTGCAGATAGTTAGGATTTATTAATATTGATTACACTCAAAATTTGTGTAGATAAACATTCAGCACATTATAAATGTTTTTCTTCACAATAAACAATGTAACTCAATATGACTGAAAATATATTCTCAATCCGATGAACTCTAAAATGGTACCACAGAATATAAACGGAATAAAATATTCCATATTCAGGAACTATTGAAGGAGTTACTTATAAGTTACTAGTTACATAGAACGATCTGGTATCTTTACCTGTGCACAAGTAACATTAACTGACAGATAGAAGAACACTATCCACTGTAAACCTTATATGAATATCTAATATGAGAAAATAGAAAATAGCGCACAATATCCACAGTTTCAAATGAAAGCTGAACAGTTTGACTACTTTAACAACAAATGTTAAAATATGTGCCACAAACTTGAAAATAAACAAATACATCCCATCATGAATAGACCCCAAAGCAAAAAAATTTCAAAATGTTTTTTCTCTCCTAATTTTATCAAGTTAAGTAATACATACCTGTTCTTTCATTTTTGAGAGGCTGGTCTGTAGTATTTCTAAAAACAAAAGAGAAATTAAGATTTTTTTCAAAAAAATTGTAAGACTACAAACACCTATGAATAAAGAATCATCACCAATACACTCATGAAGTAACTTTTCAAACATATAAGCTTCTTTAATACTGCTCCACCCATGTTAACAAAGAAGTAGAAGTATTCAGAAGTGATTGAATTTGGGTGTATGTCTAGTTAGGAATCCTACGGCTAAATTTGTGAATATAAAAAAAAAGTATTGACAAGGAAGCTTAAAAATACTATAGAATAGTTTCTATGAAAACGTTCTAAGGTTTAATGGGCTAAAATTCTCTTTGTTTAATAAAGACTACTAGTAATCACAAACATTCCATTACTGCAAAGAAGGGAGAGAATGGAGAACATAACATGGGGAAAAGGTTTACCTTCTTCTGTTCTGAGATTTCTGACTGGTGGTAGACAAAGAACTGCAGAACACTGACTCCAGCTTGCCTGCTTTTGCAAGTGGCTTTCTCTCTTCCATGATCAAATCTTGCACTGTCCCAGACACTGTGCTCTTTTCTGTTTTCATGACATTTTTCTGAACACTACCTTGTTCTTTTGTTGAAGAAACATTAACTGCTGCTGCTTTTTTCTTTTTTTTCACTTTGCCAATGAAGAAGTCATCATTGCTGTCACTGTCAGAATCTGATGACTCATTGTAAAACCTCTCTTCAGTACTATCATCGAAGTACTCCTTTTCATTGGGATGCTCTTGGTCACTATCATCAATTACTTCTTTTATTGCATTTAATTTGTTCATACTCATATTTTCTTTCCTTTTTTGATAGTCAAGTTTCTTTCCTGCTTTGCTTTGAGTAACTGTTTGCACTTCTACTGCCTGAAATGAAGATTCTTCTGGAGCACATGCCCTCTCCATTTCCACAGTTTTCTGCTTAGATTCACTCTCACAGATCTCTTCAACCACCTTGTCAGTTCCTATTTTCACGCCTGGTTTTGTTTTGTGTTCACATCCTTGCTGTTTCTGAGGCTGCTTATTAGAAGCCTGGTCATCCAAGTTGCTATTGGAATGTTGTGCTGATTTAGGCTGTTCTTCTGACTGATCCTTTTTCATAGGAGTGGCTTTGTCTGGATTCTTTCTTGCATCCTTAAAAGCTTTAACAGCAGCTGTACAAGAGGCAGAAAAATATTTTGTTGCAGCTACACATGAATTTACGTAAGTTATTTTTATATAATAAAATATTTTTGCAACTTATGTGTGCTGTATTGAGCATATTTTGAATGTCCTTATGAATTATTTACCAAACACATGGGACAACAGATATCTTAGAATACAGTATTAATGGAAGTGAAAGAAAAATCCTTGAAAACATTATGAATTAAATACACTACAAAATTTGGGTTAAACTGTAAACTCTTTCAAAAAACAATCTGCAGCTGATAATCATGTTCACTTAGGGCACTACTGTGTAAAATTGCAAACTAATATTATTTTTTTCATATATAATTAAATGGGTATATGATATGCTCATATCAATAACACAGCTTTGTTATTAATGAAGAAACTTGGTGACATTACTACTAGGCCTTGACTGTTTTAAACATTAATTTTAGGTGGAAAATTCCAGTTTCAAGAGAACAAGAGAAAGCCTACATAGCCAGGAAAGATACTCAAGTGATTCTGAGGACAGTTTTCAGGGAAGATTAGGAAAGTAATTCGCAAAACCTTTTAGGTGCCCTCAAAAACCCAGTTGTAATGATCCATTTATGTTCCTATCTAATTCAGAAACACTCCATTACATCTATTTGATTTTTAGAATTCCCATTATAAGCTCTGTTTGTTCAACATCCTGTATTGAATATAAGTAACATTGTAAGCTGTCATATATAAAACCATATAAATTTCAAGCCATATAAATGGTTTCAAGTTTGTGGCTTGGTTCACTTCTGCTAGCTAGGCTAATTACAGAAGCTTTTGGTTTTGTGGGTTTTTTTACTTTTGTTCACATCAGAAATATACATGAACAAGGTAACACACCAGCAACCTACAGATATAGTAAAAACTTCAATAAAATGTTTCATACCTTTAAGTTCAACAAATCTGGGCTTCAAGGTGGGGTGTGTTGCAAGTCTTGCCATGGCTCGCTCAGCTGCAGTACAGTTTGGCTGCACAAGAAAAATTCAAAGGTGTGAAGTCAACAGAACAGCCAACTTGCACAGATCTGTGTCAGTTATGATACAATGCATATTAATGGGATTCTCACCAGGAACAAGTATTTTATTTTTCATGTACTGCCGTCATTCTAAATGCATTAAAATCTGGCTGCCCAAACACTGACAGAAACGTAGCAGATGTACATGTGATATTTCTCACAAAAACATGATTTACATTTTCTTTAAAACATACTGGACACATCATTCACTGATTTTACATTTACTATTTCATACAAGTGCAAAGAAAATTCACAAAATTGCTGAATAAAGAACATCATACTGGTAGAAGGCATTCTGCCTTCAACAGCCTGCAAGAATTACAGTATTGATCCCATAAAAATTGGCAAAATGACATAGCGGATATTGAAGGAATATACAAAAAATGTTGAAAGGCAGCCTCTAACTTGACCAGACAGACTAATAACCTTAAACTTGATGTAGTAGAATACTGGAACTCTGCAAACTGATTCAAAGAAGAAATATGATCTTCTTGCTTCAATTCAACCACAAAAACAACAACAACAACAGCAACAAAAGAGAAAAGAAGGAATTGCTTCTATTCTGACTTCCTCATTTATATACTGGAAATCACAGGCATGACATGTTGTAAAAACCCTCATTTTCAGGTTCTTGTCATCACTCTGCTTGAAAAACAAAATGAAAGTTATCTAAGTCTTTTCTGAAGACAGCTGTCTTCTGTTTTGGTTTTTTTCTGTGTGACTGTTTGTTTGTTTCCTTACATTCTTTTTTGAAAGGAGGAAAAGCAGGTCTAACAGATTTGTAAAACATACGTTTATCAAGAAGATTTCTTAAAGCCTGCAGTGGAATTCTCTGTGAAAAGTCAGACAAAAGACATATCTTTCTCTGTTCCTCCTAGTGGTACTGCAATGAATACATGTCCAAATTATTTCTGTGATTCCAGCTTTGCACTATAGAAGTATCACAGCAGAAGCCACCAGAACCAAGAGATGATTAGATTCATAAAGAACCAGATGAATGCCCTGTGATGCAACCTGACCTGATTTTGGTGCCATCAACTCAACAGTGCATGCTGCCTCTCCTGTCCTAAGCAATCACCATAGCAGATGGAGCCCAAGCCACAGGTGCTACCTGGTAGATAACAAGAAGTGGTACTGGGATAGAGTTAACATGCTTCATAGCAGACAAGATGGTGCTGTGCTTTGGATTTGTGACTAAAACATTTAGAGTTGGCAAACACATCACTGTTTTAGTTACTGCTGAGCAGTGCTTGCACAGCATCAAGGCCTTCTCTTGTTCTGCCTCTACCACACCCCTAGCATGGCAGATCCACATGGACCAAAAGGACATCAAGTCCTTTTCAAGTCATGCCTAGCAATAAAAGTTTGAGGTAACAAAGAGGTATGGGGTTTGTGGTTATGATATTTAGCTTCCCAAGTAGCCATTATGTGAAGTGAAGCCCTGCTCTCTGGATGTGGTTAAATGTCTGCCTGCCAAAAGGAAGTGGTGAATAAATTCCTTCTTCTCCTTTCCTTGCACATACAGCTTTGAATCCCTCCTTGAGCTGTCTTTATCTGAAGAAAGAAGTTTTTCTGACTTCTGCTCTTGGGATGCTCTCCCCATCCTGCAGAGGTGGGGTGAGTGAGCAGCTGCTGGGTGCTTAGCTGCTGGCTGGGGTCAAACTATCACAACACACATGATAACCAATACATCAGCAATTCACATTTAAAGCAGCTGTCATGATCCTCGTAAGACTGCTCAGTGATGAATGTTACTTGTTTGCATGTCCATTTTCTTCCAGTAGGACCATGTGACTGTAAACAGTTACATATTTATTGCATAAAGACAGATGGGACACTTCCCACCAACTGCTAGTGCAGGACTGTCACTCTCAGAGCTTTGGTCTGAAGGAAACAGAGCAAAAGAAGGCACAATAAGAACACCAGTCAGTACTTCTAAATGCAAAAACATTTAATTGGTTTGCCAACCATAAATCTTCTTCCTCAACCAGTACAAAGCAAATCCCATTTTGTAATTCTTTTGCCATAGTTTTAGAGCTTTTAAAGTATAGTCAGCCATATTTCATGTTTGAAGTGCAGAGCATCGGGGAATTCTAGTACTTTTCTTTCCTCTCAAGTATCTGCTACTACAACATTATTTCTTAAGGTCAAAAAATGTTCTGGAAAAGTGTTCTCTCTGAAGACTGTCTATACAGCTATAAGCACTGGCCAGAGGGGATAGGTCAAAAGATGTGTCCATTTCCAAGGGCCACTGACAGGCTTATTTCCAGGCTAGCTTAGCTCTGAATTTTGATCCCCATGTGACAGTGCTGCATGCTGCCACCAGATTCTTGGGACAGAAAGCTCACATTTCTGAAGATCATATGCTATTTTCTTTGGAGATTTTCCTATAGCTGGAAAATCTATTTCTGAACATAATTAATACACTTTTCCCCTCAGCTACTTCCTGTGGGTTTTCAAAGAATATACCATGAAGTTCAGAATGCAGCAGCAGCTTCTGTGCAACATCTGGTGTCTTTTAATTCAAGTATTTATAGAAAAGCTTTAAGCATATATAGGCCAACCCATATGGAATAACCACATTTTTTCCTTAGATTAAAATACTTCACAAACACTACTCACACTGATAGCCACCAGCTAACAAACGCACAATATGATATTCAAATTCTCTGAAATTTCTCATTTGTCTGTGCATGGGTTTTTTGGTTTTGCTTTGGTTTGGGGTCTTTTTGGCACAGCCCATGCTCAATTTATTTTCCCACAAGTATTTTCCAGTATATAAAATGTTACAGAAAAAAACTTAACAAAGAAACATCAATTGTCTTTACAAGGAAGAACACTTTTTTCCCCCCTTCCCATCCCTTGGATGTTTCATTAGATACTAGAATTGTACACATTTATTCTGACACACTCCTGCTACTTCTTGTATTATTTTGCACTACTTATTTTTTATGCAAGAATGTGCTAATACTTTCTACAGGAACGTTCTTCCTTCTTCAGTGTGCAACTGAGGCACTGGAAAATGAACAAAGCAACAGAGCAGTGTATAGTCGCATTTCATAGTGAGAAATTTTAAGTTACTGTGCTGGTTGAGGCTAGGGTAGAGCTTATTTCCTCCCCAGTGGCTGGTATGGGGCTTTGTTTTGGATTTGTGCTGAACACAGGGTTGATGATACAGAGATTTTTTGTTATTGCTGAGCAGGGCTTATACAGAGCTAAGGCCTTTTCTGCTTTTGTATTTCCATGCTGGTGAGGAAGCTGGGGGTGCCTGGGAGGCTGGGAGGAAACACAGCTGGGACAGGTGACCCCACCTGACCCAAGGGTTATTCCAGGTATGGGACATCGTGGTCACTACATAAAGCAGTAGTAAGGGGGGCAAAAGGAGGAACTGGGGGCACACTGGAGTGATACTGTTTGTCTTCCCAAACACATCTTCCCTGTCACATCTGATGGAGCCTCCTACTCTCCTGGAGATGGCTGAACACCTGCCTGGCATAGGAAGCACTGAATTCACTTCTTGCTTTGCTCTGCTATTGCACACAGCTTTTGCTTTCTGTATTAAACTGTCTTTATCTCCCCATGAGTTTTCTAGCTTTTATCCTTCCAATTCTATCCCTGATCCTGCTGATGGGTGCAGGAGTGAGTGAGCAGCTGCCTGGTACTAGGTGCTGTCTAGGGTTAAACCATCTGAAGGCAATCTCCTCTATCTTGGTAAATAATGAATTATTTCTGCAAATATTATTAAAAGCATGTATTATCAAACACTTATGTAAACCCCACATAAGAAAGACAAAATTGGCAAATAGTGGCAATGACTACGAAGAGAATGGACATGACAAACTTACAAAGATGAAAGCAGATTCACAATGCAAGTTTTTCCACGTGCTGGAAAAGGGGTCAGAAGTTTGTAATGGCTCTGAGATCTGGAACCACAGAGTAAAAAGAAGGAGCAGTGGGATGTAAACATCAGGCAGAAGCTGTATGGGTAGAACCTGCTTCATAAAAAGCAGGTAATAAAGTGAGAATGAGAATGAGTGTCTCATGGTCTTGAGGCAGATGGGATTACAGGAGCTGAATGGTATGCCTTGGTAGTATGCCTGAGTAGAGCTTCAGGATGAATTAAAGGGCAGAAACCTGTGATTAATCTGAGAACATGAAATATAGACTTTTGACCATCGCTTTATTCTGAATAATCTTTCTGTTCCAAGACTACTTTTATCTGTACCCTCTCTGCTATAGTTATAATCAAAAACAGGAAAGAGGTCATACTTCTGCTCTTCAACTGACTTCTGCATAAAAGGGAATTGCCTCATTACAAATCTCATCAGAAACAAGGCTGCTATTAGAAGTTATCATAATGTTATTACTATAAGGACAACAACTAGAGTTGCACATGGGAGAGAGTGCTACCAAACTGGCAATGCTTTGTGGCTCTGCATCTGTCATTAGTCAGTTATTTAAAACAACAACATTCAAATGGAGACAGCAAGAAATCCCACCAGAAAGAAAGCAGTACATGGCAAAAACTGTGACACAGAAACCAACCTTGGAGAATGTCATACTAGTTTCTAAACTATCTAGAAGTGCAGTTTAATTTCAAATGTTAACAACACCCTGATTTTAAGAAGAAGAAGAAGAAAAGAAAAAAAAAAAGAGTCAATACTAACTAGAGTAAGCATTAAAAAGGTAACACCTCATTCTGGGCCAGAACAAGATGTCATTGCAATACCCTTTATAGCAGCTTGGGAGAAGAACTCTCTATTAAAAAACTGCAAAACCAAAAAAACCCAAAAAGCCTAGAAAACCTGTTAATCCACACATTCTTTATAAAAACTTATAAAACACTAACTAGTTACAGCTGTCCTTCATAACAGCAGATGTGATGAATGTGCAGTCACAGGGTGGTTGAAGGTGCCAAATCATGGCTGCCACCCAAGTCCATACCATGACCTCATACTACTTTGGAACAAGATTTGAGAGAAGTTACTTTCTGACTGTGAAATGCAGCTAGCTCTCCCTCTTGCTTTATGTCTGTAAGACATACAGCATGTGATTTGTGGCCTTTAGATTTGCTATGGGAGGCAACTGGTTCATGGTATCACTCATGGCAGCACTGCTATCTCTCAGCTCCTGACAGCAAAGGGTTAGTTACTGACTGTGTCTCACATAAATGATGACAAATTATTTACTCATCATCTGACAAAACCTCTCATTTTTATAATAATCTACTACTTTGTTTGCACTCAAGTTTTAACTACTTTGAACATAACACCAAAATGATCAAACAGCTGTTAACTAACATTTATAAAGGCTTAATAGCATGACAGGTGAGAAGTTCTTACAGAAATTAATTCTTTACATATCTCAAGAAATCATCCAAGTTTCAGCAGAATTTTTTTGAATTATATGATATAAAATTTTTAAAATAGGCTGATGAAAAATTTTCATTTGAAACTAGAAAATCTTAACAGATCTAAAACCTTTGCAAAAACTCATCAAGACAATGTTCTGTGATAGAACTACAAAATTAAAATCTAACAATTTCTTAAAAACATCAAGATATACAAGTCAGCTTGTTTATTATTCTTTTCAATGCTTGCCATAGTTTATATTCATTTACATTGTTTTCTTTTATCAAGGTAATTGAACCATGAAAGTATTTGGATATTTACTTTATTTATCTTGAAACCCATGGTGGGTTGACCTGGGTTGGATGCCAGATGCCCAGTGAAGCTGTTTTATCACTCCCTTCCTCAGCAGAACAAAGAAGAGAAAACACAATGAAAGATTCATGGGTCAAGATATGGATGGGGAGAGAACACTAACCAAGTACCACAATGGGCAAAACAGACTCAGCTTGGGGAAGTATTAATACAATTTATTGCCAATTAAATAAGAATAAGGTAATGAGAACTGAAAAATTAATCTTAAAATGCCTTCCTCTCCACTTCTTCCCACGCTCAACTTCACTTGCTATTTTCTCTGTCTCCTCCACCCCAATGGCACAGGGAGATAGGAAATGGGGGACTGTGGGTCAGTTCACATATTGTTTCTGCTGCTCCCTCCTCAGCTCAATGCCTGAAGCACCTCCTCCCCTCCTTCTTCATGGCTCTTTCTCCCACATATTCTCACTACTCTTCCCTGGCTGCAATTGCTCCTGTGCATCCCCTCCCCCATCCTTTTTAACTCTGTTATCCCAGAGGTGCTGCCATCATTGCTGAAGGGCTCAGTCTTGGCCAGTGGTGGGTCCATCCTGGAGCTGGATGGCATTGGCTCCATCAGACACAAGGCAAGCTTCTGGTCCCTTCTCACAGAAGCCAGCCCTGTAGCCAGCCCATTTACTAAAACCTTGCCATGCAAACCCAACACAAAACATTATAAAGAGCATTATGAAACTAAAGACCCATGGCAACATGAGGTGCATGGCAACATGGACAATCTTTTTTCTCATATGTAAAACTACACACAACAGAGGGCAGAAGTCTGAAAAATCTATGAGCTTAGGCTGCCAGCAGCAGCACTGATTCAACTCATCACTGCCTACCACAGACTTGAATCCAGCATCAGGGAACAGCATGAGACACTTCTAAATACTACCAAGGTGCTTATACTGCTCTAGTTTTATTTGGATGTCTGAACCAAAGGTATCCTTTTCCCAAGAGATTTGCTCACTTAGATTCACGTTCCTTTCCACATTCAGTTTGTCTTGTCTTGTTTTCTGGCTTGTCTTTTACCAACAAGAAGTCTGATGTATAAACATGTTTCTATCACTCCCCTTCTTCTTTTAAAATAAGAGCTCCAAATAGGTCATAGATTCAAACAAAAATAGATTATCTGCTGTTCTTTACCATATGCATGATAAGAAATACCTATAATCTAAGCATTTTAAGAGATTCACAGGCTCTTTAAAAAGCCTAGCACGTTGCAGATGTTAGATGACTGTATTTAATATGAGTATAAAAGAGTCAATAGAGTTTCTCTGGACTAACCTGTTACAATTAATTTAGCCAGGCATAGAGGTGTGAAGTAAATGCTTATTTTTCAGATTCAGAAATGGCCGAAGAAAAATGGAATCTTTCATCCCAAACTATCAGAGTGATCTACAGCAGAGTCTGGCATAAACCCCAGACCTGCCCAAGTACAAATTATATACTTAATCTTCTGTACTTCTCTCCTTTTTCTCTTTATGTAAAAAAACTATTCTTATGATTGTTTCAATAAAGAAAAGTCAGGAAAAAAAGGTCAAGATTAAAGTAGGCAAGAATTCTTAATTATTTCTTTATGGAGAACAGGGTCAATTCTAGGTGTAAGTGGAAATATCAAGATTGTGAAAAAATTCAGATGCTTCTAACTCATGATTTTTTCCAAGACTAGTAAGGCAATGTGTCTATAATCATCTCAATGTACACATCAAAACAAACAAACAAACAAACAACTTCTTAAGGTTATGAAAGAAGACAAAGTGAGCACTGTGACAACTCCTCCCCCAAGTTGACCTGTAAGAAAACCTAGAAGAATGCTGAATATTACTTAATGCAATAGAAAACTGTAGATAAATTCCAAGTGGAAGAGTTGTGAAGGGAGTGCTCCCTAAGTTAGAGTCTAAAAAAGTTATTATTAAATATCAGTGATCTAAAAAATATTACATAACTTAAATTGTACATGGACAATTGACCAGGATAAAATACATGCAGTTATGACATATAAATGTAAAATCAAACACAAAGTATAGGAGTACAAATTCTGTATGTTTTTGCTTATTTTTTATATATAGCTTTCTAGAAAATATATGCCTTTTATATATTTTGATATCTGAAGAGCTGAGGCATAGTATTATTATAAAATATATGCAACTTCTCAAATTGCATAAACAATTTTGGGGGAGAGCATAGCTGGCACTAAAAAACCCACCCAAACCTCACACAAAAAACAAAGCAAACACTCCAACCCAAAACGTCAATAGACAATCATATTGAGAGATTAAACTGTAAATCAAAAAAAGATTATACAGAAACCCTGAAAAAAAAGATGTACTTCAGCAGAATAGAAACAAAACACATCTTGGATAACAACAGGCAGTAGCTGTAAGAAAGTTCTTTGCCACAGAATTCAGGTAGTCTTAAGAGAAGAAAATTAAATTTGGAGAATGCATCATAAACAAATTAGCTGGACACCAAGTATATATCAGATCTGAAACCACAAATGACTTTTACAAAAATGTGAAGTTGAGATAATTTCTTGTAACTGGCAATCTTGAACGAGGGTCTAAAAAATAAAAACAGGCTGTTGTTTATTAACTCTGAATAGAGTCTAGCTAAGTAATATAAAAATGAAATCTGAAAGCAGCATTTTTTAGAAAAAAAAAAAATTATTATTTATACTTGTTATAGAATAGAGAGCAGAAACACCAAGGAGACTAACAACACTCAGGCAGTGCTGTAAACCAAGCAGTAAACAGAATTCTCTGACTTCGCTCTAACCTGAATGCATCTGAACTCCCATGAGTCAGATGTGCACTATGGGACTGTCCAAAGACTGAGTGGAGCTCATGGCAGCAGCTAAATCAGTAATACAGGGATGCCCTCTGTATTATTAAAACTATTATAACGGGCCAGAAAGTTCAAAATATTCTGTCTTGGATGAACCAAAGAAGTTTCACAACTGAGACACTCACAACTCTCCCTATGACATCAACATGCTCAGACAAAACTCTCTACCCAACTATGAGGGATGTAATCTTGCGATATCCTTACAATATTTCACTTTAAAACAGATGCTCAAACCTCAAGTCTGATACTGCACCATAAGTATAAATACATATGAACATAAGTTTATAGCAAAGAAAGGAGACGTAGTTGAGTTCTTCAAATTTAAAACAGATGTAATCCTTCAAAACCAGCTAATGTTTCAAAAACAAGCGCTACTTAAATCAGGTATATTTCAGATAATTTAGAACATAAAGGGAAAAAAAATTATCCCTGTGGACAAACCTTGTCTTGCTCAGACCTTTCCATCTGCGAGCATTACCACCAGGGAACATACCCATATATAACTAAAGTATTGTCAGGTTAATGTTTTCAGATAAAACTCTCAGGAGAGATGTACTTCTGTTGAAGGAACTAAGACAGCCAGGGATTTGGAGGCACAGATGACTTAAAAAACTTCACAAGCACCATATACACTAACCAGGGTTAGTCCAGGTTCTCATGTGCTACTCAAGACAGCATTTCTTGGCATACCACATTGCAATTTGCGTGCATGATTGAAAACAGACTTTTTTTTAAAAATATATATGTCTTTCAGACTTTTTCTGAAAAAGACAATGGAAATGCAAGTTCAGTTCACTGAAAAGCTATTAAAACATCAGAGTGAAATATGCCAGTTCTCTGGCCACAAAACCTAGATTTTCCGTCATTAAGTCTACTGACTTAATGCATTCGAGACATACTCTAATGATAAACACATGTCAGATACATATGTAATCCCAGGTATGACCTGAGCACATCAGCAGAGAATGGATGTAAAATGGAGATAATCCTGGGTGTTCAGATTTAAGAGCAGGCATTTCACTATATGCACCTTCTAGGCTATTACATAGTTATTACTTTGACATGCTGTTTTCCTAACGTGCAACAACTGAACCACTGCAATCATCTGGCAGTTATATGAACTCCAAAACCAAGAAAAACTAGATCATCATCACTTGAAATTTAATGCTGTCATACTTCCATTAAGTCACTAGTTACCTCCAGTTTTCCATACTTTGTTTTGCCTACCAATATTGCCAGAGAGGTGCAATAGGCTGTAAACTTATGCTGTTATTTTATCAAGCTCTAACATTTTCACGTGGATGGCCTTAGCAGCTATATTCACTGGCATTCCAATAAATGAGAATTTTCTTTAAAAATAATTCCAATAATTCAGGAACATCTTCTACAGTTTCAGGGAACAGTGGCTCTAGAACTTCTCTTCTAGTTTTCCAGTGTTAACAACAGATAGATGCGCTTCCTAACGAGTTGAAAAAGCCTTCTTAATTCCATAACATTTGTTTTAGTTTTTTTATTTTTAGAAGTATCTACTTCTTATTAGTGAATTGGGCACTTAAGAAATTTACCTGGACAGGAGAGATAGGAAGAAATCAGAATAATGTACTTTATTTTTACATAATATATATATGTAATGAAAAACTGATAGAGTTTCGTTTGTAAAAATAAGAGGAGCATAAGATACCAGCAGCTGGTTTTCATTTTCAGAAATATCAGGAATGTCAGATTTTTTTTCAGATTTTGCAATGCAATTCTGAGTCACACTACAAAGCAAATATACAGAAAGATTTTTCCAGTTAATAATGCACAAGGAACTGTTAGACTTTAACATAAGTAATCACACTTGTTTATATAATATTAAAGATATCTTAACACTTAAAATTCTCTTAAGCAAGCAACCACAACAATGTTTAAACTCATGTAAATTCTACCTTATGTTGTATCCCTGCATTTCTCTTCTAGTAAGGAGTGCACTCACACTATCATAGTGCCAACTCTATTGTGCTTCTCAAAACAAGACCAAGACATAATAAACTATGGCCATTTTCCCTTCCAGGGTTCACTGGTCTTTATTTCTCATATACACACACTCATGAAAAAAAGCCTTTCTGCTGGAAGTTAATGCTCTTAAAGCCAGCTACAGGAACCTTAATTGAAATTACCCAATGAGTATCAATTCTCAGAGGATTTACAGATAGATGACAAGAAGAGGAAACATTTTGCTTTGTCATTTGGTTGCACAAATCCATCTCCCTGCCCCTTCATGCGGATCAACTTTACAAACTGATTACTTTCCCTATGGATACATAAAAGATACAATACAAAATTTCTGGTTTTAAAATTAAGAATAACTGAATTAAGAATAACTGAAACCACTCACTCTTATTATCTGTCCTAAATTCGTAGCTTCTCTAGTCTCATTGAATACTGTACTTTTGTGACAGTTGGAACTTCCAGCTAAAACACTTCTGAGTGCTTTTTTTTTCTGGTAATATCTTAGAGCTGTTAATGTACAGTGCTTCACAGAAAGTACCACTCTTGTGCGTGTACATCACACCCCAATATCCCTGTAAAGATGGTAAATTGCATAAGGTATCTGAAGACCTGGTTGAAGAAGGGTATCTTCAGTGATAACAATACATGTCAGGAATTCTAGTTCCCTGCCATTATTGTTTTCAGTGCAAGGGTTAATGTGAAAGTATTCATAATTTACACTCTTTCCCTGTACCTTAGTATTGGAGGTGTCAGTCAACTGCAGCCAGTCTGATTTACCTTCATTACTTGTTGGATCCTTGGCCTGTAAAAGACATCCTGAAAAGCAGCCACATGCTCCCTGTGTGTCACATCAATGTTAATTTGATGTTTCTCCATGCATATAACCTTCTCTTATGCTTTAAAACATTATTTATGTCCTTTAAAATATTCAATGCCGAGAGCCCAGTGCAATTTTGATTATGCTGCAGGTCATCCTTCATGTCCAGCTTTTCCTGGCCCCAAACATACTACGGATACCTAAGTGTCTCATTTTTATACCATACACTCATCCAGACACTGATATTCTGTCTCAGGCATTGTAAGCAAGTCTGGAGAAGGACTGTGGCATCAGTAACTTGGCCTTCCTTTATTTAAAAAAAAACAAACCAAAACACTGAAACAACAAAAACCAAACCAAACCAAAAGGTTGCCAAATCAACCACAACACCCTGAGAACCTCGTTATGCCACTTTTCCTGTATTTTCTTCTAAGAAGGCATAGAAACAAGACTACTTCTAATATTCTCTTCTATTACTCTCATGACAGCTCATATCCAGTAAGATACTGATCACACATCACTCAAACACTCATTTAAAATAGGAATGAAAGTTGTGAGTCGCTTGTTTTTTGTGAGTGCTGTAACCTACAGCTTTCTGGGACTGAAGAAGAACAGCAATGTGTATGTGCAGCACCATGCATCACGACACCACTACCACAGGCGTATCTGACTCTAACAGCACTGTTCTTCCTATCCATCTTTTAATTTACTATACCCTCACAAGCATATTCATTGTGTTTCAATTACCTGGGGATCCAAGCCAAGTATCATTCACAAAAATGTGAATCAACTTCCTCTGAGCTTTATTAACTATTATATGCTTGCTCACATTCCGGTCTGGCACATCAAGTAAGTGAAAAGAGCATACTGAAAACAAAGGCAATGGCACCAGTTCTGAGTCTGAGCCTTGTCTAGGGACAAGATTGTACTTTAGCAAACTTGAACTGTTTAGCCAGACAACAAAATTAAGAGATACAGCCTCACAGGAATACAAATGAGTAGTAGAAAGGTTCTTGGAGTAGCAATTTAAAATCTGAAAGGAGACAGCCCTTTTGTGTCAGAGATAAACAATATCTCTGTGAAACACTGCCAAAGTTACTAGCAGTTTATTTCAATACTGAACTTAAAAGACAACTCCTTCCAGAATGAACAAAAGCAAAGCTGTGGTTAAACTGAGTTCTGTAAAATTGCAATTGTTGCTCTGAGGTTGAAGATGATGCTAGCTTTGGTCTAGTGTACCTCCCATCTCTCCATCAGTGGCACTACAGCGGAGTATGTCTGGCAGTCTAGTTCGAGTGCAGAGGGGCAACTGGAGAAGACATCTACAAATTGTTCCAGAGACAGTAAGGGAAGAGTGTGGTGCAGGGAAGGTGGGAGTGAAATGGACAGAACCCAGTACAACCCTGTACTCTCTCACTGGAAGCCTGGGGAGGGATTGATACTGGCTGGGCTGGCAGACAGATGGACAATTGCAAAGCAAGTGGGGAGAAGACTGGAGAGAGATTTGTTAAAAATTTGACAGACTTCATTTATACTGAATACATATATCTAAAATTTCAGTTGCAGCCACTGTAATGGATTCCAGGCTCTAAAATATAGCATGGTATATATAAAGGTCATGCTAAACAGCCTAAAGTTCAAATGATCAAATTTGGAAGATTAGGAATTTTCAGGAAAAGAAAACTAAGAACAATCAGTCATTCAGAGAAAGTATTTACACCTGAATGTGATATTCATCAATGAATGCAGAATTCTTCACTTCATCAGTAGTCTTAGGAAAACCACAGACATTCCTGTTTAACACTAACATCTGGTGTTTGACATGGAAAACTCTCGGGAAACTGTGGCTTCATACATTTAGAGTAACTTCCATTCAAACTGAGTAAAAGTAGTCAGGACAAAAAGAATTCAACTCTGTAACACTGATGTCCAGAATAAAGACAATTATTTTAGTCTGTGATGCACAAAACTGTACTATTAACTTAAAGCAACACATTTCCAAAAAATCTAATATGTTGACAGATGCATCTATTACAGAGAGAAAAACCTATCTGGCATCTAATATGCAAAATTAGTATCTATTGTTTTGTACTGAAACAAGATAGGAACGTAGGAAACGTAAGAAAATAAATAGTATATTATTATTTTACTATTTTACAAACTATTGTATATTATTATTATTTTACTATTTCAGCATAAACACTTCGTTGGAGAATAGAAAAATCCATGCACCTAGGAAGGCAATACATTCCTTCTGGAGAAAAAGGAAATAATACAACAATGTTTCCATAACAAATACTTACAGAGAAGGGGATGGGGAGTAAGATGGAGATTATCTATGGAATCTAGGTAAGCTATTAAATCATCAGAATGTAACAACCAAAATTTAGATAAAAAGGAGAATGAAGTTTTTCATGGATTCCTGAATAATGCCAGACATTTGCCCCCACATAGCCAAAATCGAACCACAGAATTACAAACGTATTAACGACAAGCATATTATACAACACTTATGGACTATCACAAAGAAAATAGTCTTGTCCCTATGGCTTATGTGCTGCAAACAAAATACTTCCAAAGCCAATATTAAAAATCTATATACAGAAGTATCTACTATTAAGGGCATTAACAACAGAAACAGAAGTTTTATGCCAATTATAACATCTATCCTAATTAGTATGTTTGTGTCATGAGTAGAAGTCTTTAGGAGGGCTGGTGGGAGGAGAAGGAAGGAGGTTGTGGAAAAATCCTCCAAACCCCAAACGAAAGACAGCAACTATTCTGTGTCTGATCCAAAGCCTTTGAAGCTAGCAGCAACTCTCCAATTAAAATGCAAAAGACCCTTTTTAGGGGCCCTTTTTACGATTCAATACATTTCCTCAGATTAAATCTACAGTGCATGCAGAGGGGGTTTGTTTAGATATTTTACTAGGAAGTACATTTTTAAAATAAATGAAGGCAAAGATCACAAACATACATTTAGGATTATCAGATAAAAGAGAAGCCTTTATATTTTTTAAAATTGGGAATTACAGATATGACTGTTCCTCTGTACATGTAGTTGTGGTTCTATCAAAAATTCTATTTGATTCAGAAATTACATCTTTTTTATCCTGCCACAAAGTTCAAAAGTATTAGGAGTACTAAGTTTAAAATTTCCTTTATAAATAAGTGTATTTAGCAGAACAATGTCTTGTATATTCCTTCAGCAAGAACAAATGTCTTGTGTCCACCTAGTGAGTTATTCAGGAACATCTGCTTCTCCAATTAATTATTCACTACTAATTAAAGCCTCAAAGCTAGCAGCTTTTCATAAACTGTCTTTCAAGTACTGAAAAATTTGGAGTGAAAAACTTTTTCAATATAAATCTAAAAAGAAGAACAAAACTAGCATTGTGACTACTCCATCCTTGCTCTTTTTTTGTTTACTTATGACAGAGAGGCTGTGAATTGACAGACTAATCTCAGGCCATCACCTACATAATTTAAAAAGGACATGAATATGACAAATTCTATTTTGATAATGGGATTAAAACACACTTTTGAAAGAAATAAAGTCAATACATATTTAGCCCTATAACTTCATCCTCCCTTTTTCCTGTCTGTCCTGGGCCAAAACACCTTTCTGCCTCTTTCCTTTTTGTCCAAGGACTTCCTTATCCACACACCAGAGATCGACTGAATTCAAGAAGTTTGGGCGATGAAACAGAAATGTTCTTCTCACATGTGAATAAGTCAAAGTCCTGTTACACACATCACACAAAACCCTTTCATATTACTATTAGTATTTTGCTCGGTTCCCCCATCCCAATTCCATTTAAGACATATAGGTAAAGTACCATAGATAGTAAATTTATTCACCCCAGAACTTGTAACTGTAATATATCAGCCCGGACATCTGTTAAAAATACTTGCAGTAGAAGCCACACAGCACTAATGTCAACCCCCCCAAAATCATGTTAAGCCCAGTTGTCCTCATCAGGCAACTTAGATTTTAAATGATCAAACTCATACTGTGTACCCAATTGCTTAGTTAAATTCTGGCATCCTTCCCTATGGCTGTTCATGAGCTGCCTGAGATCCTGTTTCAAAAATCTTTGAATTCCTTTTAAATTCCAAACAAGACAAAGTAGGTCCTTGTACATGAAGCAATCCAAAATAAGCTTGCCAGACCTTAAATTAGGAAAAACAATAAAAAAAGGGGAAAAAAAGCTTCTCAAAGCTACTAATCACTTACATTTCTGTGCTACAAAACATTTCTCAACACACTAAGAAACTGTGGCAAGCTTTTCCATAATCTTGTGATTCAGAGGGATGGGCCTCCAAAAAACTCTGAGGATCATAATATACTCAAAATCTGCTGTGCAGAATCCTCTTTGCAGATAAGCATCTACATGATTCAAACACAACAGGATTTGAGCTACGGGTGGAAATACAAGACTTATTAGGAAAAGGTAGCATTCTTCTCAAGGACCACAGATTAAAGACCAGTGTCAAAGAAGGGAATACCACACTCCTAAGGTTATGTGAAGATTGGATCTGGAGGCAAAAAATATGGGTGGTATTTATAACCTGTGAATGCTTGTTCTGCAAGTCAGAAACACATGCTCAATTCAATCTCTGATAATAATGTATACTGGTACTCTATTCTTCACTCAAAGTCAAAAACAATAGTTAATTGTTTCAACCCTACTCCCCAAATCAGACAGTTGCTGGATTTTGAAACACATAGAGTTTATTCTTTAGAAAAAATTAGAAGTGTTTTGACTTAAGGCAAGATGACATATCACTGCTTGTAGTAGAGTCCCATTATGCTGGAATTCTGTCATTCTCAAGTACTTAAAACACAGGGACTTATTCTTCATGTGCTTTACACCAAAGACTTACTGGAAGAACAGCTAGATGAGATGCTACAGTAAGTTAGCCAATATCTGTTAGCAAAGGGCAACAAAACCAACTGTGGTTATGATGACGGTGTTTGCAGGTGGACCAACGTCCTCTTTTTCTGAGGAAACGCCCAGATTATAAACACAGTTTTATAATACTGGAAAAAATATTAATACATATTAACTTACCTATCCTGCCTACTGCACCTATCTGAATTACCTAAATCTATGTTAGCAACAAGTTGAAGATAACAGTTAAGACTTGGCCAATGCTCAGTTCAGTTTTCTGCTTGTAATAAACAGCATTATTAGGATTAGCTTCCAATTTGTAACTTCAGTGTCCTGGAGCACAACACTTCCCATACATTGCAGGAATATACACTGTGCGCAACGGTTCAAAATGTGCAAACGTGGGTTTAAATTATGAGCTCAGTGACATTTTTTCTAATTTTACTAATGTCTGTCTAATATTTGTGGCAGACAATGCACAACTTGGTACAAAAAGTGCACGAAGACTTGGAGAAAACCTACAAAATACAGGTTCTGTTTTTCAACAGCTGTTAATAGAACCAACAATATAAAGCCTAGTCAAAGTTGCATGGTAACATTTATTACAATAGAACTTATCACCTGTTGTAACAATGCTGCCAGCTGCAGCAATATTAAATGGATCAAAAATATTTCAGCAGGCATGCACAAAGAACTGTTCACCTGCTGCTTCTTGTAATGCTTTTATAAAAAATCTTATGTCATGGGACTGGTAACTCTTGCCAACACCCCCTCCAACTAGATAAATCTGATCTGCTTATTATCAATACAGCCATATTGAAATATAAATCACAGGAACCCCCAGTAAATTGCCACTTGCTAAACACTTAGCACAATTTTATCGTACTTGATTGAAATATATGCAAACTCTTTTTACATAGAAAAGTATGCTTAGCTTGTTCTGAAAAATGCTGGGAAACAGTAATGGAACATAAAAGCTCAGTGAGCAGAAGCAATTAAAAAAGTATCTTGACTACATGACCACTATGCAAAACTAATATTCAGCATTCCACAGTGAATTAAAAGCAGATTGCCTTTTGTCAATGAAAACAAACCTATTCTGAAAATGAAAACAGCCACAGGATGTTTTCCTTCAAATATTTTGAAACTCAAGTTAATGAAAAGGTAAACAGTGTGGTCTGTATTTCATGAGACTACAGAATATTGCTGAGGATAGAAAATCAAATATTTTTTACTGTATGTTTAATGACTAACTGTGGGAAAATAAGAAAAAAAAATATTGGAGAATTAACTTTTGATTAAGCACAGAAGGGATGCCTTCTCCAGTTGGGATAAGCTATGGCTAACCAAAAGCAATCAATGAACTTGTCACACAATTGCACATATTCTTCCACTGCAGTGAGTTTAAATAAGGATTAGCATCCATCCACTCATGAGCTTGATTTCAAATGTAAGTTCCAGCCACTAAAAACTGTGAGATTAACAGATTTCCATTTCCCTGAAAAAGAGGACCAGCAGCAGAAAGTAACAGAAACAACAGATGAAAATCCCAAAACAATTCCAGGAAGATACCTGCAGTATATGTTTTCAAGAATTAAAGCTAAATTAAAGCCTATTTTAAGACTTAAGTAAATATGAGAAGCACACTGTCAGTCACGACTATGAATATATAAAAAATAATGGGGGGAAAGTAAGATTAATTCTATTCCTTCAAGCATTCTTGTCAATAAAATTGCCACCTTAGAAAATAAAATTCTGACTGTAAACCTGCAAACTCCTTTAAAAATAGCATCAATAACTGCATTTTGGTGATCCTTCACTTTATGAGATCAGCATAAGCCTGATGAATTTGAAATCTTGGCAGAAGAATCTCCTATGGTTAAGTGACAAAATGTCACTGTTTGAATTTAGCACACCTATTCAAGAATGAAATCCCTCTCCATGTGTTCTCATACATTCAAAAACTTCACGTCTGCCCCATTTCTAACCTTACAGTAACCAGTTTGTGACTACCTCATCTTCACACTGGAAAAATCTGGTCAAATAAATTTAAAAGAAGAATGCTTTTCAGCTTCACATCACTGTATCTGTGACCTTTTCCTCACTCTCTTCTATCACTAAGTGAGGAAAATCAGTTAAGATGCTTCTACCCAAATACTTCTCCAGAAATACCAAATTCCTATTATATTTTCCTATTAACTTGATTTTGCTGACATAAAACACTGAAAAATTCGCTGGACACTATGCTAATAACTGAACTATATCACACTGATATGACTGTAATATGCAACAGCAGAGTAATATTATAAACTAATGATGCCCTTACAGGAGTAAATGACCCAATTCGACATTAAAACTTAGCCTGTGTACTATAAACATTTCAGGTTTCAGCCCTCCTCAGTGGACCACCTGTAGGAATTAAGGATAAAGTGAAAAAACCCATAAAACTTCATGTATTGACATTTTTAAATTCAGAATTGCTTTCTGGCATCAATAATGTAGCATGTTCTTTAAAATGGTACAGCTCTCAGCCTCAGCTACTCCTTTCAATGAGTGTCTTCATAATTCTACGTCTTCATTTAACCTCTTACAGACATCATTAGTAAGGCAATTAATATTTGATACTCTACATCAGCAGACTTTAAGAGAAACATTACACTGAAATTAATGAGCCACACAGATGCTGGAATTACACTTTTATTACAAGCTAATGTTTGTCACATTTTGTACATGTGGAAACTTCTCTCTGCATTTAAAAGCATTGAGAACATTTTTCCAACTGTTGCTGAAAGCCTACTTAGATTATTTACACTAATGGAATCATGTATATATACTAAATAAACATAACAAATCTATTTATGAAGACTAAGAAATCACTACTATGCTTCCTGGTATTCTGTTCCAATTACTAGGGACTAGCCCACGAGACTAATGACAATTCATACTAGACAGTTATTAATTTTTCTGTAGATATGTCCCAGTGGATAAACCTCCTCAGAAAAGGCAGATCTACAATGAAGATACAACACAACAAACAGAACACACAGTGTCAAATCCAAGTACTTGCACCCACACATGCACCTTTTCACACTCAGAGAAGCAGGCAAAGGAAAACAAAAGCCAGCAAGTCTTACCTTTTTGCAGACACTTTCAAAATTAACTTCTGTCCTAAGAGCAAGTCTGGTAACTTCATCTGGTTTTATTTCCTGTAGATAAAAAATAAGTTTAGTCTTCTTATGATCAGTCTTTATGAAGTCTTTCTATGGTTCACCTTCCTTATAAACATTCTAATCATGGCACCTCCCTAATCTCTTAAAGGAAGAAAACCAGTTTGTTATGTGGCAAACTTTTTGGTGTGTATGTAAACACAACACTTATACTGACTTTCCAAAACACTACCTTATGCTTAATCTGACTGTATATACTAGGCACTGAAGGCAAGGGGGATTTTTCAACAGCAAAGTATGCAGAATGGGTGGTTTTATTCACATAAATATTTCAGTTGCCCATACTGTTGTACTACAAATAAACCTTGGAAGGCCTTAAATTCCTGACTTATCTTCTGATGCAGTTACATCAGAACTTATCAATGTACATGAATATATAAATTGAAGACAATGAAAATGAAGCTGAGACGAAAAAAGTGTTATCATTTTTCTAAAGAGACTGACTGAACATGCACTTTGCATTTCTGGACTTAAGCATTTGCATTGGCAGCTGAAATAGAAGAATGAAAATCCTGGACAAGTGGATTTTGTTAAAAGCTGAATATTTTATGAAACATGCCCCCACGACAGATTTCTTGCTACTTTAAGACACACGTTTTATGTAGGTTGTATTACAAAATGCTCTATTAACCTCATCAACTGAATTAACTCAACATTATTTTCCTTGTCAGGCAGTGCAACCAAAAATCATGTTACATACAGTTGTTTCCCAGATGGCAGTTTTAAAAGCACTTTAACTGTTCTTATGCCAGACCTGAATAATGTCCACACATTTTGAAAAGCTGAAATTCTGTACAAAGTAACTTATCCTCATGTTCAACATGAGGATTTCATGTTCAACAACTATGTTGTATTTGTTAATTTCTTTCTTTCCCTGCTTAAGCATTCTTGAAACCTATTCCAATATCTTCATTTTTATTCCACTGCTAAGTTCCATATTCTATCTCTTTTCTGATGTAAATCTGGAGCAGTCTGTACACTTCCTTAGAAATAACTTCAGGAAGAACCAAGTAGGTAAGTGTTTTATAAAAGGTCACAGTTTGCATCTCAAAACCTAATGTTTTGCTTCTTTGTATATTTATCTAGACCTTTAAGGTGTTGCATGAATTGCGTATGTCTTTAAACAATTACCTATTAACTGCAAACAATTATGTTAGCAATAGTAATGGGAAAAAAGTAACAGAACTTAGATAAATTAACAACAAAAAAACATTTCTTTTTATGAATGTCAGAAGAGCTTCCTGACAATGAGATCTAGAACTTTGCAAAATCATCTCCTAAAGGTACTATTGGAAGCTCAATCACGATCCACACTGGAAAAACACTGGTGATTGTAGGAAACAATCTTCTACTGGCAGATGGACACTTGGATGATCTAACAGAGATGGAAAAGACCTATGATTCAGTTTTCCATGACTTTCCAAAGTGTTTCACAGATGGTGAAAGTAGGACACGTTGTTTAAGTGACATGTTTACTGTCATATAGGAAGTTGGGGGTTACGAATGAAGCTCTGGAACCCAATATTATTCATTAAATCAAGCTGTTGGTTTATTAAAAAAAACAACCAAAAAATATAATTCCTATGATCTTCATCCCAAATAAAACTGCCTATTTCCTGTCTCCTTAGGATTTAAATGCAGCATCAGGGTTCAGGGCAGAGGCAGACAAACTTCAGCAATCCCTCCATGAGAATGGTCAGTTTAATTTTGATATGACAATATTGCAGAATTCCCAAGACATTGCAGAATCATGAATAATACTGGAGAACAAATTACACTTTGGAATGTGAAGTCATGAAAGCCACACTAAAATACCTAGGATACAGAATGAGGCCAAGAACCTTCTGTTCAGGCTTAAATTCCCAAATTTATAAACAATCTCCTTCACTTCTCCTAGATTTAAGGCAAACTAAGAATTTTTGACTCAAATATTCTTCCACAGAACTTTGGTTTTGTAAACGCCACATGGGTCAAGTTACTGTAACAAATACATGCTTTTTCTGTCTCTATCAATGGTCAGCAACAATAAAATAGAAAAAGGAGACAGTGGTATTTTTCTCAACACAGTTTTCTCAACCTTGAGAAGCACCTGACTCACAAGGAAAACCTTGGTATTGAATATCTATTATGGAACCCTCTTTCCAATTGTGCTAAGGGACATTATAACTGGATGCCCTCTCCAGCATCTCTGAGACCAGTCCAGGGATTCTTCCTACCCTGATGCTGCAGCCCAGCCCAGTGTGTCCAGGGACCCAGAGGTATCTCTCCCAGGTCCACAGATATCGCAGTTGCTTTCCAGTTGACAGGTTCAACGAGTAGTGAAGCTCAGCTATGCACCCTGACTCCCATTGCCTTATACCCCCAGTAGCTGGCACCTAGTCCTTACAGCACTGGCAGGCAGGGAACAAAAAAGTGAGATTACAAACAGGAAAGAAAAGAAAAGAAGATGACAGACTGTGTTCATCTGTCACACTGCTTAGTCAGGTAAATTTACTGACTAAAACAGGCTGAGACTGGCCTCTCAAATGCCTACTCCCAATTACGCCCCCTAAGTGCTGCTTATTAAGTTTTCTGTAATTCAGAGGTCCTCCCAATATCCCCAAATCCTCATGTTCCTGTTGTTCTCCCTTATCAGTTACAAAGTCAAGGCTGGCCTTCTGCAAAGTGCTATCAGTAGTTTTTTAATGGCTCATTATTAGTGAGTGGAGATGATTTGTCTCTGTCCCTGTCTGTTTATCCCTTGTCCCACCAGCTCTTTTACTCTCTCTTTTTCTTCATCCCTTCCTGTTTTCTTTTCTATCCTTTCAGCACTGAGAAGATCCACTTCTGAAGGTCCCTAATGAAGAACACTCTCACTGCCTTCCAAATACTCTCACAGATTACAGCTGCTTTCTGAAATCATATTAATGATTGGTGTCATCACTTGTGGCAGCTGGTTTCCAAGAGAGATGCTATGCTCCAGTGAACAAGGAATACAAAAGTTAAGAGGAAAAAATATAAATATGCTACTTTATTAAGTATACACCCACAATAATCCCAGATTAGGGATATATAGACAAAGGCATCCTATCAACCAATGCACACTTTCTTTCTCCTTGACAATCATCCCTGTTTTCCCAAACGTCTAAAAACACCCCAAGCCAAAGCCTTAAAAGTAAGGTGCTGACATACTGACTGCCTATGGAGGGATGATAAACCGCTGGGATCAAGAGACCCTTCTTCCCTACAGACTGACCACATCTTCTCTCATGGGAGAGAAACTACTGGAGACAATACACTGCCAGCACTACTGGCATTAGCGCTCCAGCTGGCAAATGCTGATGGATAATGGGCAGTAAGCAGCAACGGAAGATCTCGTTTTCTTTTACTTACAAACCCCTATCTCTACTTCTGTCATGAAATCCTTTGGAGTCAGGGACACAAGCAAGGAAAGACTCTCTGCAGGCTAATGTACATGAGACAAAGCACGATGGTGCAGCTGTCTGTCCTGGCAGAGCCCACAATGCCCACTGGAATGCCAAGATGACACTGGAAAGAGGTGGCAAAGGAGTGGCAGCAGTAGGACCAGCCTGACTCAGTTTTTCCAACAGTATGGGATTGATGCTCCTCCAGTCATTCCACTGCCCAGTTGAATTGCCAAAGGACAGTGGAGCGATGTCAGGAGAATTGACCTGTCAGCCAGTCGGATCCTCTCAGGCTGCAGGCAGATGATCAGGCCTTGGCTTAAGATTAAGATGAATAAACAGGATGTGAAAAGCTACTGGACATAAGAAAACTGCTGGCTGTGTTATAAAATGTTAGAAGATGCAGAGTGGCTGTACAGATCACGACGGCAGAGTTACACAAAAACCAGACAAGCTCCATGGAAAGGTGGAGCACAGGGCAGACTTTAGGGGTGGGCATATTGCAAGGTAACCCAATTAGTAATAGCACATGAAGCCAACACTGCATACAAAGTTACACTGTGGAAAAAAATAAAAAAAATCTGTGGAAAAAGTAACTATGGGTGGGCAAAGACTGGCCTGGTCCAGAAAAGTGAGCACTGGGGCACAGGGAGAGGTAGCTGTGAGCAGGAACTCATCTCTGAATAGTGTACAGGAGGCAGTGAGCCCTCCTTACTATTTACAGAAACTTAAAACAACAATATTGGGAGGAGGTGGTTTGTTTTTTTTTTAATAAACCGTAACTGTCCTACACAGAAAGACAAGACTATATAGAAGAGAAGCATGCCAAGCATAGATGGTATTTAAAAATAGGATTTCATGCTTATATTGATTGTGTCTACTCAGATGACACTTTATCCAAGCGACACTGAGCAAAACAGAGGTTCTAAACTAAAAGGCATGGAAATGTAATTTACTGAATAGCCTCTGGAAGACAGCAAAACCAAAAAACTCACTGTCAAATGAGGCTTCAACACATGTCAGAAATGCAAGATTTTTCATACAATATGTATTCCCAGCTTTGCTGTTTCAGGCAGTTTTAGATGACTCAGAAAAAAACCCCAGTCTGCCAGTGGCCTGTGGAAGCAATTTAAGAGTCCTCAGACTACTGAAAACAACATGATTTCAATTTTGTTTTGACTAGTGTTTTTTGTTTATCATAAAATTCATTACTTTTCACATCTCCTTAGCTGTGCAAATTTTAAGCCCTTCCATACGAAAAGATGACATTCATCTTAAAATGGTGAAACTTCTACAAAAAATAATTAATTGAATCAGGGTATACAGAAACAGAACACCCTTACCAAAAGTCGTATTTCTGGTGAAATCTCACCTATAGATTTTTACCCATTAACACACTTTTAGCTTTTAAAACATTACTGTAATTTTTACTCTTAAGCCTACGTTTGAGAATACTTTCTCACGAAGTTTCTTATATTTTTCCAGAGTATTCAGTCTGATTTTGCTACTTTCTGTCATTTTCCTAGGTTGCTTACTGAGCAGAAATGCATAAAAGAAAAAGATTCCAGAAAATTTTTCAGCCTTTTTTTTCTACAGTTTAATCCCTGTATATCTTCTTGTCAAAATCAATTTGCTCCCCTAAGTCTTTACTAAGTTCAGTGTTTTACTAATTCAGAACAAAAGCAGTCTTAGATTTATGGGTAAGTATTACCATTGTGAAAATACACAAAAATGGGATATCTTCAAAGTAGTGAAATAAATCAGACGTGGCTCACCTGAAATTTTATCCAGCTTCCAAAAAGAAACAAAATCCATTATAACAGCACAAATTTGTTTAACTTATGAAGGCATGTTTTCCAGAAATGCAGCACTGTAACCGATTATTATCAAACTGATTATGAAGAAAAAGAATATTTTCCTTCCCTAGCAGTTTATAAATTCAAATCCCTTGTCAGTAGCTGTGACCTAAATACACACAGAAGAATTTCCAGTGTAAGTCACATTAGTGGACTGCCACACCAAAGTAAATGGCACTCTGCCTATATAAAAAAATAGAATAAATAAATCCCAAGCCTCTATCTTTGCAAGTCCCTGTTTTACCAGATGTGCAACCAAGATGAACAGTACTACCAGAAGAAGACTTTGGATAAAATTAATAACCAGAATAACAAAAAATTTATCTGGTAAGTAAAATATGACATTGTCTAGTTAAGCGTGGTTTAAACTTATTAGGAAGCTTATTAAACAAATCAGTGCTACACTGACATACCTGCATTATTATAAAATTCCAATGTGTTTCTGCCACAGACAAAGCTAAGCTAATGTCAAGACTGTCTTACTGTCAGTCTTCATGAACTATTAGTAAAACATCTCTCAAGCTCTCTTCTGAGTAATCAGATGTCCTGAACTTCATCTAGCACAGAATAAAAGTTTAAAGATACCTAAGGTCTCTAAGTACTTTCTGTATCTACTCTCATTTTTTAACTACAGCTTTTAAAACAGGAATAATACGGGAGGCAGTATCTCTCTTGGTAATACTGCACAGAAGAAAAGTCTAATTCTAGACAAAGAGTCTGTAGCCTTAGCCCTGGAAATTTCATCTTCCATTTGGCTTTAGTTTTTTCCTCTATGGAATCCAGGCAATCCAGGTCACCCTCATCTTTATTCATCACCTGTAAATTACATAAAATCCTTCAAGAAAGGCATACTGATTTGTCCCAAATTTCCCTAACTCTACCATGATGATAGGTAAACTCAAAACATTGTACTTGCTACTTGTTCGAAACTGCTCCTTCTGCAGCAAAACATTTCTTACCTGAGCACTCACTTTTGTTTTAATAATTTCCTGCTTTGCTCACTGTGACAATTCCCAGTAACAATTTATCCCCCCCGGCTGAATGACAACATGATAACGCCCAAATTATGCAATTGATCAACTTATTTTACTTGGTGCTAAGAAACAGACCGGGTAATCATTAAGATATTGCATTCATTGCATTTCTGAAGCAATTCTAAAAAGACCTATCATTGCCTCCTTTCGCAGCAGACACATCTGTGGATGTGAAAGCATTACACATTTACCAAGAATTTCCTGCTGAGAAGGACTGAGGTTTTCAACCCACAGGTGAGAATCCAGTGGGAGCCAGTAACAGTCTCATGGGAGGTAGATTGATTTGACAGAACATCCAGGATGGTGCTGCCAGGGCCATCTCTGTCGAAGGTCTGAAGCTGACTAATGTCCAGAAAATTATGAAGACTGCCAAGTCATTTGTTAAGAATACTATAATCCTTCATGAATCTAGTAAATACCTATGCATCTCCATGCTAAAAAATTTCCTGTGTTTTTTTTTAACTGCCACTGGGAAAAAAACCTGTACTCACCCATCCTGAAAGCATCAGCCCACTACTGGCCCATGCAGCTGAAATGGGGACTCGTTCTTGGAGCTCTTGGATGAACCACACTTGGTGCTCAGGGCAGAGGATGTGCCCTGAGGGAGACTTCAGCACCTCAGCTCCCCTCTGCTATCACAATCCACTCACAGCACAAAGGGTAGGGCCTTGCTGTGCCTACTATGACACAGCAAATGCTGGATTTAAATCAAATGACATTAAACCCATTTACTTTTAATACTTGAAAAAGAAATAGCTACAAAGTTCATAGGAAAAGAAATAAAAGACAAGGTGTACCTAGTTTACTCACACTAAGGTTAAAGATCTCTCTGCCTCATCCAGATTGACTTGACATTCTTCCTGGCAACACAACATTTATTTTCAATGTTTGCGCACATTTATGCCAGAGCCTACACCTTTCAGATCGAAAAAATAAAGGAATCTATTTCTGGGAGCTGTTTTCATTATTTCTTTAGTGACTCACTCATAAATTCTTGCTTTTTAAATTACAGAATGGCACAAAATCTAAGTGGTGCTAACATGTACATCTTTTAAAAAAATACAGGACTCTACCATGTGGTAGGAGGCATAAAAGATAGAAACTAACCACTGTGGGGTGCATGTGTTTGGGAAGACCTTTTTATCTAATATAATGTAATATAGTGACAAAGTAAAGACTGTGTGTTGAGGCGTGAGTGCACTCAAAATTAGTATAAACAAAACAAATCAGCATATTACCAATGTACTCCTTATTCTAAGAAAATTAGATGTTACATTACAATGGGGGTAGAAATGTCTTTCCAACTAGCAATGCTCTGCACGTTGTGGGAGTTTCTCATTATCAGAGATATATGTACTAAGAGATTCCAAACAGAAATCTAATAGTGCTGAAATAAATACTATTTCAGAAGTTTGCACATATTCAGAAACCACATATTCCTTCAATAAAAAACTTCAGGAAATTAGCCTTTGCTAAGCTTGCAGTCAATGCAGAAAGTCTGATAAATGTCTGAAAATATGTGTATGTAGAGATGTAGCTTTCCATGGAAGTCAAGTTTTACTGTACACTGTACCTGTGTCACAAAGGACAGACAACTACATGAAAGTAAAAGCACAAAAAAAAAAAAAAAATTCCGTGGATATTTTTTTTGTTTGTTTGTTTCACTGGTGTAGCCAACAAAGCTTTTGCAGGCAACCTGACTGGATAACTTGGTTTTGTATCACCGTATACTGAAAACAGAGGTTTTATCCAGTAGCAATGAAGACATTTTCTCTCTAACTGGAGGCAGGTTAAGTGGATTATAATTTAAATACATTCCCCCGTATCACTTGGGTTTAAGATTATAATGATGTTCAAAACTAATTATAGTTTTTAATTTATAAATTATCTAGGGTCTGTATCACAAAGAGGAAGAAAAGCATAAGAAGAAATGGTTCTACAGTTTCTAATTCTCTTGAAGTATGAAAAGACATTTAATGTATTTTTAATGACTTTGCATGTTTTATCAACTGCCTTATATTTTCAAAAGTTTTACTGAACTTTATGTTGTATTAACAGGTCTTAGATTACTTTTTTACTTTGAGAGATCTTATATTAAAATCATTCTTGAAATCATTAATTTCCAACCTTGTTGGATTAAGAACAACTTGGAGAGAAATACTACAAAACAGTTTTAAGAAAAAAACCCAATAGAATTTAATTCATATTTTAAAGTAACAAAACTGAAGACATTACGAGAAGAAATTACCAGAATACAACTTCCCAAAAAAGTCAGAAGCTTAAGAACCACCTCACTTTAGATGAAAACAGGACAATTGATTTTGATGGGAATTAACTATTCCTAATCTGTCAAAAACCCAACCAAACAACAACAACAAAAAAAACCCAAACAAAAAAACCCCTCCAAAATAACACTTAATCATTGGGAATGTAAGAATGTACTTAAAGAGGAACTTGTCTAGCAATTGTTCTTTTTGTAAACTACACTGGTGTCAGGTTTTTGCTGGCACCAATTTTAAACATTACTAAATGTCTACAGTATTGCTGTCTCAGTTTAGATCCAAGTGAAATTCAGTGTTAACCTGTGGATTTTCATCTAGTAAGTTTCACAATACAAAATCTTATAGTTTTCTGGGTTTATTGTTTTCTAGAAAATTAAAGTTACAAAAATACCCATCTAACAAAACTACACCTATTCCTATAGACACAGTTTTGCATAAATTGTTACCTTCCTCTAGCTAAATACCCTCATTCCTCTATGCTGCATAACTTCGTCTAAAAGCAGAACAAGGAGCTGAGGGAAAGACTACTTATTCATGCTTTAGTAACAAAACAAAATGAAAAAAACAACTCCCCAAAAGAACGCTTAACATGGCTAATTGTTTGAGCTCTTGTAAAATACCCAAACTTTATTTGGCAAGTATAGGCTGCTCCTTTCTGCCACGTTTATAAACTAATTTAATATTTCAAGAGGTATGCAAGTCAAATGCCAGCAATTACATCAGTCTACTGAGATGAACACTGTGAACTTGGCATTTTATTCTGTCAATTAGATTAAATGAATTGTTTCATTTCGGAGGTTCACATCTGATTCAGTAGTCACATTCACAGAGCAGTTTTTACTATAGCATACAGAAAGCAATTAGCAAGTCGACAATCTCGTGACAGTTTCAGAGGTAGAAGTAAGCTACAATTACAAGCATATAAAAAATGACAAAAAAAAAAAAAAAGAGAAGGAAAACAAGATCAGAGGCACAGCAAGCATGATGCCAAAAGCTATCATTGGAGCACTCTTTTTGCTTCAACCGCCCCTTGTTTCTGAAGGCTGGCTCGCAGTTCCACCGCCGGCACAGCGCGCTCCGGACGCTGCGCCACCCGCCCCGCCCGCAGAGGGCGCTCCCGCCGGCCGGGCACCCGCGCGCTCCGGCATTCCCGAAGCGCCAGACCCGCCCCGCGACCCCGCCCGCCGCCTTCCCGCCGGAATCGGACACGGAAACAACGGCGAGGCCACAAGGACCCGCAGAGACCCAGCGTGACCAGAAGCACGTGAATACGCAGGCCGCATATGCACAACCCCTTTGTCTGCTTCCAGAGGGCACAAGGGTTCAAAGATTAGACACCATGCAGAAAAAAAGGACTTCTTGTTTCCACTCCTTTTCCCAGTATGCACTGTCTCCGGGAAAATCACTCCTCCTCTACTCCTTTCTTCAAGCTCCAATGGAGAAAAAATGAATTAGTTTCTGACCTTTCCTAGAGATCTTGAAACCTCAGCAAGACAAACCTGACACTGATTTGTCCAAGGTCAGGAATAAAGGTGGGAAGAAGAGAACATAACAAAACGCAAGAAAAGCTTTGCTTTTAGTATATGCAGATTTTTAAACTGGCTGTTAAAACCTCCTCAGCAAAATACTGGTACACAATATCTATCCTGGACAAATCTTGTGTAAAACTACGTCACTAGTTTACCTTGTATCCTGGCAAATCCTCTCCCAATTTTGTTGCACCTTATATAGATGGTGCACCATATCTGATCATTCTTGACACTCTTCTTTATACTTTTACTAGTTTATTTGGTTGGTTTTTACATACACAAAGATGATTTATGCAGTAGACAGTAAAATAATTATTTTTAATAGGAAGAGACTGTCTTCTGTCTGAAGACAAGGAGCAGCAATCTAGCATTTTAACAGATACCTATGGTAACTCCCATACCCACCTAGTGGTATCCACAAAAGCCAATTTCTTTCGATCCAGTAAAAATGAACTACTGGAAATGTAATTCTCACCAGCACCACAAGTACTACTTAGCATTTATCACCACTGAATTTCTTCAGTCGTTTTGTTGCCCAGTTGATCAGTTCTGCAGTGTTTTAGTATTAGTATCTTCCCTACCCTGAAATTCTGGAATCATCAAGCTCTGTCATTCACTTACTTTTTCTGAATCATTTCCAGCACTGATCTGCACAAAATGCTGTTAGCTTTCCAACACTACGAAAGCCAAGCATCTATTCTTTTTTGCCTACTATGTTTAACTCTACAACTAATGAACAGCTCTAAAAAAAAGAAAAACCAAACTAAAATCACATAAAACCACTAGAGGCTTTGGTGAAAGCTGGACAATGGCTTTTTTTAAAATATAAAACCATATACAGACTCAATCAACTACATTTACTATGTATTTCCTCCTTCCTCCTCTCACTGATTTGCAAGGCATGACTTTCATCTCCTAAAGGTACTATTATGGTATTTCTTACTATTCATCCATGTGTTCACTAAACCCTCACTTAAATAAAAGTGCCAATATGTCTGTCCAGCACTGAAGTCATATTTATATTAACATTACATTCCCAAACACACTTCATCTTTTTTTTTAATTTAAGCAGGAGGTAGCCATGGGGGAAATAAGATTTTACACACAGAAGGATCAGTTGGAATAAAGAGTCATAGCAGCTGCAGTTGCCATTCTGAATTAATTAATTTCCAAGTGACTATAAATTTCTTCCAATTTCTTCCTGCCTTCCCACCACAAACCCTTCAAATCGAAGAAATAGGAATAAGACCTTTACCACAATATTAAATAAGAACTTCTATTAGTAAAGAACAAAAGATCTAATTTCTATGGAAAATTTCTTCAGAAGAAAGAGGACAAAAAAGGACAGTTGATTAAGGATATTTAGACAGTTCAATATTGACCCACCATACTAAGCAGATTTACTATTTACTGCAGATATTATTCTTCACTTCTCCAGAATAAATTAAGTACAAAGACCAGGTAATATACAGCAAGAAATTATTTAGATTTGTCTCCGAGATCTCACAAGGATCATCTTATCTTGATGACTACTACACCTCAGCATAGAATGATCAAAATACAAAAGAAAGGTATGTAGTATTCACAGAAATGTTATTTTCTTTCTCAGGTTCTCATTAATTATGGAGACATTTAATAAAAGGCCCAAGTTGGTTCAGTAAAATGAAATGCATGTTAGGATGATGAAAGAAGTCAACAACAAAAAAGTATCTATCTGGAGTACACATAAATATTTTCAAAATAAGCACAGAAACAAGCTGACACTTCTGTCATTATTTGATTAATAGCAGATGTTTTGTTTTGCCGTCACTGGTCAATATTCACATATAGGCGAATCAGTTGCATTTTTTTTTATAATATTGCAAAGGCTGCCTCTTTATTAAAATAAAGAGTGAAAATGCACAGAATTCAGAAAAGAGATGAGTTCTCATCTGCAAGCCCTATTTTTTCAAAAAGTGAAAATGGCTTATTCTGCATCCTTACAAAAAATAAGATAGTAAAATTCTTATGCAAGACTTGATTAGAAAAAGCTTCATCTGCAAGCCATATTTTTAAGCTAGTTGACAACCTGCACTTAGAACATACTTTAATATTTTCCTTAAGTTGTCTCAAATCCAGCAAACAGCTGCCCTTGTGATCTGTTTTGACTTTGTAACTAGGACTCTAAAGCATAAGAGAAAACCATGATAGCTGCTTCTATTTAAGTATCTTGTCAACAATAAAGTTTTCAAAATGAACCTGATGATATTTTTACTGACTTTTATTTTTAAGAAATGCAGCCTGTTTTTAATGTAATCCAGTTAAGTATTTCAGTATATTAAAAAAGCCAAAAAACTTCTACTTTCATAATGTAATAAAACAGTAAGAATGGCTGTCAGCTGTTTTCTTCCTCAAAATTTAAACTTTACAGTAGAAGATCCCACACTAATTTTTCTTTCCTTTTTACAATTTTAAATATTCTTTTATGCTATACAGAAAAAAATTAAGTATCATATTCTACAGCCTTCTCATGCTGAGATTGCTCATTCAACGTATTTTGACCCTGCAAGAGGAGACATATTTATGTAGGTTTTTGATGAGGTGTTCTTTTCTCATTCTTATTCATCAGTTTAAAAAAAACTAAATAGCTTACCTTTTTCCATATCTCCACTGAGCTGTGGACCCTTGTTTTGCTTTAGCCTTACTTCTACTGCAAGTGTACCTACAGAATCCATTCCTGCAGAGCTTCACATTCCTCACTACTTCAAAATCCATCAGTTTTGTACTCAGTAACATGATCTCTGTGCATTCAGGCACAGTGTCTTCTACCTTCCTCACAGGCTGTTTGCTCTTGCTTCCACCTTTGGTGGGTTTCCTGCTTCTGTTTGGGCTCACGAACACACTGTTTATCCACACCTTCTTCTTCTCCATTACATTAAGAGGTCTTTACATTGTGTTCCCTACTTGGGAGAGCTTTTACTTCAACCTTGACATAATTTTAGATAGCCACTGAATTATTATGCAGTTTGCTTCACAAAAAGGCACGTGTTGTCCAGAACAGCCATGAACTGTCAATGACAAAGAAGAATGTGATGTTGAGAGCACAAGCAGCAAACTTTTTCATTTCCTAATAGCACGTGACTCCTCACACGTGTATCCCTGACCAGGGCACACCTGGATGTATCTGCCACTCAAAGCCCCATGCTTCCTGCATTACTGCAGAGGAATGCATCATGCATGGATAAAAAGTCAGACATGCACCACAGCAAGGATCTGGACTGCTCCACTGAAGGATGGCTGAGTAAGTTCTACCCCTTCTTCCTCCCCTGGAATGGTCTACAAGTGGCATCTGGTTCACACCATTGCAAAAGCTGAACCACCACTGCCTCTGCCTTTCACTGAGAAGCATCAAGGACTGTTCCTGGGCTGACTACACTGAAGTTTAAGCACTTCCCATTAGTCTTACAGAAACTTTTAAAGGTTTAAGATTCTGTAACATTAAGATGAATGTTTGTTATCTACTTTAAAAGAAAATACACGAGACCGTTAGAAACACATGCTAGGAGAAAAAAAAAAAAGGGAAAAAAAGTGCATTAGCTTCCATTCTGACAAGATAATTTTACTGCAAGATGTTGACTGAAAGCTAGGTTACAGAGGATGAAACCATTAACCAAGAAAGGAAACAGTACTGCTAGAAGAAAATTATAAAGACTTACGAAAAGGCCTGGTATTCCTGGATATAAGTATGCCATGCAAAAAGGCCATACTAAAATAAAGACCTATCAAGTTCCTTAAGCCTCATCAGTTACCCAGCCCTGTTCTCAACCTTACCACTACTACTTTCAGCAAATTGAATGATTGTTGTTCCAAGGACAACGAGTGTGAAAACATCCTTCAAACTTCAAAATATTTTATAAAATAATTTGGCTTTCAAAACCTTAATCATGGAGCTCATATTCAAGTGTACTTCTGTTAACATCTTGCTAGAATATATGACCAAGAGAAAATAATGTAAAGCATTATTTTTTTCTGAATCTCCTGTACTAAATTCACTATTCTGTGATAAATACTGTGGTTTAAGTGTACTAAAAACCCTCATTGTATTAACTAATCTGTTTCTCCAGTGGTAAGTTTCAGGACAGAGAACATATCTTTCCAAGACACTTGAAAATGACTAAAACCAACTGCTGTTCATTCATGACAAATGGAAGGCATTTTTCCTTCAAGCACTGCAAACTGCCTTTTGTCCATATTCTCTTAATGAGCATCCCCCAAACATGATATAGGAACACCTTCCATAATGCCAAGGTTTTTGTTGTAAGACAAAGGCAAAAGTACTCCTAGACACATGAAAGAAACAACGATTATATTAAGATCTTACTTCAGCCAAGAAATTCCAACAACTCAAGATAAGATACACATTGCCAAGAAATCACTAGACAATGTTATTTTTTTGGTCAAGAAACTTTCAAAAAAATAGCTTCTTAAATATGGAAAGTAGTACTCTCCCATGGATAATAATCCATTTTGATAGTATCATCAAGCCTGACGAACAAGTAAAGTATTAGCAATTTTGTATTTCATAGCAGTAGTATTATAGTAAAGAACTGGAAAGGATACCATTCTTTTTGTTTATCTTTCAAGAATTGTTGAATAGATATTTTATACAGTTTTGGAAAAATGAAAACTGAAGAACTCAAAAACCAGTGTATTCCAATAGCTCTGAGAACTCCTGCAAACAATTAACCCAGGTCCTGCATCCATGTAGCTTGAGCTTTCAAATGTTCTCATTTCTCACTATGTTTACTTCTGATTGTTGTACTTTTGAGACACTTTTAATCATATTTTCCACTTAAGTTTTTTAAATTCTTCAGTTATAAGAATTAAAATACAGGGAATAAAAAATTAAATGTCATTCTAACAATAATACAATATATACTATTTGCAAATTCAAGCAACAAAAGGTTTTTCAACATAGCCCAGAACCAAGACTTCATAGATTTTCAATATATATGCGGAAGTGTGCATGCGTTACTCTGTAGAGCATATTAAAAAGAGTCATGGACACTCTATCAAAACTAAAAAGTAAAACCATCCTCTACCACCTCACTCCTAGGAAACAGTGTGTTAAAGTGATATTCATCAGCACTATCTGTTCAGAATTTACTTGAGGATAGGAAAACAGCATCCCTCAGAGTTAGTGATATAACTAACAGTAACAGCAAGCATTTTGTCCTTTGTATCAGACTATAGTTAGCAAAGATACAAACTGGAAAGAGAAGTTAAAATCTTGTAATTGAAAGTTCAAATCTGTTTAATTGAGGAAAATCCTGTTGAGGTGCAGGCTCAAAAAGTTTGTGAGTTTACAGGCAGCTGAACTGAGAAATATAACTCTTAAGAAAGCAAAGAATTCTCTCTGATTAGGAATTCAAACTATTACAATTTTTTTTTTCTGAGTAAGAGAAACTTAAATAATTACATCAAAAACTTCAGTAAAACAGACAACTGTGTCAAGGAAATTCTGTGCAGTATTTCAGTCTTTCTTCCCTGAGACTGAAACAAATTCCCTGCAAAATGGAATCCCCCAATAATGCCTTTGGAGGTCATCAGAATTCATAAAGACTTCCAAAGACTTTGCTGCCAGCAGTCCTCAGGGGCCCTTTTTTTCCCTTCTGGATACATAATAAGGAGAAAGTAGGTCTGGGTCTGTTCTTGACGATGGAAGAAAAAAGACTGATGTTTAGAAAGAGATGTCTCTATGCACTGGTTTAACACAATGGCTTTTACTGGAGGTGGCTTCTGGAAGCTCCTCAAAGCTTCCACAATGCCCAGCAGAGCCAGTTCCTGAAGGCTCTGATGATAGACCTGCTGCTGACCCAATTAGAGAAGCTGGTAATGCCTCTGCATGACATATTTAAGAAATAAAAAAACTGCACACAGTCCTTCCTTTTCTTCCAAGGGGTGAGGAGGTGCCAGGGCCGTTCCAGTGCTGTGAGTGGCTGCCAGGGCCATGTGGCATGCCATCTTGGCACAGCCTGCAGTGAACTTTGCCTGCTGAGCTGCTCTTAGCCAGCCATGCTGTGAGCACAAGGGCAGAGGTGGCAGCAGCAGCTTCTCCTTTCTGGAGCCCTGCATGAAGAGAGGAGTGGAATGGTAACACCACCGCAGTGGACAGCACTGCCTGCACAGTGCCGGCGTGGCTGACAGCGAGGGGCATAGTGAGCAATTCCCAATACTGAAACCAGACAGGATCAGCCTTTCAGTGCTGCAAAACCCTGTAAGAATCTTTCAATCGACAGAACTTGAGAACAAACGAGCCTACGGACAAGAATTTTCTCCTGAGTCACAGAAAAGGAAAAGGTGAGGACACGTGAAGAGAACAACATAGCAACACTAAGGCTGGTGAAAGAAGGGAGAGAGAGGACATGCTCCAAACATCAGAACTGAGATTCTTCTACAACTTGTGGTGAGGACTATAACACAACAACTTCCCTGTAATTCATGAAGCACATGGGGGGCTGCAGAGATCCACTTGCAGCCCATGAGAAAAGGTGCTCACAGTGGAGCAGGTGGATGCCAAAAAGCTGTAATCTTGTAGGAAACCCAAACAAAGAGAGTAGACCCTTGCTTCCAGAAATAGAAAAAGAGACCCCTTGCTTCCAAACTACAGCAGCTTATCCTTAAAAGACTACATACACCCCATGAACTAAAATGACCTATGCCATATAGTTTGGGAAGATTATTTTGCCTGTGGGAGAGACTCATGTTAATGCAGGTTGGGCGGGACAGCTACTTGTGAAAAATTGCAACCATGTTGGAAAAGTTCACAGAGAACTGTTTCCCATGGGAAGGACCCCTTGGCATAGCAGAAGAGACTTCTCTCCTTAACTGAACTGAAGAAAGATTTTGAGTGAAAAACTGAACAAAACTCCCACGCTCTGGCTCCCTGCATTGTCAGTAGGAAAGAAGAGGCTGAAGGGAAGAAAAACGTGTTCTAACGGTTTATTTTAGTTCTTGTCATCATCTTTTAATTCTGTTTTTATACCTTTTAAGTTTTGAGCATGTTTTGCCCCTGGAGTGTTTTCTCCTAATCCTTATCTCAACTCATGAGTCCTCCTGTTTCTTTCCATCTCCTCTGCTCAACTATAGCAGAGAAGTATGAGCAAATGGCTTTTCTCGTGGGTGCTGATGCTTAGCCAGTGTCAAACCATGACACTCTGGCAACAGGGAAGAACTTGGAAGAAAAACTGTACTACTTCCTTCAACCTACAGAAGGCCTTCAGGCCTCCAACCAATAAAGAATTTCCAAAAGTTGTTAAGTTACCACTTCAAAAAATCTTTTATCCTGAAAATACACACACTATTGAACTCTTTAATTATTTTACTGCATTTTTGGCCTTTTCAGCTCCTCAAGACTAATCATTCAGTAAGAGAAGAGAGACATTTTTCTCACATAAAACATGTGAGAAGTTCATGGACAACTTCTTGGTGTTAAGAGAACATGAAAAATTGCTATATCCTGCACACAGTCCATCAATTTTGACAGGATCTTGAATTTCATCTGTCACGTGTTTGAGATCCACACACTAAAACTGCTAAAATAATCTAGAATAACTCATACCTACCTTAGTTGCTCTAAACTGCAACTTTATAGATAATTTTCTATTTCTATTGTGTCCAATCTTTTCTTAAAATTCTCAAATTCATAATTTCAGTTATGTGAAGATTTTTTTTATGAACATTATGATCAATAACTTAGGACAAAAGGTTGCTGGGAGTGAGGTTTCATCAATATAGAATCTTCCACTGATCTGAAAGAACATTACCACTTTGTGTGAAAGCTGTCTTTTTTACTTTTTCCATGATGAATGATGAATATTTCTATGCCAACTCTAAAAATCTCTGTTAGTTCAGAAATCAACAGTGGTTGAAAAAACATGTAAACAAGTAGTGCCTTTTAGGTTGTGATTCATAAGAAACAGGAGTTTTTCTTCCAACTAAGAAACAAATACACTGTAGATCTACTAAGTGTCAACTTGTGCATTTTTAAAGTCTAAAAATCTCCAAGTAACCAACCTTTTTCCTATTAAATATTAATATAATAATGCATTGTTCTTAACAATAAAGTCAAATTAAGCCACTTAAAATTTCAGATAAAGTGCATTTACCAGTTATCTACCCAAGAAGTAGGAGAGTTTTTCCTTCTCAGCAGCTTACTTTGAGGATCACTGCCTCTCTATAATCTATTTCAGAGCAAAATTTGCCTTCAGCTCTCTCGATTACAAATCTACTGTCCCCTGACAACCACTCTTAAAGCTACCACTTACAAGCCCTGTACATATTCATGCCTACTGAAGCAAGACTTGAATGTATTTGGCCCATATAGCCCTGAGTGCAGGCAGGCTTCTAGGTGTCTCCATGAGCCTATCCTGGAAGGAAAAGCACAACGTGGACAAAACAAAGACTCCAGGTAAATGCATGCAGAACAAAGTTTGCCCTCTCAAGTACACTCACAAAAGCCCCATAAAACATGGGCTTCTGAGCTCAGTGCTCCAGCACACCTGACCACTTGATCATTCTCTTAGAAACTGAGACACATACACTTGGCATTAAAAAACAATTAAAAAAAAATTAGGAAAAAAGGGAGAGAGAAGAAAAGGAGCAAATACAAGACCAAGTTTAAGACAGATGGGAAGTCAGTAATGCAGAGTGCCTCGATATTACTGTCATGGTGTTTGAGCAGTGCTGCCCATTTTTTTCCCCCCTTTACTGGTTTATGAAGACTCTTACTGGAAGTTTTAAGCTATCTGATCAATCTGGCACAAAGTACATCTAAATTGGTCAATGAAGCCTTTCCTATTATTAGCTTTTTTTGAAGACTAAGATCTCTGTAAGGTTGAGGAAAGAAAGAGACAAATGTTAAAAACACAATAAACCTCCCAGAACAGCACACAATAGTAAGAGTGATATAATCATTATGGCTATCAACTACACTTAACAAGGAAACAATCAAAACAGCCATATTGTGAGGAAACATTTGTGACAATTTATACTTAACTCTTTTGCACAAGCTCTATGATTGGAATTCATAAATCATTTCACCACACATACTTTTATGTAGTACCAATTAAAATTGAGAGATTAGCACAAATCATTATGAAATGACAAAATTTCTGAAGCATTTTATTGATGTCACAACATATAAGATACAAGCATTGTATCAATTAACAGCAAGGCTGAAAATTACAAGATATGACTCAAGCATAACCAGTCCTTGCAGCTACAATTTAAAACTTTTACAAGACCAGATACAAATGGTATGATATTCAGAGCTTGCAGAACAGACAGTTCTGACAACAGAGAATACTGTACTGTTAGACACACAAAATGCCTCCCCATACTCCTGAGCGGCACAAGAACTTTAAATTCTGAGCTTTAACTGTTACAGAGAAAACTTTGAACACCACACACTGCTAAGCAAATTCATGTTTAGCCTGGAAAGCTTAAGACTCAAATTTTTTAACACCTTGATAAATGCAAATACTCATAATTTGTTAGCTGTGTTAATGTTCGAGCTTACTCAGAAAATACTTAGTTTCAGTAATGCAGCTGCAGAAAACAGACAAAGCTTTTAGTTAGTAAAATAATTGTCTCTAATATTGAATTATTCAAACATAGCATTACCTTCATGGCATGGATTTCTTCTACTAATCTCTCAACTCGTTTTTGATTCTTTAATTTCAAGTCTTCTGAACCCCTGCAAGTGAAGTGTATGTTTATTAAGGAAAAAAATCTCAGTTTAGCTACTTTATTTCCTCTCTGGTAATACTAAGTAGCAAAATAAAAATAAAATGAGGAGATTATACATAAACACAATCCCTTATTGGCAAATGAACATTTTAGCAAAGGGCTGAACACAGCCTCATGCTTTTGCTGTATTGAACAGAAGAGTAAACACTGAGAATTTCACAGAACAATATGAAAAACAAATGTTACTGTACTAGAAAATACTAAACTACAATTCAAATCAAGAATAGGTGACACTGGTGTCTCAAATACAATTATATTTTAAGACCTGTAATATTTAAATATGGAAGTTCATTGGGCTTGCTTCTTATTTTTGACAGCTTGCTAAAATTGTGAGATCATGTTCAATTTATACTATGAACACAGTAACAGATGTCACTCACACCATCTCTAAGACATATGCTAAGTTATTTCAGGCCAGTAATCTTTAAAAATATAACCTACAAAACACTGTTTAAACTTTTCATATAAGAATTAATTAATGGTAATTACTAAAAATCAGTGACCTGATATCTATGCAAACGAAGTATTTTTGCTACACAATCCTGTAAACAACTACAGTAAGAAAAAAGAAAACTTGCTGCAACTTAAATTCAATGGCAGAATAACCTAAAAGATGAAATCTGACACTTTCAGACATGCTGTAAAAGGTTCTGTAACTGATCCAGATTACCTTCCAATACACTGAATCCCATTAAAAAAAACTCATCCCAATTCTGTTTATGAAAGTCCTTTTAGTTAGCATTTTTAGTCTAAAATGGTAAAAATAAGACAAATAGAATTTATGTGTTTTAGTGCTTTAAGTTTTAAATGTAGTATATTTTTCTCCCATTTTTTCACTTTTGTGAAAACAATTAAAATACTGCCTCACTTACAAACCACAAAAAACCCCAATTATTTCAAACTGACTTTTTCGATTTTAATTTCCCGATGTGTCTGGTTAGTCTGCGAATAGTGAGGACTCTGGCCTTCTTCACATCTTTTCTCATCTTCACAACCTGTGAGAAATATGGAAGACATTAAAAAGTGTTTTCCTTGATTATGTTCCATATACAATACATTCATTACATTGACTTAAATTTTAGAAATTAGCTCAACAAAGAGAACTATTTTGAAAATAGAGTGCTAACTAATTCCATTTCAAATGAATTCAGAATTCCATTAAAAATCAAACTGCTTCCAGAAACACCAGAGGAACAACTACCACCAGTCTAAAAATGTGTCTGAGGTCAAAACAGAAGACAAGACATTCCTAGCTAGCCATACTTTAATATTATTCTTAGAGCTAGATTGAGCTAGAGATTTGAGAAGTCTCATCTTCTGCCTCCACTTAGCTTATTTCTGTCCCAGTGAAACATCAGCAGTACATTAAGTCCATTGGTGCATAATACATAAAAGCATTTTCATTATGAAACATGTTGAAGTGTTAAGAAAAGACTTTCAAAATTAAGATTATTTATTATGGAACATAATTTGAGATATAGTCTCTTCATAATTTTGAATTCATTTTTGTTGAAAACAAAAATCAAGTGATTTCTAACTCACTACAGTCTGTCTCAACTTGCCATCCTACCCAGTACTCTGTAATCAAATTTAAAGCAGGCAGTTTTAAAGAAAATTTGGCAATGACATTTTGGTCTTAATTCTCACTCCAATAACAAAGAAAGAGAATTGTCATTATTATTATTATTAGACTGATAGGATGAACAAGAAATCTTTCCAATCTTTTGCAATTAAATTCCATAAAGGAAAACCTTAAACCCAGGTGCTGTCTAATGATGAATACTTCACATATACAGGGAGTCAACAGTGACCCTTTTCTTTTACGACTCAACTTCTCCCTTATTTATTCCTATATATCTTACTATGTCTATTAAAATTTTGTACGTAACAGTAAAACTTAGAATAACATGAAATACTAAAAGAAACAAAAAAAAAAAAATCTGTCTTCCTGACAAAAGCCAGATTTATCTTAACTTCATCCAGAGGAGTCTCAAAATGAAGTTGAAATTTCACCTTTCTCAATAAAATTCTTTACATCAGATTTCTATTCTAATTTCTCAGAGATAACATCAAAAAGAGAGATTGATGATTGCATTACCTAGTCAAGTAAATGAGGAATATTAGTACTATAAACCAAAGAAAAATCCTCAAAGCTCACAGAGCAATACTTCACACTTGTGATGAGGAGTCTGGCTAGTTCATATACACCCTGTGCAGAGACCATAAAGATGATGCTTTAAAAAAAAAAAAAAAAAAAAAAAAGAGGAAAGTAGAACACATACTTTGCATAGCTGACTATGTTTGTAGCTTAGGTTATTGATTCAATCAAGTTGTTAAGCCCTGAACAGTATTCAGCAGTGAATTAACTGAAGGCTGAATCAGAGCAAAACAAATTCCAGAGAGGGGCATGGGATGATTGTCAGCCTTACTTCTTCCAGAAAAGCAGAAGAAATGTGAAGCAATGCTCCTTTGAGAAGCAAGAGGGGAATTGTATGGGGGGCAATGTTAGTCACTTGCACCATGAGAAGTAAAAAGGTAAAGAAGGCTTCTGGGACAAAAACGATCGACCCAGAAGTGGTCTCTTGCTCCAAAAATTGTTTCAGCAAAGTACTTACCTTAGTTACCCTAGTAAAAGTACCTGTACACACAGGTCTACCTACAAAAGCATTTCTACTTCAGTTAACAGCAGAAACCGCATGGCAAAAAACATCAAGTGCCAAGTTTCTGCTACACAGCAGCACTGCTCAAGTCTTTAACATGCTAAGGAAGAAACTCGTAACATCACCATCTGCCATCAAGGCACACAGATATTTCTTTTTTATAAGACACTGAGTGAGATTATCATAGGTCTCTACAGTACATCTTCTAAAAGGAAGAAAGAAAATAATGCAGTTCTGGCTGAACACCTCTTTGATACTACGTACATTCAGTGAGTTTGGAATGCCAGATGCAAACTGAGTATGCCTTAGAATGTCTGGGGAGGGGAGGTTGTTTTCAGTTTGGGTTTTTTTATGCAACATTAAAAACATCCACAAGCTAGAAACATACTGGAATTTAAGTAACTCATACTTTACATATTATTTACTGTGCACATGAAGTATATTTAACTTTCCCTCAAAAATATTTTGTCAGGTATTTTTTAACAGAAATATTAATGCATACACAGCATGTTTCCAGGGCCTACAGGAGCCAAACTTCAGCCTCCTCTGCTGCCAGCCAGTGAAGGCTGTATAGACATGACAGCAGGAATGAGGGAAGGTATTCGCTCTTTGGCAGACTAGGAATATCAATTTATGTAATCCAGTCACTTCTTTCACACGGGACAGTATGCATCAACTCTGTTCTTGGAAGTACTCATAACGTTCTCAAGAAAGCAGTCAGCTCTTTGGGAAAGAAATCAAAAAAGTTAAGCTTCAGATTTACAGTGTGCCTGAAACAATGGGGCTTAGACCACCAGGGTAGGCCCTGGTCTCCTGTACTACAAAGTGAGAGAGGCAATTTTGCCATCAGTAGGAAAAAAAAAAAAAAACAGAGAAACTAAACCAAACCAAACCAAACCAAACAAAAAAACTCACCAAGAATTTCATGACTTTCAAAAAACAGTAAGGTATTTTTTATTAATAGTTAGAAAAAAAAAAAAAGAAAAAGGAGAAGAAGAAAAGGAGAATTCTTTGCACTGAAACATAAAAAGGCTGCAGCATAAGTCAGGATCAGACTTTATGCTTTAAGACTATGCAAAAAGGATTTTTAATCTACTCAGCAGCCACAGTAAGCACAAAAGAATAATTATAAATAAGCAAAACACAAACCAAACAATTTCCTCTATCAATAGGATCTAGGATTCCTGGAAATTAAGGAAGTCTGCAGCTGTATGTAGAAATAACCACTTCAAGGATTTCTTTGAACAAAGAAAAAGAGAAGCTTTCCTTTGTTGAAGACATTTCTTTATTTTGTTGGGAAATACTACTTATGAGACAATTAAGCCATTCCTACTCATTAATGCTACCAAATGTCAGTGTTCACAAATTATTAGTAGCATATAATACCAAAGTAAGAATATATATATACACACACACTACATAACAATTATTAAATACAAAAGAAATCACAAAAGAAATTAACTCACTTTTGAAAGCAAGCCTAGGTGGTAACATGAATGCACAGAAGCATATTTGAAAAGCTATGGTTATGAACAAAAATCATCCATTTGGCACTGTGCTTTTTCACAGAATGATGTATTTATATTGCTACTAATGCTAAACAAAGATGAAATCCAAAAAATTCCATGACTGATGGTACTCTACAAAGAGAGGCATCCATCAACCAAGAGCTTGCCACTTGCAGTAAGCACTGCCACCAAGCATGACACGTGCCAACCATCTGCACACAAATCATTTCAAGCCATATGCAGGTGGTAGCTGCTGCCGCCCTTTCAAGAAAGGGCAAGCAAAGAGCACAGCAGGGGATCAGCAGGTGACAAGCCAGACAAGAGCTAGAAACTATACTGCAACTCACCTTTTCCAATGAGTGCACATTACTGAGGGAGATTGTAACAGGAACTGCTGGCTTTAAGCACAGCCTGCATTTAAGTGATATTTGGCACAATGCATCTGGCAATGAAAACAGCCCCAAATTTAATGGACGGGTACCACTGACACAATACAAAGGTACCAGAGGGTACATATCAAATCAAGGGTGTGATTTCTAGCGAATAATAAAGAACAAGTGTATGTTTAAAGAATTACCAGAACTGAATTTAACCCAAAATTCACAGCTGAGACTACTTTGTCTTTTTATTTCAGGTTATACCTGGCTCCAAAGGGTTAACAGCCCTTCCTAGAGATTTGTTTTTTTGTGTGGTAGTCCAGTCAAACCTTCCCAATCCTCAGCACGTCCAAGCCCTTCTCCTGCCCAGAAAGAAACTGACACAAGATAACTTAATTGTACCTTTGATGTCTAAGTCTTCGCTACGTTTTTTTCATGAAATAGTTCCGTTGACACTGGTATTTCACTCATAGTTACAAATTAATTTTGACTAACAAAGGTCTTGGAAGCACTGAATCAGTTCCTAAATCAATGCAGACTGTCTGGAAAGGGCCTCTGATCGCAAACATTATCCCTTTTAAATTAATGGGACACTATAATTGTACAATGTAACACAAGACAAAACACGTGCAATAGAATAGAAAGTCAAGAGCCTCCCACAAAATTAAGCTGTTCCAAAAAAACTTGTTTGAAAATTTTCAAGTCTCTTCAAGAGAAATGTAAAGCATTTTTAGATAAAACAACATCAAGAAGTCTAGTTTAGGTTCTGAAAGTCTACATTACTAAAAAACAGTCCTCATATTAGGGATAGCAAGAAAAACACATCAAGGAATGTAGATAAAATGACAGTGTAGGTACAATTATACATTCAAATTCACATGACTAGTCAAAGATATTTGCCTTCACATTTTTAAGACAACAGCAGCAAAGTTCTCAAATGAACATTACATTTGAAAAAATGTTATACTTGGCTAATTCTGAAACTTGTTTTGAGGTCTGTACAAGCAACATGACTCCAAACTAAGCTAGTGTTCAGCCAATTAGAAAAAAATAAAGGAAAGTGTGACTAAAGATTTGTAGATGTATCAAGAAAGGTACGTGTCTACTCTGAACTATAGTATCAACTGTACTTAACCAAAAAAATCCCAAAACCAAACCCCCAAATTATTAAAAAAGAAATGCAATGGATTAAGAGAAGCACTAATATGTTCCTGCCTATGACTTGGTTTGAATACATTTTATTCAAAAAACACTGAAAGACTAGAACAACTGTGAAGGAAAAGTTGTTTTTTTTTTTTTCATTACCACATACAAAAGCTAATACTGTATATGAAAATACCTGAACGACCTAGAATGTTTTAAATTCTTCCTAACTAAAGTTAATAGAAGTTAACTTAGTCAGCCCCAGCTATCCAGAATGCATGAAAGCCAATAAATTGATGGACATGTCCTTTTCTTTGGAGCAGTCTGAAGCACATACAACTGTTCTTCTTGGACTTCAGCCCATGAGGTACTGAATACTTTGGTCCTGACCCAATAATGCACTTAAATTATTAAATCCTTAAACAACCAGCACTAGACAGACCAGAATTTCTTCATCCACTTCTGCTTTATGCCAGCACACAGTCTAGTTAGTCCTAGTTCTGGTACAAGCAACCAGAAAAGACAAATCATTCTGTTCTCTTCACAAAAAGGACACTGGATGTAACCTCATCTAGTGAAAAAAAAATGTAATTTTAAGATTTTGTAACATTGTGAAATAGCCATGATGTTGAACAGACACATGTCCGTTAAACAGAGGCCTCCAGCCTCTCCCCCAGCATGGTAAGGTCTCTCCTATATGAACACTGTCTTCAACAAGACAACTTTGCAGACACAACTGCAAACATATTTCTTCTATCATTTGAAGACTGTGTTCTGAAAGCAGTGTTCTGTAATTTTACATAGATACATCCAAATTAATTGTGCAATAATAAGGTCTCTTATGTCTTTTCTATTGCTTGATGCCTGGGAAAAAAAAGAGGGTAATTCTAAGCTTATTTTTCCATTTCAGTTTCTTCCTGTACTCTCCAGGCTAACAGGATTTATCTGACATGAGAGTCACACCTGAGAGTGGGATAACAAGGAGAAAACATCAAGAATCAAGGTTGTTAATTCTGTCCTAGGAAGAGTCTATTTTAAATATAGTCTATCATATTGCTATTGACAAATTACCATATACTGGGGTCTAGTGAATGAATGACAGGAAAAAGATGAAATTGCAGGTACAGGATATACTTCAGTTCTCATACATTCCCTTCATGCCAAGTGAACCCTAGGAGGTTGAAATGCAAGCCTGATCTACTAAGATGACTCAAATGGCTCAAAGCAAAAGGAAAAAATTATTTATATATGCCCATAGGTACACAATAGCTTTTAGATTTTACTGCAGTAAGATATTTACTTCTGAACTCCTTAATATTTAAACAGTGCTGCTAAAGTAAATGGGAAGAAGTCACTAAAAATACACCAAATTACAGTGACCATTTAAAAAAATTTTTACAAATTGCTTAAATTGCACATCAGCAAGTGTCAAAGCAAGAAAACCAGCTAAGAAAAAACCAAACCAAACAATAAAAAGAAAGTGAAATGCATTTAAGTTGAATATTCAAGGTCTCTCCAATACCTACAAAAAAACCATAGAGCTCAGTAACGTTTCAGTTCTCACTGATCTTCTTTCCCTTCCTCATTTTAGGGCACATCAAAAGCACTGGTTTCACTTTATAGTTAGTTGGCAGTCTTCTAACCAAGAAATTACCACGGCAACAGAGTATTCTCAATGTTAATTTTGGTGCTATTTGGCAACAGAGAGTTTTAAAATTTGAAACACCTGCAGTTGGATCACATATTAGCCAGAACTAACAATAGTACATAATCTTTTGAGTGAATAATCTAAGCAAAAAAAATGTTTCTGGAACTTCATTACAAATACTTCTCTCTATTATCTGGAATGCCAGTTTGAAAGATCTAATGATTTTTAGATTCTTAGGAAAAGTTAGCAGTTGCCAAATTTCCTTTTTTTCTCTCTTTTTTTTACAAAAAGAATTCCTGTATTACAGTATATATTTTATACATGTCAAAATATGTGGACATAGGCAGAAAGACAGCTTCATATATTTGCATTATAAAAACATATATAAGTAGGGTAGCAAAGGCAGCAAGAAACAACAAACATACTTGTGTAGAGTATCAGTGTTCAGTTCTGGAACATTTTTATATGAATATATACTGCAAAAATAATATATAAAAAAACCAAAACAACATTTTTCAGCCAGATCAGTTTCCTAAACTGTTTTCCCTTATGGTCACCTAAATGGTTAGCTAGTTCCAGCACGAAAGAGCTAAGTAAGAACATACAGAAGACAGAGAGATGGACCACAACAAATCAGACGACAATAACAGACAGTGCTAAGGAACACAGTTATTCTGTCACTGTTTGTGCCATACCAACATGGTGTTAAATCTTGCCTTTGCCATCTGCAGCTACATGAGAACAGATCTGAATCAAGTGGATTCAATTCTATCCCAGTACAACTATCAGAACATACAAAAACTCTTGAAACATGAGGTAAATTCTTCTGGATTAAACTATTGCACCCTGCTGCCCAAAGCAGGCAGAAATGCCACTGCTAGCTGGAGCATCCCAAAAGCAAAACACCTGCAGCTTCTCAGGCCTCTGGGTACTCACCCTGTCAGGTTTCCCAAGGGGTTTGCTAAGGATGAATGAAAAAAAGCACACCACCCACTTGGGCAAATTTCCACCTTCCTCACAAGAAAAGTAATGCACACACCCCTAGTGAGTTACTGTCAAACCCTTCCTCCACAGTCTGCCCATGCTGCTTTCTTTGTACTTTCCCAACTGAAGCACTAAAATATGGGTTTCTTTATTCATTATAGCACTGTATTTCCTCCTGCATGGAGAACAGTTGTCATTTCTAGCATAATTTCTCCAAGTGGAAACCACAGTAAGTACTTAGAAATACTAGAAAAGATCATTTTCATCCAAAGGTTTTGAAAAGCAATTCCAAATATCTAAGATAGTTGGGAGGGAGTAAGGCTATAGCCTAGAATTACTTGATCACTGCCAAAGACCAGAATTTAATGGATTTACTGCTTCAAAGTCAGTGTCTCACTGGATTGAGTCAATTCCATGCAGTACCTCAGAAAGCATTCAAGTCCAAACCAGGATCATGAGATGGCTAGACACATTTCTAAACCCTAAATACACATCAGTAGTTGTAAACATCCAGATAAGAAATAACTGTTATAAACTAGCCTCAAGATGGAGTTTTAGATGTATGTATACATATATAACACATGGAAGTAGAACGTGTTCTCCAAAACAGAGGACTACCTGAAGGTAATTTCTAACTCTGTATTTAATTGATCACCTGAATACAAGTTTGAAAACCCCCAGTTATCACTCTGCTAAAGATATTTTCATGGAATGTTGAAGGAGGATGTGATCAAGGCACCCAATACAGACAAACTCAAATCAATGGACTTTGATGACTAGGACTTCTTAATTAGACCAGAGCTTTAGCTAGAAGTCACATGTGAATTTCATGCCTCCTTAAGCTTTGATTTTACAGAAAGACAGTAAGAGCAGAAGCTGCAGTAGTAATGTAAGAATTATGAGGGTGAACACACATGAATAAATAGCAAGTGTGCTGAGGGCTTTTACCCCTCTTCAAATGGTGAGCCTGTTAAAAGCAGCTGTAAAAGAGCACCCGATCACATTATGAATCTCTACATTACTTGCATAATCTGAATCATGACAGCTTGACTACAATGACTCACAAACAATCTGGGTAATTTTTTACATTAATTATGTAAGTCACGAACATGATCCAAACCTGTAGAGCTGAACTGCCATCATGAAAAGAAAATTGTGTCAAAATTGGGTAAGGACCTGTCCCCATAACAAAATACAGAAATTCAACCACAGTGATTCCAGTATCAATTTGAAGCTGTGTTTGGTGGTGTGACTGCTTCGGCTTGAGATTAAGAGACGCTAACATAAATGGTAGTATGGTCTCCCTAAATCACCACAAAAAAATTCCTTGAACGCTACTATGTTGCTCAGCTATTCAGAAAGAACAGAATATCAAAACTCTGTAATCTGAAATTATATTTGTTAGCCTGGCTTCTGAGAAAATTAGGTTTGTCTGCACACTGTTTGTCTGTCAGTATCCACCTCTTGGTGGTAAATCTTGGGCTTATTGAACTGAAATCAAGGTTGACACATCACAGGCCAGAGCTCCTACACATTTTGTGAAAACTGTCAGCCATGTAAGAGTTGTGAACTAACATCAGAATTGCAATATTTGACAAATATTTGCATATTAATATTATCAGGAAATACATTATTATTATTATTATTGTTATTATTATTATTATATTATTTCATTCAACACAAACATTTAACACAAACACTCATTTTGCAAGACTCATCCATTTCAAAATTCATATTTCAATGTCACCATATAGTTGTTATTATTATACAGTAACATATAACATAAAGAAATAATTAAGAAAAAATGGTTTTGAGTTCATTAAATGAAACAAAACAGCATCAGGAGAGGAATGATGAAGTTGGAGAAATAACTACTAAATAATTTTCCATTTCTTCCTAAATCTGAAAGATAAAAAAATTAGCTAAATACCAAAATTTTTAGAATAACCGTAAATATACATTTAGCTTGCATTATGAAAGTAACTGTTGTAACTATGATAAGAAAAATAACTTCTTTCTTCTTATGACTGGGAAAAAAGCTATTGAGAAACAAATAAGAAGGATTTAGTATCCACATTTTTAAAAGGAAAAAATCCTTTGTTAAAAAAAGAAAAGAGAACAAGAAAATACGGAAATAACAGAAAAGATGCATTTGTGGTTTATGGCTTTCAAAGTATTTAGTACTTTTGCCTTTCTTCTAAAATAAAAAAAACAAATTTAAAAAAAAAAAAAAAAAAAAAAAAAAAAAGTCTTAAAAAACTGCTACCAACGCTAAAATTCTTATAAGAAGCTTGAGGCTCCTTTTACTAATAGACTAACAAGTCCAGTATCAAAATACATCCAGTGAGTACAAGTACAACCCCTGTTCAGACCTAGGGTATGCCAGTGACCAGCAAAAGCCATGGCCTCAGGAAACACACTCTGATAAAAACCTCATACAAAGGAAATCCAAATTTGCATCACAGATCTTTCTGACTTACACTTCCAAACAGGATGAATATTCAGCCAAATACTATGAACATCATCAGAATGTGAGGTAAACTTCCGTTGGCTTCAAACATGCTGCAGTATTATTGGCCTGACAAACTCTGAAATACTATCCTACTTTGCACAGAAAAACTGCTCATCCCTTAAGGTGCTTTCTGCTATTATGTCTCTATGACCTGTATTTTTTGTGGGAACTTTCAGTCAATTTATGCAAAAAAAACAAAGTTAAAGAAAAATTTTAAGTGGCACTACCACATAAGCTACTCTTCAGTCTTTTCGCAAGGATGGGAAGAATTCTTGCTAGTGGGAATAGAAAATTTCCTTGCTGCACCAGTCAGTGTTTCTTATTCCCTCAGTTCAGTTAAAAAAAAAAAAAAAAAAATTAATGATGAGAATTTTTCATAAATACAAACACATGGGAAAGTCAGTGTTTAAAAAAGCCCCAAAAATCTAATAATCTAATAACCTGCATTTTTCCTAGAAGTTTCTTCATGACATCAATAGAAACTGGGGAAAAGGACAAGTATGAAAAGCAGAAGGAATAAAGTACTTAAAATATCCATGCCAGATGTCTGACATTTATTCATTAATTTAAATACCTTTCCACAAGTTGTTCTCCATCAGCTGCCAAGATGCCAAATCTTCAAGAGATTTGTACACAACTGTCCCAGTATTACTAACAACTTGCAGCAATACTTAAGGGTTCTTGCAAAATCTTCTTTGTTGTGACAGAAAAGTACTCTCACCTGTCTGCCCAATAGTATGTTCATTGTCTAGCCACTGACAACTTCTCTTCCACACCAAGTGTTGGTTCTGTTGGAAGATTTTCCTCTTACGAAGCTTGCTACCTTCAGTCTCTAGGTTTTTCTTACCAAACTGATTTCCCCTGTCCCGCCTGTATAAGCTCTCTTCATTTCATCTTGTTCAACACACCTCATCACCCACCCATCATTTTCTAATATTTAAATACTTCCAAGCTCCTTCCTTCCTTCTTCTCTTTCCCTCACCTCCCCTGCAGGAACCTTATCTGCCCTGTTGTTTTATATTGTTTGGAATTCCTATCTGATCTATGTCAGGTATGCTCCCCGTGCTATTCACAACCTCTGCAGCATTTCCTCAGCGACACCTGCCTCTGAATGAAATTTACCATTCATTCCTTTGAACCACTTGCTATTCAGAACAGTTTTTACCAGGCTCTTTTGCAAATAGCTTTTATTTGTTCATCTCTTCCTTCATCTCCCTATGTTTGTACACGACCTTACGTTTTCTCATGTATCCTCATAAAACAGAAAAGAGGATCCACAGAATCATTTACACTGAAAAACACCTTTAAGATGATAAAGCCTAACCATAAACCAAACACTGCCAAGCCAACCACTGAACCATGTCCCTAAGTGCCACATCTCATACCTTTAAATGCTTCCAGGAATGATGACACAGCCACTACCCCGAGCATCCCATTACAGTGATCAACAATCCTTTAGGTGAAGAAATCTTCCCTAACAGTCAATCTGACACAACTTGATACCATTTCCTCTTGTCCTGTTGCTTGGGAAAAGAGACCAATCCCCACCTCACAGCCTGGAGCTGGACAACCTCCTTCCAGCTAGCGAAGAGAGCAATCAGCCTCTGCTTCATTTTTATGCCGAGTGCCATTTGGTATTAAATGAATATGAATAAACAGGTATCACTGTGACTCTACTTTGAAAAGGAAATAACATAATGGTAATCTTTTTCATATAAAATCAGTACAAGAATTTTAAATCTCTTTACTTTATATGACTTGAAAGACATTCAAAAGAGCCACTGAATTTAGTGTGTTGGCCACTTTACCTCTCCATTAAGAATTTTAGCATTGCATACCAATGAGCAATTTGCAATGAATTCATAACTGACTACTATCCTCCTTCTAGAAACATCTCCTCCTCCAAGCTTCCATATTCTATTATGAATATGTCTAACACTACATCTTCCCTTCTACACCCATTTCAGCCTTGCTCCATTCTTCATTTAGCAATAAGTTCCACACCAGCAATGCAAAGGCTGCTGAAAGACCTCTGCAAGGACAGCAGTAAGCAATTACGCACATTTACTGTAACAGAATCATTTTTAAATTGTGTTTTACTCAGGCATATACAGCCATAAATTACATTTAATAAAAAACTAGACTGTGTACTGCAAGTACCATACAGTTCCTTTAAAGTAAAAGTTACTATGTTTCCCATGACCGTTTGCATGTTTTTTTCATTATTGCACACTACCACACCAAGGAACCACAGATGTTTTTGTTTTATGAGAGCATCTTACTAGCCTACGTGGCCTACCACACACACTTTATATAAACCACTTGAGCTAAGAAAAAGTTTTCATTACAGTCCTCAAGTACAGTAGTCCGATAACAGCTGTATACAACACTGTCAAAAGTAAAAAAACTGCCTTGTTAGCCATGGTTAATTGCTTCAGTAATCTGCTGAAAAAAATCTGTGTGAAGAGCAAGCAGATCAGAATTTGCTGCTAATATTAGTAAAACTGATGATGTGGCAACTCTAGAAACTTTAGAAACAGCTGCTGGAACAGTTCCTAGGAAAAAAAAAAGCCACAATTCCTCAGAATTTTATCTCACAGAGTATAAGTTTGGAAATTTCATAAGCTTTCAAAAGACTTTTTCCTTAGGACATTTACATGGTCTGTAAAAGAATGTCAGCAATTTAACACTTGAACTGTTTCAAGCAGAAATAAAGCCCTATGTAGCACAACTTTCTTCTTCAAGAAACTGTTGTGCCTACAATTATTTATTAGTAACACAACTAATGCAAGAATTTTTACATGCATTTCCATAGAGCTAAAATGACTGCTGCCAAGTATTCCAGTTTTAAAAGAAAGCCGTGTTTGCTTTCCAACTTTGCATAGACTTGTAATATACAGAAAAAACGTAGTGATCTGCCAGTATACTAAGAAATGAACTGATGGAAAAGATTAGCTATTCAGTTTTGAATCGTGCAGAAATTTATCTTTTCTCAGTTCTCATAACTTGTTTACACGCCTTTCCAAGTCTTTAGACTGACTTTAGTCACATTTAAGAGAATGCAGAAGGAAGTATTTAAGACCATGTGCAAGCCAGGGATACACAGATTTTGGCAATGCCAATAGTCATCCACAGTTTCAATTTGACCACAAAGCAGCCTAGACACCCATACTCTTACAAAAGTATCGAAGTGCTAGCCACTCAACCTTAAGAATAATTCTGAAGTGGTCTCAGATGAACTTCAAGCCAGTTTAAGTTGTCCAAGAGACAGAGACTCTGGTACATCTGTAGAATACTGGCAGATAGCTCGGAAGAGTACAAAAACTGGTGTCCATCTGAGGAACAGTCTAGATGCTGGGGCACTTAACAGAACTGAAAAACATGATATAGGAGTCTAGGGTAAATAACTCTACTTCAAGTAAATGGCTTGGCCAGCATACTGTATAGATGCTGGATGAAATACAGCTCATAAACCACAGAGAAAATAGGAAAAGAGAGCTTATCTATAGACCAACAAGAAGTATTTTCTCAGGAGTAAAGAGTTCTGAGTTCCAGTTTTTCCTTTCAGAGAGCTCATGTATTCTATGCTAATTGTTGGATAAGCAGCCCTTGGAGCACGGTCAAGGACTTTTCCTACGGAAATGCTCCCACTGGTGAAATACATGACCAGGCTCCCCTAACTCCATAAAATCACCCTTCTTTGCCAGACAGTAGCCCAGAAACAGTATTTGTTAATATTTGCCATTAGTGCACTCTGCTGGTCATTGAGATTCACAGGATTCAACTCACTTCAGACTGAGGGAACCTATACATCAGATTTCTCAATTACTGGAAAGTTTTCTAACAACTAAGCCATTAAACTAAAAATTTTCCCCCATCATATAGCATCATGCCTTAAAGGACAAGATTATATTTTGAATTATGAGCAGTGAGACATCTCAGAGCTCAGTCCAATACCAGATAACTGGTCAGATGCCTCACTTCAAGTCTCACTTCCCCATTTATAAGAAGAGAGAAGACACAAGTATCAAATTGTCCCAAGGGATTCCTCAATTACTACATAGCCCAGGAGATAGTGTAAAAACAGATCTTTGAAGGTAGCTACCTTATTCCAGTGAGATGCTGGATCACTGCACTGGATTGGCTGCCCAGTATTTCGAACTACCTTACACACAGTGTCTGCAGCACTCAGTGTTATTGTGAAAGTTTCCATCTAGGATTCTTTTTCATCACTGTAAGGAAAGCTTAGCACTAAAAACCTGAATGCTCACATCAACTTGCCCACAATAGTGAAAAGCATTTTTAAAGAAAGTCCATGAAGGCCCAAGTGTTAAATTCTTAATTACAGTTGGAAATACAACTCATATATTACATTTTCCTTTACTTTACCAGACTGCAACTTGTTCTTTTGCAACAGGTAAAAAGACCATAAAGACCATTTTTCCCCTTTAGTCACTTTTCCCCAAAAATAAATATAAACATAGTGACATATAAGAGACTGTATGACCAGGTTCAAGGTCAGGGATCTTGGAAATTCCAGTACCCAGCTACAGCTTCAATTCTGACCACAGAGCATCTTAAGCACCTGTATACCTTTACACCACTGACATTCTAAGACTCTTCTTTCAATCTGATTTTTAACTACTCTCGTGTGAGCTCATTAGGTAAATCTATCAAGATCAGACAAATATATGGGTGCCTTTGCCATCCCCTTTGAACTCTGTAATTCTCCTGCCTTTACGGCCTTGACCACTAGTAAACTTCTGTAACAAACATCTACCAAACAACATAAATACACATTATTTTAGATACTCTCCTAAAATCCTGTATTTATTTTACAGAAAGTCACTGCTTAAAGAGAAACACACAAGATGAAAAACAGCACAGCTCTGTCAGCCACTCAAACAGCTCAGCTGCTGTGGTGGGATTGCCCATCTCTCCACCTCTGTGCCCATCCCACTCATCTCAGCTCCCATATTCCTGCTGCTCTCACTCGCTTGTAAGACCCTGCTACCATCAATCTGTAGTAGAAAACTACTCTAGCAACAAACTTCTTACAATCACAGAAGAACGAGGCAAGACCATGTGGCTGGAATGGGTAAGTGAGAAGCCCCACACTCAGAAGCAGCAAGTGCAGATGCTTGTGAAAACACAGTTGGAGAATCATACTCCTTAAGGGGCATGTCTCATCTGTCTGAACTCCAAAGAAATTCTCCACAAAAAGCCTTATATGAAAAGCACTTCAATGTTAAAAACACTCTTGGTTTCTATAGAATAAAATGTGTGCAAAAAAACACACCATGAATAAATAAGATTCTAAATTGTACATCTAATTTATCATCCTAAAGAGATACCTGTACCTCCTAGAGAGTAACATCACATCTGAGTGACATGCTAGTCATAAATAATGCTGAAGAAGGCTGAAAGTAAGGCAGATCTTAAGTAACACAGTGAAGTCTTAAACTCACTTTGCACTGAATGCTTCTTGCAAAAATGGTGACCACTCAAAGACTAAAACACTATTTATTATCAATTCAAAAACATTTATGCAAGCATGCTAGACATACTGCATAAAAACTCTAAATATATAATACACTAAGGACTAGCATGGGTATATTCTCAGATCTTTCACATTTAGTGCAACTTACAAAAATCATGAAGCAGTTCTTGGCTATAGAAATCAATTCAGCTTCAGGAAGAATGAATGACCCACTCAAATTTTCCCCTCCCTAATCTTTCCTGGTATTCTGTTCAAACCACACTCTCTTTACTGCTATACAGAAACTTTGGTGACCAAAAATTATTTACTTATAAAAGGATGTACTTGAACTAACTTTGAATTAACACAAGTATCATTTTGATAGCTCTTTCCTTTTTGCTTTTTATCATAGTTGTGTATGAACACACAAGGACAACACCTACCCTTGCTACACCAAGACAACTCATTCTTTATATAAGCATTGCCAAATATACATTTCCTTCTGTGACAAAATTCACCTGAAACCAAAGTTTCCATATCCTACCAAGTTTGGAAAATTTGATTCACATGTCCCACAAATAGAAACAAATCTCAACTCTAAGAATTTGCTTTATATAATATGATGCCCAATACTCAATTTTAGCCATTACAGCATTCACAGAGGTACACATTAGAACATTTAGTTTTAAGACACTGTACACAGATTTAATTTGCATTAGCTTCATGAGCTCTCTGCAGCATAGCCCCTTGAGGTATCTGCAAACAAAATACCATTCAAAAAAAAAGAGGGTAGAAAGATAACTGTATTTGTTGCAATAATACAATACTGATAGCAGATTATGACTGTAAAAACAGAGTAACATAATTTAATAAACACAAATTCTGAAAAAAACCTAGAAATCTGTAGGGCTCCCATTCAACAGTTTCTGTTTCATACTCTTGTGTACTGCTGATCCACAAGGATAATTTTTCACACTAAACATCAGCTATTTCCCTTTAAACTTGCCCTTATCCATGGTAGTTGACGATTACGTGCTGCCATCTAGCACGTATTTCCAGAAAAGTTTAACTTCTGGAGCTATTCTGTGGCAAGACACCTGAAATTTCTTAGAAAGCTTTTTAAAATAAGAAATATATTCAAGACAACAACAGGTTTTTAAAACAACTCCTTCAGCCTGCATGCTTGTAAGAGTAAGTACAATTGGAGAATACAATTAGGCTTAATAGAGATGAATCCTTAAAAGTAAGACCATATGCAGTGGTCATATGCAGTGATTATGTCATTGCAAAACTGAAACTTTCATTCTACGACTTATGTATTCCTTTGTTTCAATGAACGCAGTGAGTATAAAAATGGTAAGAATACTGCATTTTCTTCTTTCCCAAAAACTCTAATCTTCACTGTTTCACTTTGTTCCAATTTTCTGGTTTTTATTTCCTTTGCACCCACCCTCCCTCCTTCCCCCACACAATTCTTCTTTGGGCAGTAATCAAAATGCAGCAATTCTATACAGCAATATGATGCTCAAAGGACAAAAAAAGTTGTGTTTCTTAACCCTTTTCCCTCTCAATTGTTCAGACATGCAGTCACACTGAAACCATACCAGCAGCAAGATGGCTTCTAAGGACAACTGGACCTTGCTGACTGTGGGTTCTGCCAAGACCTTGCTTTATTTCTGTTATTATCTAGGTATATATTCAACTCTAGAAAAACAAATTTTTACACATTTTTGGCACAAGTCCTACTTGTTAACATGGAAATAGAGTGATGTTTTCTTCTAGCATTTACACTGCTATAAATAACTTCTCATTAAAAGAGAAATGAAATGTTTAAGCTAATTATTGGTGAATAATTGATTATTATTGGTTTCTTATTATTTCCTATCTTATTTCACCACATCACAACAAGTGCAATTTCCTCTTTTCACCCTAGGTCCTTAACATCACACAGTTACTTTAAATCTTTCAGTCATACTGTCACTTAAACAGTGTAACATTTTCGTTTTTTGTTCCTTATAGACAGAACAATTGGGAGAACATTGTTCCATGAAGGTACTATTCTTTAACTAAATTATAATTTAAAAACTCTCAAAGCCCAACAACTTTTGAGGTCTCCACTCCTTTCCAATTTCTCTGAAATTAGCCAATGAGCTCACAAGCTCTCAGAAAGGACACAGGCATCACAATCCACGATTTGTCTCACTTCCCTGGAGGATTTTTTTTCTTCATCATCATCATGCAATTAAATGTCCTCTAGTTTCGAAGCGCATATACACCTCATGCAGTAGACACTGCAGAACAAGCAAGTTTTTTGACACTTATAACTATTTGTTAGCTACTAATATCAAACATTAACCAGTAAGTAATTAAAATAAAGGTTAATTAACATTAAGTGCCAGTTTATACCACTGAGAAACACTGGTCTTAAGAATATTTGTTTTTCCTGTAAACAAAATATGAATTGGTAAAAAAAAAAAATTAAATCTATCATCCTAGAATTCCTTAAGATTCAAAAGGACATGGTATTTTATGTTAAATAAAAGCAGAAGTCTTTCTTTGCTGCAATTGAAACCTGAAATGTGTAAATATAATATCACAGAATTTCATAGAATGGTTTGGGTTGAATGGGGCCTTAAAGACCACCTGGTTCCAACCTTGCTGCAGTGGGCAGGGACACCTCCCACTGGGCCAGTTTGCACCCAGAGTGCATCCAACCTGGCCTTAAACACTCCAGAGACAGAGCATCCAAATATTCACAGGCCAACACATGCTAGTGCCTCACCACCCTCAGAGCATAGAATTTCTTCCTATCTAAATCTACTCTCTTTCAATTTAAAACCATTCCCTTTTGTATTATCTCTACATGACTTTGAGAAAAGTCTCTCTCCAGCCTTACTGTAGACTCCTTTCAGATACTGGACTCCTGTAAATCCAGCAAAGACAGCCAAGTTTATCAGCTATATAAGGGTGACAAGGTTGTCTCTGCAAGGAATAACATCATGCCTACTGTATATGGCCCAATGAGGAAAAACTTATATGATCCCTAGTATTGTCTGACTGCAAAAAGCTGAAGGTGCACAGAACAGAAATGCTCTGTAATTTGCTTTCCCTTAGGAAATAGGAAGAACACATAAGAAATATTTAATAGAATGCATTTTAAAAATTATTTCTTTAATCATGGTCCTAATAAAATTCCTCTATTTCATCTCTTATTAGAGGAAGATATGATTTTTTTCTCTTAAAATGCTTTCTTACAATGGCACCTCTGTAACAAATACACAGAGGGTATTTGTTACAGAGATATGAACCATTGTAGTACTGGTAAATAATTTATTTCACATTTTATCACTAAACACCAATTTCAATTAATACAGCTCTGACACTAACAAAAGGACATATGCACAGAAATGGAAAACACTTGTTAATCTATTCATGGTAGGTCTCCATCCTGCTCTAAGCCAGACTGATATCCTGTCCCTCTTGAAGAGATGGCATTCAGGATTTCAGTCTCTGCCCTACCAGACATCTCAGATGAACCTATTACTACAGTGCTTACTTTCTGTAGCAACTGGTAAAAGCTACCTCCTCCAGAACTTTCAGTTTCCTGTTAGGAGAAGGTTATGTTTGAAGTATAAGATGCAATTACATTCCCAGTGTCCTTACTGAAATCTTCCAAACTTTTGTACAGAAACATATCATACTCTTTTTGTGAAGAACTCCTCAGCCAAATAATGCTTCTGTTTTTATCCCCCATTATATTAGCATTTTTGTGGTGTAAGACTATGAAACGTCACCTGAACATGAATCAATCACAAGAAGTCCATGCTACAACAGTGGATGAAACATCCTCTTCTTTCCTTGGTGACTTACAGGTATATTTCAATGTCAAATCACTCATTCTGACCTTACACTTGTTAACAGCAAGAACCAAAATCTACTGAGTAAGTATCTTGATTTTATGTACGATCAAACATGAATAGGCTACACTTCACTAAACTCTTGACCAAGAGAACAATCTGCACCCCTCTCCAAGTTACTACATGCTTAAAACAAAGTAATTTTTGTTCTGCTGACAACTGTATTCAAGCTGTTAATTATGTAGGAAGTCTGGAAGTGTACAGTGCCAAGTGCAGGTGCTCATACCACACATGCTCAGCAGAACTGCCAGCTATTCCAAGCTGTTGGTGCAACGCCTAAAAAGAGGTTCCTTTAGCTGTGTCGGGCTTATTGGGCCCAATGAGTTGCAAATATGTAACCAATATCCACCACAAGTGAAACACACATGACGCTATAAAGAGAAAAGAAAAAAAAAGATAAATAAATATGAAACACCAAACTCCTTACAGAACAGGGAGTTAGGTGTAACCCATTAATTTTTCATTTTCAGTCCCTCCACGCCCAAGAAATTAAGGCAGTATCTTTGCCCTCCAGGAGACAGGCAGCTGGGGTCTGGTGGCTCCGTAGATCACCCACAAAACTCCAGGGTGAACACAAGCACAGCAGGATACGCGTGACGGAACGGCACTCAGGGACAGCACACGTGTCGAAATCCCCCTACAAGCAGCTTAACTTCGGCCGACGGATGTTTGTTTTCGCCGCAGCTGCGCTCCAGCACGATGGGACGCGGCTTCCCCAGGCCGACGGACGGCGGCACCACCCGGGGCCTTCCCTAGGGCTCCAGGCAGCCACGCCGGCCCCGAGCCGGCTCGCTCGCAGGGCAGCCCGCCGCCGCTGACCTGCCCCCGGCCGAGCCCCGGCCCGCTCCCCCCGGCGCCCCGAGTGTCTCACCTCGTTGTTGAGGTTCAGCACGGGAGCCATGTCCCCGCAGGCCCCGCTCCGAGCCGCCCCACGCCGCCGCAGCGCGAACCGAAACCCCGCGCAGGCGCCCAGAGGGCCCGGCCCGGCCCCGCCCCGGAGCCCTCGCTCAAAGGCGGGGTTAAAGAGCTCTCTTTGGGGTTTTTTTCTGGTTCTCCCGCCTGAAGAGCGGCTTGGGCAGGGGGCGGGCCCCTAGCCCGGCTAGCTGCAGGGTTCCGGGGCGTTCCTACAGGGCGCGTCTCGGTTGGAGCGGCGCGGCCTTGTGGCGTGCGCTGCATCGCCGGCCGGCTGGCTGAATGCAAACCGCAGGGCATGTACGCTTGTAAATCCTTAAACTGAAGTGGCCGCTGCCCCCACGACTAGTTCATAATCTTAGAAATATTTTTGGGTTCTTCCTTGTCCCCCTTTTTGCTGCGGAGTGGAGCGCAAGCCGTGAGCGCTGCCGTACCTCCTGACCTTGCTCTGTCCCCTCCGTGCTCAAAGTGCTTTGCATTTTCCAGAATGAGTTTTCCATTTGTGCTGAAGGGAGATTTAGGGTCGTGTAGAAACTGTACGTCTTAAAGCTTTAGCGAAATTTTACGTACATAATTATTTTTAAATAGGCGTGGTGAAGTGTGGCTGAGCATGTGGTTTGGACTGTCTCAGTCTGAGAAGTTTGGCCAAGTTTCATCGGAACTTTCCTCCTCATTTGCCTGTTCATTGTGCTAGAAGGACTTGCTGATTTAAATTTCTACAAATACCCTTCTCTCGAAAGTTCTGCATAACCCTTGCTTAAATGAAAACAAAGCTTAGTATGTCTAGAGAATGAATCAGGGATTGTTTTTTCCCCCCACATTTCTGTTTATTTGCTGCAGTATTCAAAAGAAGTGAGGCCATACTTGAAAATATTTGGGGGAATCGTTTGAAACAAACCGAGTTTTGTTTGTACAAAAAACTAGTAAACAGCCCAACAACACAAAAGACCAAAGCAAAACCAAAAATCACACAAAAAGCCTGCCCCCACAAAAACTGACAAACAAACAAACCCAAACAAAAATCAACTCTCCCCCCCCCAAAAAAAACAAACAAACCAAAAAAAACAAACAACAAAGAAACAAAAGACCACCCAAAACCCAAAAAGAAACAAAAAAATCAGTTCCAGGGAATTATTTGGATATTTACCAGCAATTAGCTGGCCCCTGGATGGCACTGTTGTGCCTAGAATTCTGCTTTGATGTCTGACTATTTAAACAAATACAGCTGTTGTCAGATGCCTCTGTAATACATTTTATCTGCAGGACCTTGCATTTGAATCTTGTTATATTTTAATGTTTGATTTCCAACTGGTGCTTAGGCATCTCCTGTGAGTGAATCACCTTTGACTGTGCTTTTTATCAAGCCGTACGTGCAAGTGAGGTTGGGCCAAGCTAGTCCTTTCAAAGTATTCCTTTTGAGTTCCATTTAGGATATTTCTGAAGGTGATGCTGGATGCTCAGTAGCAGTCTAGGTTTCATCTGGATCAGTAATACTTTGAAAATACTTTGAACTCATCCCTTCATCTTGTAGTAAAAGAATTTTGTTCCAGCAGGAGCTGAATTTCATTTAAAGTGTATGTTTGCTGAGAGAGCTGTGAATCTCACTGCAGATGAGAGGTGTTTACCACAGCTGCTGCTTCATAAAAATTCTGACTTGGACAGTTATATCCAGTTTAGTGAAAGCCAGCCAACCATCACAGAGTGAACTTTTCTTTGTAGTACCACCAAAGTCAGGCAGCTATAGTGATCTATGTGAGGAGGGGCTGAATTTGACTATATCTGAGTAAAGATTAGCATTGGATGTGATACACACAATGCCGTCAATACATGTTTTAAGAATTACTGGATATAATCTCACATCTACGTTGTATTTGTTGCAGTGAGTGTAAAATTGGATGCAAAAAATCCAGTAGGAAAGGTCTTCCACGGAAAAGAAAGAGCTCCTTCCTTTTGTCTTGATACTTCATGCAAAACCAATCACTACATCTGCCAGTTTTGAGTTCCATTGTGAATTTTAGCAAAGGGAAAGACAAAAGCCAGGAGCAGGGAGCCTGCTGCACTTCTGTTATTCCATTATAACCAGTGCCAACCTAGTCTCACATCAATTAGAGTTGTTGTGTAGCCTATTTGGTCATAACTTAAATTTTCCTTTCCATTAACTATGAACATGGAAATAACTTGCTTTGAAAGTTTCTTGTAGGCCCTGATGACATACTTCTAGCCCTTCATCCAACAATTTTGTTTTCTTCTCACTTAGTTATTGCTGAAAATAAGTGGTTTGTTTCTTTCTCACTTTTTAAACCTCAATGGCTTTCCAGAGTTAAGAATCTTAGTGCCTCATAACTTCCTTGTTGGCCCTTTGTCATACTAATTTTTGACTTAAATGCATTCAAAGTCAAGATTTTCTTGTCAGCTTGTCACAGTCAGAATGCTTTTAGGCATTGCCCCATATAACACTTTCTGTACTTTGATGCTGTGTTCTGACATTTCTTCCTGTTGTGTCAGTATTTCACTCCAATATTTTGGCACGTATTCTTAGTGTTGGAATGCATTTTTCTGAACTATTTTCTCTCCTTTGAGAACAGCTGTCTGTGTGGGTGCATTGCAGGGCAGCATATATGTATGAACTATGAAAATGGTGAAGGGCCTAAGGGGGAAGCCATGCAGGGAGCAGCTGAGGGCACTTGGTCTGTTCAGCCTGGAGGAGACTGAGGGGAGACCTCACTGCAGTCACAGCTTCTTGTGAGGGAGCAGGAGGGGCAGGCACTGATCCCTGCTCTGTGGGGACAGGGACAGGATGCGAGGGAATGGCTTGAAGTTGTGTCAGGGGAGGTTTAGGTGGGATATTAGAAGAGTGTTTTTCATACAGGGGATGGCTGAACAGGCTCCCCAGAGAAGTGGTCACAGCACCAGCCTGACAAAGGTCAAGAAGTGTTTGGACAATGCTCAAAGACATGTGGATTTAACTCTTGAGGTGTTCTGTGCGTGGCCAGGAGTTAGATTTGAGTGATCCTGGTGGGTGCCTTCCAGCTTAGGGTATACTACAATTCTGTGGTTCTATTTGTAGGACATAAGATGTTGCAGAACAATACAGGGGAGTTGAAAGTTGGAAGACTGTTTAAGGGATGGGGGCATTATGGCTGGGTCCTATTTCTTTGCCTTTATCTTGGCACTCTCCAGGTTCATGTGATGTGGTAGCAGCAGTGTAAACTATCTTGTAGCTACAACTGGCCTTGATCCCAGAGGCCATGCATAAAAACTACATTTTTGGAATACTTGCTGAAATATGTGATTATAGCAGACACTTGGATTTATATGCTCAGTACAGATGTAATGAAATATATATGAAGTTTGTTTTTTGTCTTGACAATAAGTAAATTTTAGAAATTTTAATTAATCATTCATGTTCTGTGAATCAAATTGAAACTTTAAGAAGTTTCATAGAAAAGAGTGCCAGTAATGTTAACTAGACACTGGGGACAACAAAACCAGAAGGCTTTCTGCAGCAAGTTTCCTGCAGCTTGTGCTTTGACTTTTGCCAGAGTAGTTTGTTTTTCCTGATACCAAGACATCTGTTCTGGGCTTGCTACCTTTCTTTCTGTCATGACAAAAATATAAAGATGTGGACACTCTAAAATTAGTTACCTCCCCCTAATCTCAACCAATCCCTTTCTGCCTATAAAGAACAAATATTAGTAGATCTAAGTTAGAAAATAGCAGTTTGTTAACATGCAAAACAGCAACAGGCCAAACAAATCCCCAAAACAACCAGTCAATAATAACACAAAATTGCTAAATCTCAGCAGTCCCATGGGAGCAAGGAGACTCTTAAAATGGCAGGGTACTGATCTCTCCCAAAATGGTGGCCCCTGCTGTCGACTGTGGATATGGAGACAAAGGGAAAACGGCGTCAGCCTCTTCCCCAAGATAGGAAATCTTACTTCCATAGGAAAAATATTGAAAAAATAGACAGTTAAAAGATTCTTCATCTTCTATAAATCCTGAGATGTTCCATAAAATTACTTGTTTTGACTTCAAAAATAATTTGCTCTTATTATTGCAGATGTTTTCCTTATTACTTTCTTCACTTTTGAATCTTCATACATGCTTACATGTGTTGCTGTCCTTATGTACACATTAAATAGAACACATGCTTTGGTGAAAGTCACTGTATTTACATCATAAGTGATCATATCCCTCTGTTATTGAGAAAGCAAAATTAACATTGAGGTTCCTTTCTACTTAGAATCCATTCAACATTCAGCAACATCTTGAGAATTTAGATTTTAAAGAACATCTGAATTTAAGGATTATTTTAATGTATATGAAGATAGAGCTTAGAAAGAAGATTTTGTGGTGAACTTCCGCCTGGGATATTAGGTTTAAATATGTAAAGCACATTGCTTTCTTCTATAACCCAGCATAAATGCATCACTTAATAATTCCTATATCCCACATTTTTCTTTTTTAAGAAGCAGTTCCAGCTGACTATTTCAGTTGCTTGTTGTGTGAGGCCAAAATTATATTATTATTATACAAAGGTAAAATGTTAAGTAAAAAATGGGATCCTAATATCTGCCTGATTCTTTAAGTATGATGATAAATTAAGAAAAAAAAAATCCCATGAAAGTGTCATGGGTTACTCAAAACATTCCATATCCAAAAATCGTTACAACCTCGTCGGTGAGTTTGGAGTAGAAAAAAACATCTCCGTGTTTCAGTCCAGAGATGACTACTGAATTTATGATAGCAGAAAAGACTACTCAAAGGTAAGACTTGGGGGGAGAAAAGGCAGGAGAAAAAGACCGTCTCTCTCTATTCTCTTGCAGGAGGGAAACTATAAAATGAGTTGCAGAAGCACTCTGAAGATAGCCCATGAGCAAAAGATGGACAGTGGGTCTTTGTCGTGGTGCTCAAACAATAGATGTCCTGGGAAAGATGAGGATGAAGTGGGTCTGACTCATTCACAGAGAGAAGTTGTTTGAATTCACAGTAAAAGATGCACAAGGGGTGCACACCCATGGTATCTACAGCTCTAGGATGAATCCTCGTACCAAGTCTTTGGAAAGGAATTTGGAAGTGGGTGATGGAGCATAGAAATGGATGGGGAAGGGGTTTATGGAATGGTACTGGAGTGGCTGATGGGATTAATGGAATTGTCTGCTGTCTGTATTGCAAAGAAAAAGCTGCAGAGAATGAGTGGTCAAGAAAAGGATAAATTGTAGTATGAAATCTTTAGTAAGTAGGATCAGGAATAGCATGGAATCGTTATTACAAATGGACAGGTATGAATAGACAAGTAGAGGAGAGACTTCTTGGCTAAAATGGAAGAGAATTTTGCATCCATAGAATAATTTTAGTTACACGAAAATATAAAACAAAGCATTGTTTAATTTTACTCTGACAATTCAGAAATAATTTTGTTCCAGAATTTAGATTTGGTAAGCATAAACTTTCTGTCTAGAAAAGTCTGAAGGCCAAAGTTCGTCACATCCAGTGTTAGGCTTTTAAACAGAATGTTTTATCAGGCAGGAATCAAATCAGGATTATTTGTTACTTCCATTGCCTTCAGAGGAAGACACTGGATGCTTCCAGAGAGCACTTAAGGCTTATCTAAGATCTTGTTGATGAAAGTAACAGAAGTCTAGGAGTGACTAGATTCTTAACCTAAGTGCCTCAAATAAAAATTAGTTAGGATGAATCTTAGCATGGATGTCATTGTAGATGTGATGAAAAGCTCAGAAATATGGAGAGAGAAACTGGTAGTTACAGTCTACCTAAGTCTGAAATCACAAACAGATGTATTTACTCCAGATACAAGGTGATTCTTGAGTGCTCCCTGCAGTAATTAGAAGCCGTTGAGTCAGTGTCATATTTCATCAGGTTCACGTACAAAAGCAGCTGGGGAATTGAAGTCTTAGGGTGTATTCCAGTGGGCAGCTGACCCATCAAGATTACTCTCTTTTCTTTTCCTTTTAGAACTGATCTAGGAGTTAAGTCTGATTCCTCCCTCAGGAGTACAGTCCAAGGAATTCATTAGCCTCCACACATCAGAAGGTGATTTGTGAAGCTTCCTCACTTCTAAAACTAATCTTTAGTTTGGTAAATCAAATGATTAAAGTACAAACAGTACTACTTTGGAAATCTCATATTTACATAATACTGTTATGTTGTGTTTAATGAGAATCATAGTTCAGTGTTGATACTAATAGTTTTGATATATAAGAAAGATAAAAGGCATACAAAAACAAAATTTAACAATGTAAGTTCTCTGAATTTCTTTCTGGCTACTGGTTAGCAGTTATTTTTACCAGACTGTGCAAAGGATTGTGGCATTTTAACCTGAGATTTTTTAAAAGCATTGTTTCCTCATATCTTATTCTTAAAGTAAACAATTTTTTTCCTAGTAAGAATTTCATGTTTTGTCTTCATGAAAATCAGCAAATGTAAACAAATGTTTGGAATGCACTGTAAGTTTCCTTAAAGTAATTAGTTATACGCAGTAATTATTGGAACACTCACATTTTCTGTCACTGTCATCTGACTTTAAAGAAATGGCTGCTGTCACTTAGATTATGAGCATAATCACAGAACTAATGGAAGTTCTAAAAAGTTTGGGTAGCCAAGAACATGAGCAAATATTGCAATATTAGGTGCACATTGCATTTTGTGATTTCATATATATTTCAGAAGCTGGCCTTATATATCTTAACTTGACCATCTGTTACGTCTCTGAATAGGAAAGTACATTACTGACCAATTTCAGGATACATATAACAGATCAGTTGTAGCAACCTGAGAGCAGAAAGTTCTACTTGCAAGTATGTGAATCTAATCAATGGATACTCATTTGTAGTATCAAGTTTTCAAGGATAACTGCATAATTTCTTTCATCAAAAAGAGCAAAAAGTTAAAACAATAATTTCTCTCCAATATGTGGTTTATGAAACAGGCTGAGTTTTGTTTTATACAATTTATAGGAACAAAAAAAACTGGGAGACTTTATGCTTTGAAGTTGAACAGTGATTTTTTGGTTCTTTTATTTTGTGTGTTCCTGGCTTAGAACTAATTTACAATTAGTCTTAGAAAGCTGATGTTAATACCTAAACATAATTTTATGATGCAAATTTGAGAGTAAGAGTCTGTGGTGAAAATTCTGACTAATGAATCTGTAGCTCCAGCACCATTAGCAGAATTGCATTTCAAGGTTTTTAAAGGTGGAGTTGAAAAATAGATGAAAAATTAATAAGTCTTTTTAATTTAGAAGGCTGTTGAACCAGCACAAGCAGTAAGAAGTGTTTCATTTAAAGGCACTCTGTGTCATTGCAAGAGAGTAGATTATGTGATATACCCAGTTTATATAACATGTGATCCTTTGGCAAAGATTAAACATACTGAGCTTTCAAGCCACAGAATGATGGAGAAAATCTGGTGTCTTTCCAATGTCAAAGCTGCTGCTGAATGTTTGCTGTGAAACCACTAAAAACAAGATAATTTTCTGAATTTTAAAAACTTGGGGCTGACACGATGAAAAGCAACTTGGCAGGAAAACATCTTGTTTTCCTAGTTGACCATGAGCCAGCACTGCACCCTCATAGCAAAGAAGGTCAGAGGTCTCCTGGGTTGCCTTAGGAATGACATTTCCTGCTGGTAGGTTGAGGGTAGTGTCCCTTCCTCTCTATCACATGTCAGACACATCTGAAGCTGTCAGTCCAGCTCTAGGCTTCCCAGTGAAAGAAGGACATGGACATCCTGGGTAAAATCAGGTGGAGGATGAATACAGGGCTATATCATCAAGGAGCATGTAAGAGAGCTGGGACTGCTCAGCCTTGAGAGAGCTCAGGAGGATCTTACCAATGAATATAGCTGTGTGATAAATGTAGTGCTGTCTGCTTGATAGGACAAGAAGCAGTGGGTGCAAACTGATAATAATATCAAAACCCAGTGTATAAGTACATGTTTTGTGTTTATTATTGTAGATTGAAACAGGTAAGTGATGGGAAGAAGAGTATGCCATTCCTGACTGATCAGTGTGTATATCTCAATTCTTTGGGTTTTTTGGGCACTTTGTCATATCTTGGGGGAACACATCAGTAGAATCTCATAATTTGGCCAGAAGAGCACTGCTAGTGTGATGAAAAAATGTTAGCCAACAGACTTGAATTATTTGAACAAAAGGGCACTTCTGCTTTTGTTTGTTTGTTTGGCTTTTTTTTTTCTGATGTGATTTTGTAGGTAGGTGGACTTTCTTTTTTGTAGCAAATGAATAATATTCTAGAACATGTGAGACTCAAAGATGTTGTTGCTGCATAAATATATTAGGCACGTGTCATGGTTTACTTCTTAGTGTCCAGATTAGGCCTGGCTTTTCAGTCCACTGAAGACTATTCCAAATAGAGATTCCACCATAGAGATTGTCAGGGACTTCCCGGTTTTTCTTCCTGTCTCTTTTTTCAAATTGCCTGAATTACATACATTTGTTCTTGTTTCTAACTTGGTCTAACTTCCATTTCTGAAATAAAAGCTTGTCTTAGATGCCATAAGCTGTGAAACAGAATATGAAAGTAATTATGTCTGTTGGCTTGGATTTTTTTATTTTCTTGCATTTCATTGATGTTTCTAATAAGCACTCCAGCAATTTTATTAACTTCTTTATTTTAATTTATTATAACTGTAGGAAGAATATTCTGATTTCTTCTTTGTTCTTTTTATTGATTTCTTTTAGCATTAGCAAATCTGTTAAGCTTACTAATAAAACATTAGTAGGTTGCATTGCTAATAAATAATATTTACATTGCTAATAAAACTTTAGTAGGAAAAGTAGTAGGTTTTTTCACTGCTTTGATCTTTGTGTATCTGTGCACATGTGTGTTATGGATCTGTGACACTGCTTTGATAGTGCATGAGAGAATAAACAGAAAAGTCTTTTGCACTACTGAGAAAAACTTAGAGGAATTCATTCACAGGGCCTCCATAGGACTACTGCAGCCTTTACAGGGCTTAGTTGGTGCAGACACAGCTTTTCACAGAATTTGCTTCTTTTGAAGCAAATAGAATAGGAGAGGAGCTTAATGAATAACTTGGCATTTTCTGTTGCAATAGAAAACGCTCAATGGTGTTGACAACAGTGTTAGGCAATCATTTAGTCACAATATTTTTGGGTTTTTTAGTTTTCTATAAGGATGACTGGCTTTATATAGTAAGTAAATTTGCATATAAGTTCTTGTGAAAATTGTCACCAGAAGTAAATATCCGTAAGTGGGAGGCAGTAGAGGTGATTAGTACTCTGAATGAGTAACAGTAAGTTATTTTAGGAAGAAATGCATGTACATAGAGAACTTTTCAAGTTCTCTGACATTGAATATACAAAATCTCTACAACCATTAGTAATATCTTGATCAGTACCTGGTTGTATTCTTCCATTCATTGCATCATGCTTGGAAAAAAACAAATGTATTCATGATGTTTCAATCAGAAAGAAGCATGTTTAAAGTGCAATTTTCAAGTGAATATATGAGTAAGAAATTCTGTGAAATGATTCTCATCGTCTGATTTCTTGATGTCCAATGATGAATACTTACCTCTGGAAAAAACTTCAGAGAGAAGGACTGTCATAAAATACTTGTTAAGAAGGAAGGTCTTTTAAGGCTGCTCAGGCTTGGTTTGCTCAAAGTTCTTGCTCAAATTTCTATTAAGCAAGGGAATAAATTTGGTTTATGCTTTTAGCTTTGTGGCCTATCTAATTGCCTTAGCAACATTTTATTTCAGTCCTTCTGATTTCTCATTAGTTTTGTTGATAGGGTGGAAGGCCTGACATTTGTGCAGTGCAATAGTCTTGGAAGACAGATAGAAAGTTGATAGCTCAGCCTCCATATGACTTCTTTGTATAACTTTTGGGGGTTAATTAATGGTAATAGATTCTGATTGTACTCACCCTGACATGGGAGCTCCTTGGGAAAGAAGCAAGGTTAGGATAGTCATTAGCCACTGAATTTTTTTCTGCAGTTGGTGGCAGCAGGCTATTAGGATGCTTAAATTTATGTGAAGGTCAAGAAAGCTGATTGCAGGGCTGCTCGGTGTTCGAAACTGAAAAAAATTCCTTGCTGAGCACAGCTCAACTGGGAACCAGAAAATCTAGGCTGAAATCATATTGGAAATCTGCAGTTCAAAAGCACCTTTCTGCATAGGCTTCACACATAAAAAAGTTTGGCTTCAGCTCATGTAAATAATTCATCCACTTAGCCATATCTTTTTTATACAAGTTAAATTCAAATATCTCATTAAAGCTCAAAAATAAAGATGGCTAGAGTTGAGCTGAGGGGTTTGGGATGGGCACAGGGTTAATCTCGTTATAATGATCTCACCAATGGGGATTTTTCTGCTACCACAAGGAGATACTTTCGGAGATGATGAGGTCTTTTATGATGCCATTAAAATGAAAACTTGGTGAAAAAGACCCGAAGCCAATTTCCACACTGATTTTTGAATGTTTATATAGTCATTAAAGTAATACATGGGCCTCCACGAGCTGTGCAAGTACAACAAGAGGAATGAGGACATTCGCCTTGCACACATAGCCTGAAAAGCACTCTTTGAATAATTTATTTTTGTGCCCTGGTGTCAAACCAGAAACCTGAAGGAAAAGTTCAAAATTACCTGTTTCAAAATTTAAAGTAATTGCTATTTATACCCATTTTCCACTTGACATTTAAACCAACTTTCCTGTTGTATTGTATTCCTATTGTTTCCTATTCTTGTGTAGAACAAGAACAGGAAGAACATCTAGAAAAGAAAAAATTTCTTTGTAATATTGTCTGACAGTTTGTGGAAAAGTTATTGATAAATTATGACTTCTTTATTCAAAGAAATTTCTCTACAGTCTTTATTTAGCTGTACTGGTTTTGTAACTGATGTCTGAATGAGGAAAAATCCCCATTTCTTCCATGTATGATGCTTTGGATGATCTGTTATTGACTCATAGAACATGTACTCCACTTGAGAACCCTGATTTGGGTTGTGTATGGTGGATTATGTTTGTAATATAATTTCTAAAGGACAAATTCTTGTTTTCTGATTTTCTAAAAAATTTGGATATTTTCAGGTTTCTTTCTGCATCCTGAAAATTAGAGAAAAACTATGTGTTCTTGATACAGAAAAAGGTACTGCCTGACATGCATAATTAACGTTATTGACATTAATATTAGTATTTTGAATATTTTCCTCAACTCTTTTATAGCAATTCAATATTAAATTTGACCATGCATAGGAATTATATGTTCTCTTGGTTGGTTCTCACAGATCTTGTGTATAAAATTCTAAGATCTTCTATGAATTGCTTTGCCTTCTGAAGTTACAGAGATTTGCTGCAAATAAAGTGAGTACAGCAAGTTCTAGAGTTAAGGTTTTGATATTCTCTGTGTTACATACTGAAATAGATGTGCTGGTGTCTATGGTAAAGTAGAAATAGACCCAACCATTTTGAGGGTTTTGAGTAAATTGTACAATCTCTTCTGTCTTTATTTCTGAATTCCAGCTTCTTCCCCTCTGGTTTACTTCTCTGAAATAAATAAGTTTAACCCAATGGGATTTAGGTTTTTTGGTAGCTCTGGATTTGCTACTGCTGGACTTTTTAATAAGTACTTTAATAACATTTTTAAATCCCCACAGCAGATCATTTAGACCCTCTATAACTAAACCTCTTTCATTGTTATGTTTGTTAGTTCAATGGCAGGAATGTTATGTGCATTTTGAACATATACAGTGAATTGAGGAATGACTGTACCAGCAGAAGATGTTAATACTTTTCCTGATAGTCAGAAAGATGAAAAAGTGGACAAATCTTGCAAAACATTATTTTATTTGGCTTGCAGTGGGCCTATATACAGTTCAGGATAACTCATGTCATTGAGGAAATCTTACGGTTTATTTTGGTTGTTATAACTAGGAGGTTCAAAAACCATTGATACTTATTTACATGGATGTTTAGATCTATTTTGTAGTATACTTTTAAGTATATCTTAGTCAAATGGATTTTCATTCTGCTTAAGTCAGGAGAGAGAAAATAGCTTACAGAAATTTTATTTTAATATTCGCCAAGTTCTATCCATTTAATGAATGCAAGTCCACACAAGTGCTTGCTAAATTATGGTGGGTAGGTTTTGAGTAATTTGTGTGATGTGTGTAGTTCCACGTTATTGTCTGTGAGTATAGTTAGGCACATAAAACAACTGGTGGGATGCATCATGTGTGTTGGAACAAGAGGTATTTTCTTTCTCTAAGAAGGAGTGAAACTGAAAATCTCATATTTGTAACTTTATGTCATGCAATTACTAATTAAGGTGGATATGAAAAACGTTCAGCTTTTATTATCACCAAGCAATGCCTTCAGACATCACTCAACAGTCAGGTCAGATCATGTGATTTTGGCTATTTTTACAAATTCTTGCTCACTAATAAATAAACAGACAGATGGTCTTCTACCATCATAACCTAGAAGCATCTTTGGTAAGGTGTTCACTGATTGAAGGAAACTTTCCGGTGTTTGTAAGCATTGTGTCATATCTTTTGTTCTATTGATACCAATATTCACTGTTGGTTGTTAAAGGATTTTTCACTGCTAAAATGTACAGCTTTCTAAAAGGTCACACTATTTTTTTCTGAAAGTTCACACTGTTTAATGGAAATTTTTTTGTCTACTTGATGGAAAGGGCAATGTGCAGAGATGTTCATGTTGAGAGTGAGATTTTTTTCACTATTACAAAACTCATAGCATATGTGTAATATTAGTTGATTTTTATGCTTTAGATTTTTTTCTTTTAACTGTTTAATATCTGAGACCCAGGTAAGTAAGTTAAAAATCTATGAATTATTTTTTGAAATTTAAATTCAATCACAAGATTCTTGATATTATTGGAAGTTATAAGTAACTGGCTAGGATATTTTACTTAGGTTAGAAGGAAATACTCTCTAGTATTACAAGTTTATAGCATCTGTTCTTCCAAAGTTTAGGGTCTGGTTTATTTAGAATAGATATTATTTGTGTATTATATAATAGGCACATATATGAAAGGCATATATGCTTACAATGTAATGCTTAGATATGATCTTGAGTTTAAGGCTGTATTTCAAAGTTTTTGTGAACAGCAAGGGACTTAGTGGTAAAACAGCTTTCTTACAAAATAGCTTGGAGCTTTGCATGTTATGTCAGTAGAAATCACTCTTGTACATACATCCTTAAATTCTATGCTTTCTTTTTATTTAAGGAATGCACCAAGGTTTGCTTAAAGATTACTTTATTATTCACCTTATTATAAATAAAAATAAATTGCACTTCAGAATATGGTTTTCCAAAATATGTTAAATTACTCCTTCTATCTACAGCCACTGTTACTCAATTTTAGATGTGAAGATGCTCATGTCTGTAATCTCTAATTCTCAACAGAATAGGAAATGTGAGGAGCAAAGTTGTACTAACAATAATATGATTGTGGATTTATTCCAAATTGCTTGATATCAAGGTGATTATTGCAGGAACTGTCTGTAGGACAGCTGTCATTACTAATGGTTGTTGTCAGTATGGATGTGGCAGTAGCTGAAAGCAAAATTGCAGCATCAGATTTCTCCAACTGAAGTTAGAAGGTAGTGTTCTTCAAAGACCTCTTCAATACTGCATGGAAACTCCATATTACAGTATGTGAAGCAGTGGGATACAGACTTTAATACAGCTCATATGAGAAATATATGTATTTGTATATGAAGCAGTCAGATATATAATCAGATACAGCTCAACCAAGGTAAGAAATATGTTTCTTCAGTTGTTCATTTTCACTTCTTTACAAGGAACACCACCAGGCAGTTATGAGAGGTGGCAATCTCTTCAGGAAAATAAAACTGGGCAGAATGCCCTTGAAAACACCTTAGATAGCATACCTTAGATGGCTCACAGCCACGTAGGTGCAACATATTATGATATAAACTTCTTGCAAGGGAAGAAGATGAAGGAGCAATGATTCCATAATCATATGGAATATGATTCTTCTCGAACTCATACATCATACGGAGCAGGAAGTATATGTTATGGTGTGATAGATAATCGGCCTTTTCATACATCCTCTGAGGTCCTCACTGGAGACATTTCTGTGTACATCTCTACAAAGAAGTAGTATATTAATGTCCTTACTTAGGTCAGTCTGCATTGCAGGTTTTGAAATATAATAGAATTTCAGTTCAGTCTTCATGGTCATAAATGAATTTATATTATGGTATTATACTTTCTCTACAGGTAATAACCCCATGATAGTCACAAAAGGTCCTCATGGAGCTGATGGAAAGCAAGCATTTCATTGGTAAATCTCATTTCAATAATGTTTACACCTTTGAATCTAATTTCAGAATAATTTGTTGTCTAATAACTTTAAAAAACATATCACCAAAGTCTTTATTGTTAGGCTAGAATTCAGTTATGTAAATAATAAATTACTTAGTTTATAAATAGTTTTTAAATATTAAATTTTGTTTTCAGAGGATTTTTACTTTATGAGGTTACTTTTAAAAGCTAAGGTCTTATTAGTTTCTATCATTTTACTGATATATGTGTTATAACATGTTTATGTTATATTCCTAATTCCTGTTTATTCTTACATTCCTGGGGTATTCAAGATACTGAAGCAAATGGCTGTTGAGGCATTGAGTATTGTTTCAACACTTGTTCCCAACATCTGTTTCTCATTTGAACTTTCTGTACTCCTTTATTTTCCTGCCCTGTCTGGGCCTCACTGTGAAGCAGAGCTGCCAAAAGGAAAAAGAATGAAAAAAGAAGTTTCTGGTCCCTTGAAACTCTGGTCAGGCAGCAATGTTCTGCAATATTTTCTTTTTACACCACCAGACATGAGAACATGCACTCTCTCTTATTCTACATTTTTCCTTGCAGGAAAAACTCTAGCCAACTTTATGACAGAAAAAAAGAAGCAAGAAAGGCTGATAACGTGATTCCAGGTTCCAGAAGATGTTTTAGACATTGTGGTCTGCAAATAGATCTGCCAGTCTATTGATCTGGACTAAGTCATCCTTCAAAGGAAAATAATTTACCAGGACTCTGTGAGTGGGCAGCAATTCTTTTGAGAGCACTTACCTTGAAGATATTCCAAAGACTTGTGCTTTTAGGGTTGCTTAAAGAATTGCTGGCAAAGGTATTGGCAGAAGCATGGTTGGTGTAAAAGCAAAAGCATTACAAAGTTCATGGCTCAGGTTTGTCCTGCTACTTACTAGATAGTTAAAGCACATAGAGAAAAAGCAAACACAAATCCAAACCTATTCAATCTGCAACCAAAATTAACCCAAAAATTACCCATGAGAAGGGGGCTGAGGGAGGGGGAGGAGAAGAAACAGTTGGAAAGGATAAGGATCAAAAGGAAAAAGGAATAAAGAAGGCCCTCCTGTTGACTCACAAGATTCAGAGTAGAGCCCCTTGCTAAACAGAGCCTAGGAAAATTTTGGTCTAAATGTTAAAACCTAAACTTAACAGCATTTACTCTTTTAGCTTAAATTAAACAATTGAATAATTCATACAGACTTTAGTAACTCAGGCCTAACTCACTTGCAAATCTAAAGTACTTAATACAGGAGAGGGCAACACTCTCCATATGTTAGCTGTGACACATTCACATTAGGATGCACTCAGACGTCACAGAGTACATGTAAAATATACACCTCTGAAAAAATTCCATTTCAGTGAAGTTCTTGAGTCAGATGCCTTTGCATCTTATCGGAGGGTGAAGGGTTGGGTCTGGAGGAGAGGCTGTGTCACCATCACTGTGTTTGGCCAAACTGGGAGCTTGGAACATTTCTCAGATCGTAGTTTGGCCTGGGCAGGGCAGGGGATGTACCACCACAAGTTGTCAGGACATGGCCTTTGCTTGAGCTTGGGCAGGTTTCACTGGACAAAAACTAGAAATACTACCCAAATCCCACTTCAGCAAGTGTCCAGTGGAGACGTTTTAAGAACACGCTAAGGAGGTTTAATGAAACTGACATATCTTTGGATTTTATTTATTTATTTTTTAAATAGACAAGTATTTTCTGAAAATTCATTTACATATAAATGGGCTGTGAGAATAAAAAATATCCTATACGAGGATATTTTTGTAAAAGATGAAAAAATTTTCTTAGAATTCTGAGGAACTGAAATTTGTCTAAAACACATTGGCAACCATTCATGGGATGTGGCAAAAAGGGACACAAACTCACAAACTTCTCTGTCACTAGGGATGCATTTAGGTGATAACGAAGTTGGTGCGTTTGCAGCATGGTTCAACACTGTAAGTGAAATCTGCTGGTAGTTAAAATGCTATGCACAAAGTGTGGTAAAGGGAGATTGGCAGAGGCTAAAATCTGGTTTGCCTTTTTTTTTTTTTTTTTTTTTTTTTTGGGTGAGTCAGTGTATGATGGCATTACAGTGTTCCAGTAGTTGACAAGGGAAGAAAAGACTGAGTTGTACCCATTATGCATTGCCTTTGCATCATTGGTCTCTGCTTTCCAGTTCCTTCTCTGATGAATTCAAATTTTTCAGTCACGTAGCACCAATTGGGTCAAAGAGAGAAAAGTTCACATTGGATTGTTGGACATGGCATTTGGAGACCCTTGGCTGAAACGGATGCCAGCATCTATCTGGAAACATATAATTTCCAGAATGCAGTACAGGGCCTGCCTGGTAAATGATAGTTAACTTTTTTTTTTATGTCAAAAGGACGTTTCCTTTTTGATGCATTGTGAGATATATGAGTCAGAGAGACTAACAATGAAATATTTGATTTTGACTTTACATAAGAAAAACAATTTTTCTGTGGAAAATTCACAATGAGCTTTTGTATTAATATCAGTTAAGTGACTGTTTATTCACTAAACATGTAGAAATATGCTAGCTTTAGTAATTCTTTTTAAATCTGTATCCAAGAGCCTTCAGGAAGACAAATATTTCAGTAGAAACTGGTGATCCAGCATCAGTTTTGTTCTTTTTAGTTAAAATTAATAAGGAACTTGTAAAGACTAGATAAAATTTCTGTCATATATATGTTTATGTTACAAGCATTGTGAGGACTTACACTGAATGGAAAAGAATTTTCCATGTCAACCATAAACATACAAAAAACAATTAATCACAGACTTTCCTTTGCCGTCTGCTCACAGTCCTTACATACAAGATCCAGTTGTTCCAAATTTTGATCTTGAAGCATTTGTAGACATAATTTCCTCAATAATTACTTAGTCTGGAAATGTTTTTAACTGGAAACTTATGTTTTCAGGCAATAATCCAATTCTGAGCTGTCAGTTCCATAGATGATAACTCCTTAGTTTCATTCTCAAATGTGGGTTGATCTATACACCTTCACACTTCACAACTTTGTTGTTGCAATTCTGTCTTGCAAGCAAGACAATACTCCCTTATGTAGAGGTATGCCAATTGTATGTTAAAAGTTGTCTGCATAGTTTGAGAGCAATAGCAGACAAGGTTAAAGGATTTTAGTCGCCAATAATCCTACGTTACTTCTGTAAATTAGAGAAAATGCTGTGGATAGCAGGTGAGGCCTTCTCGATTTCTGCTCAGAGGAGCAGAGAACTCAAATGATACTGCAAAAAAATGTTAAAAATAGGAGAGGCCTAGGTATCAGATTTAAATACTTGTAGACATGAACCAGGAAGGAAAAGTGGTCAAACTGACATCATAGTTCTTCTGGTCCTCTCCATGTGAAAGAATAATGTTGTGTATTTCATTGTCTTATGACAACATTTCATTGCTCTTAGTAGCATTGAAGAATAAAGCACCACAAATACTTTTTGCTAGGTAGTTACTATCATAATTTTCAAATGCAAAAAATATCCCAAGGTTATTAATGACCTGAGACAGAGCTGGGGAAAGGGCTCAAAATTCTTGAATTCCAGTCCTTTGACTTAATCAGATGACCTTTTAAAGGCCATATCTCCGATTTCTGGGTGTTTTGTTAGTACACAGCGGAAGGAAGAAAAGGGTTGATTTGGTGTTCATTACTTCAAACTTTTCCAGTTAAGTCTGAATCTCCTGAAGGTAATGTGTGGGCTAACATATTTATCCTGTATTCCTGGATGAACATCAGGAGAAAAACACTGATGAAGAAATGATAAAAAGACTTTCAAAAAGAAATTCCTTCAAAAGGTACAGTTTCTGTAGCTCTTGTGAATCAAAGTAGCAATGTGATCAAAGTCTGTGAGTTCCCACACCACAGATTCTAAACAAGCGGCATGTGCAATTGAGCCTCCTGTTATGTGCACAGGAAATTCCTTGCTCAGTGCTGTAAGTGTAATGTTACAAGAGTTAGCATCTGGAAATCTGAATTTTATTACTGCTTTGTGAAGACTAGTAGTATTTTCACAGGCCCCATCATTGGTTCAGCTCAGGCTGTTGTATTACAGCTTTCCACTGGGAATTATAGAATGGCTTGGGTTGAAAGAGACCTTAAAGACAATCCAGTTCCACCCCGCTGCCATGGGCAGGGACACCTTCAACTAGACCAAGCTGCTTAAAATCCCATCAACCCGGCCTTGAGCACTCCTAGGGATGTGGCATGAACCGCTTCTCTGGACAACCTGTTCCAGTGCCTCACCACTCTCACAGTAAATTTTTTTTTCCCCCAAAGTCTAATCTAAGCCTATTCTCAGTTTAAAGCCATTTCTCCATATTCTGTCACTACATACCCCTATAGAAAGTATCACTCATCCTTTTTACAGGTTTCCTTCAGGTACTATCTTGAGGTGATATCTTGAGAGGCTACCTAGAACAGAGGCTAGACAGAGTTGAAGGAATGAAGTAGGTGTTTATTAAAAGGGCTTCAAAGGACACATCTTGGGCAGTACAAGAGCCTGGCAGAGGCTAGACCCAAGATGGACCCTGGTCATGAGTTTTCACACTTTTATAAATTTTGGTCCATTTACATATTGGTCCCTTTACAGCTTCAGGTAAAGAAGTTTGCTCTCCTCAGTTTGCTGTTGTTTATAGTTTCTTGGGCTGGAGAATGTGACCTTGGTTTTCAGGCTGCAAAACTAAACCGTGGGGAGAACTTGCTAACACTCTATACGTAGTTCAGAGTTATATACTAATGTAGTACAGAATCTGAAAATTATGAGAGCTAAAACTTAAGGCATTACTGGAAGGCTGCAATTAGGTCACCCTGAAATTTTATCTTCACTGAAACCCTAAAACTCTTACACAGGATCTGAAATACAAATGAAGACTTCTCCTACTTAAGCATTTTTTATGATGTGGCAAAGAATGTGATTTTAAAGCAAGCTCTGTGTTTCAAACTCAACTTTTGTGAGCTAGGGCTGTGGAAATAGGTTTAGCATTATTACCTAGAATTTCTGCTAGCCTTCCTCTGTTTGAAGAACTGCTTTACTAGCTTTTGGAAGGAATTGAACTGGCAGCCCTGTAGAGTCTGGATGAAAAGATATTGCTGATGCTAGCCAAATGCAGTCTTTTTATTCAAATAACTTGGAGTTCTTTGGAGTCTGTGATTTATTATTAAGACAAATGAGTGTCAAAAGGAGGTTGCCCTATGTTCATTTAATGAAAACAGAAAGTGCCATTGAAGCAATTCCCTTTTACTTGGGCTAGATTATTGCATTTACTCAAAATAAACCCTTAAACATTACATACTGTAACAGCTTTCTAATTGCAAATTATAATTTTTATATGTATCAAGGTTTTTTAGTGACAATTTTCATAAAAAGCTGTTGAATTATTAAAAAAAAATTCTGGCACAGAACTAAGATATATCCATATTGCCTGGATTCTAAGTTTTAAAAGCAGATTTCATTTTTTGTCTCACTAATTTCCTTAAATACTTGATTATATACTGCTTGTGTTGGAGAGTTTCTAAGTAAGCTGAGGATACTGAACTATTTCTTGAGCAACAATAACATATAGAATCTGTCTTTGAAGACTTCCACAGTATTTGCATTAGTAGAGATTGTGACTACCGGTGAAGGAAAAAAACCACTTTTCACTTTCCCCTGCACTAATACATAAAGATCAAAGTTAGAAAACCACCTTTTTCTTTAGAAACTAGTTTTAAAAAAGTGAAATGCAGTATGATCTTGTAATTACTCTTAGGCTGCCTGGCTGTGCTGTTTTGCATGCCAAAAAACCCTTTCATCTAAGAGACATTAGTGTAAAATTTAGGTGAGCATCTAGTGTTTCTTATGATGTGCCATTAATAGCTTCAAGCAAGCACAGTATTAAGTCAGCTTTAAAGCAATCCTAAACTTTTTTTCTCTCCCTTTCTCAGAGCTGTATAAAAATGCAGCAATAATAAAAAGCAAAGAAGATCAAAACTTCAGGAATTTCCAAACAAATAATAAATCAAAAGCCACAAACTTAGTACTTCTGAAGTGTCAGAGATTTCTCTTATTTCAAGGTAGCCAGGATATTATGCTGCAAGACTTTCATGCTTCAGCAAAAACTCCTCTATGTATCTGTGCATTGAGATAAAAGTCATCAAATCAATGGGGTTAGCAGATACAAACAATATTTTATAGCAAGTCTCTAATGGTACAGATGGTATGGAAATACTCATAGTAATACTTTAGGAAAGCTGTTAGAGTTGCAAAACATTAAAAGAGAGGAATACCCTTGAATATCCTTTTGAGACCATAAGGCAAATTTATTCTAATATGTTGAAGTGCTAAAGAAGAGCTGTGATACAAATTCTTCCCTGTCATAATATGTCACAATGAGTGCCTTGTCAATTTTAGCTAATTACCACTGCCAGTAATCCCAGTAAGGCATTACCTTAAAAATAGCTTATGATCTCATGGGTACTGGAAAATTAAACTCCCCTGCTGCTATATAATTTTTTTCCCCCATCTCTCTACATTCAATTTAGAAGAAAAGTTTAAATTCCCATAAGTTCTCTAAAAAATAATTGTAGTATCTTAGTGGTTTAGTTTTTCAATTCTGGCTGATGAATTTGAATATAAATTCATTCAGTCTGAGTAGTTAGGCTGAACATGCTGCATGGGGATAAACACAAGCAGGGGATGAGCTACTGGCTTTTGCTTGTTTCAAACTGCTCAATTCTAACTAATCTAAGAGATTTATTGCCACGCTTTCCTCAGGGATGGATTCACTGTTTGCTTTACTTTTGTTTTTGTGTACAGGACCTAATGAGTAACTCTCTGCTTTTAAGGAACATCTTTCTACAAAAGATTAATCCACAAGTTGTTCCCTGTGCACTTTAGTTAATTTTGATTCTTTATATTTTCTTGCAAAAAGCAAAACTAAGAAGCAGATCACTATCAAAAATTATTTTGCATTAATATGAAGCTTTCTTTTTTCAGAGAAGAGTCTTCTGTAGCTAATGAGCAAAGAGACTCCAGAACATCAGCTATTTGCACTGTTGAAACTGAGCCAGGGAAATAATTGTTAGATAAAGAGAATCCTGGAAAATATTAAATCATTTCAAAGTAAAACAAAAATAAAATGAGTGAAATAGATTAAAATTAATGGATAAATATGGAAGTCAAGAAATTATATTGCATTGCCAACTTACCCTTATTTAAGTGAAGATGAGTGAAGAGAAGAAGATATTAGCAATTCAAGGTGAAATCTAAATTAAAATGAAGGTAATAGTAAAAAAATAGTGTTTGCAGTATTAAATCTAATTTTCCCAAGAGGGAAATTATGAGTAAGCCATACTGGTTTAGTGGGTAATAAAGCATGGGTGATAAAGGATTAAAAGTGAAGCAAACTAACATAATGACAGTAAGTGCATGTATTTTTTTTTAAATTGGTGTTTTTAAAAAAAACATGTATCTGTGCAAGATTAACATTTTAGGCTTGCTTAGTATGATTTAGTAATGGGCAATGGTTTTAAATTGAAAAAGAGTAAGTTTAGAATTGGATGTTGGAAGTTCTTTACTGTGAGGGTCATGGGGCACTGGAAGAGGTTGTTCAGAGCAGCTGTGGATGCCCCATCCCTGGAAGTGCTCAAGGCCAGATTGGATGGGGCTTTGAGCAATATGGTCTAATTGAAGGTGTGCTTTGCCCATGCTGTCTAGGTTGGAACTAATGATCATTTAGATCCCTTCTATCCCGAAGCATTCTGCGGTCCTAGGATTCTGTGATTTAGTTTTAGATTGTAGGAAGAAATGAATCATGGCAAGAATATCCGCTAGGAATGCATAAGACTGAATAACTTTTCCACTTGTCCAGTGTTCATTCTGTTTAAAAGACCATGCATTAGGGGCCACATTCATTTTTTCTGAAGATTTACTGGTTTGTGCTTTGTTGTTTTTTAGCAGTAGTTACAAAGGTTCAGATAGAAAAGGTGGGTTAAAAAAACAGCTTTATCTTTGGATATCTACAGCCAAGTCCAGAACAAAATACTGATTAAAGTCAGCAAAGTGCTAAATTTTGCGTTACAGCTCACTGCACATGAAATCAGCTTGAAGATCTCACCTAAGACCTTGGTAAGTAAACACAGCTAGCATGTCTCTGTAGGGGCCCTATAAATGATAGTTTTGTCAACATGAGTAAAGTGTATGTTGCTTGTTCCAAGGGTTTTGCAAATTCTACAAGATACGAGAAATTGCTACATAACTCATAATGACAATGAACAAAATGTATATGTGCACTCGGTTTCTAAGGAACAGAGGAACAATCTGGCTGCTCTAGGTGTTTGAACACAGATTTCTTGTCTGGCACACCTTTGATGTGCAGAATGGCTTTAATGGCCTGTTCTCATTCACTAAAAATTATAGAAAATTATAAAAAATTATAAAATCTTATATGTTCTACTGCACCTATTTGTCTGATGTGGTATTTTTCAGTAGGTTAGGGCTTGTGTTGGAGGCCTGTGTTGGAAAGGATGAAGTCATAATCAAGCAAAGGTGTAACACTGTAGAATTGGTAAGATGTTGAGGTTCTTGGGGAAAAGCAAACAGTAAAAGGAATTAAGGGGGATGACAAATGTACAAGAAGTCAGAAATTGTATGACAAGAAATCAGAAGCTGATAAACAGATAAAAAAGGGAGATATTCTGTGGTTTGTGAGTGTGCAAGATTATTCTGACAGTGACTTTCTACACTGTAAAGGAACAAACAAAAGGTAATAGTAACCTATACAAAGGGTAGTAAAATTGCTATGGGAGAAGACCAAAGAGCATTTTAATCACTAGTATTGCAAACCCCCTGGATTTTCAGGACATTAAAAGCAAAAAACAGCAGACTGGATATGGTGAAGGAGAGACCAAAAAGATTGTAACAAGGAATCTCTACAAAATAGCTTTATTAGTGATTTGGACAGCTGAAGGGGAACTGATTAGGATAAAAAAAAAAAAAAATCAAAATAAATGAGAACATCCAGCTATTGTGCAAGCAAATGTTTCCTGGGGTTAGCTGTCAAAATTGATAAAGCTGAACAGTCTCTTTATTACTTCCATAGCTCCTTCTAATGCTTTAATAGTTCATGCCAGGGGATAAAAATGAACTTCTTTTCCTATCAGTCACAGGAATTTTATTTTGTGCTGCACTGGTCAGTTAAATTTCTGTAAAGTTATGATTGATAGTCATCTCATTTGCATTTTTTGACCTTTATTTTGGAGTTTTTTCCTACAAAGATGCTGCATTTAATTTCTTCTTCATCCAATATTCTAGCACCTGACCTAATTGTGACACCATGATTCTGAAAGTAGTTAACTGCTTTGGGCAGCCAAGGTCCACAAGTGAAAGTCTGAGTAGCCTGAGAGAATATGGACTACATGCATTAACTCTAGCCCATTATCATATGGCAATTTGGAAAATATGGAGTTCTAGAATAGCCTAGTTGAACAAATTCAGTGAATTAAAGGAACAGAAAAGGCCCATGGTTTGCTTAAGAAAATCCTGACCCTGTTTAAGGTTTGAGGTCTTACTCAGTTCACCATAATGACATTATAGTGGAAACAAAACCACAGTAAAGCAAACATGCTGACCTTCTGTAAGCCCTGAGGCTCTCTTTGATTCCTATATAAGTGATACACTGGAGGCATGAAATTGTGCACAATTTTTTCTGTTGACAATGGTCCTGTGTTTAATATTGCCATACAGGGATCAATTTAACAGCATGTACTTCTGGCATATAATTTTGGACTTCATCCTAATGTATCATAAGTCACATGTACTCCTCTGAAATGTGAATTTAGATGTATATCTCAAGGAGGAATATGGAGTCCAAGTTGTTTCAACTGGAATATGGATTGGTATATTTCTGTTTGTGGTTCTCACATGCTCACACATTCCACACTCAACAGGAATAAGGGTTGGTGGAGTGGTCTGAGTTCTTTTTTTATCTTCTGCAAGCATAATTTCCATCGTACATTGTACAGGACTCTGCCCTGAATAAACCTGTGTGAAATAGCGAGTTGCAACTTTGTAACTGATTTAGTGAAACTTAACTCCACACATAAGAACGAATAATTATTAGCTCCATTTTGGGTAGCCTTAAATATACTTTTTTTATAAAGTAAGTAGAATATTGATAAAGCAATTATTGTTTTTATTTCCTGTATGTGTTCCAAGCTTTGTTTATTTATTTACAGAAATAAGGAGCGAAATAGTGTTAATGTTTGTTAAAAATTAATAGTGAAAAGTAAAGAAAAGTGGTCTGTAAATCAGTATGTATTTCATCTTAGGTTGTAAATAACTTTCTGCTGTAAATTGGTGACTTTGCAGCAAATCTCTTTTGCCTTTAAATGCATCTCAGATAAGTTATACTAGTGCTGTTAATTAGAAAGAATGAAGTGGTAGTTTGCATTTGTGGAAACATAATTAAATAATATACATATTTTCTTTCAGAACAGAACTGCATTTTAACTTTAAAATACCGTTAATTTAGAATAAGAAAACAGTAAAATAACTGGGACCAAATTTTCTTACATCTTGTAAACAACTGGTGGGACTAGTGCCTTCAGTTCAAATTTCTGCTCTTTAGATTAATTAGAAATGAATCCAGCTTGTCTGCTCTCATCTTCCAGAACAGAACAGTTTGTTCCCAAATTTTAACTTACATATGAAAATAATGGAAAATCTTTTAGTCCTTGAGATAATGCAAACATTTTAAATTGGTGTGGTTATCAAAGTCATGGTTGTGCTATTTTGCTCAAATAATTACAACTGTGCTCCCTAGTATGAGTGCAGTTACCATCCGTGTTTTCTGAGGATATACATTCCCTCAAAAGCCTTTTATGTCATAAGACTGTGTTTATATTCTGGCATTGTTCTCTTTTCCAGCTATGATGGAGCTGCTGCATCAGTGCAACTTGGATGTTGTATAAGTGGTGTTTCATAGTTACTACTTTATGCAAACAGTGAAAGTATGAGCAATAGATAAACACTTCCCATTAGTGTGTTTGCTGGCAAGAAACGGACCAAGGCAATTCTTCTGGATAGACCATATAAATTCTTCCACTACATGTTTCTGTTTATGAAAGTTAATGTGTTTTTCTGCACTTATCTATCCAATGTTTATGTTTATAAACATTTTTGTTGTACTGGAATCTAATTAGGCACTGCATGTGTGCCAGTCTGGCAAAATCACTAGATGTGCATGAAGACTGGCTTCAGGAATAATCAGATCTCTAGATGGGAGTTGTTAAGAAACAAATATCCAAGATTGAGACACAACTTTGTGCAGCCTGAATAGAGAAATTTTATTGCATTTTGTTCAACTATTTTGTTCTCCATAAATTAGTATACTAAAACTCTTCACAAAACCAGCATCCTCCAATGGTGGCTTGATTGTTCCAATTATCTGCTAAAGCTGATTTATACATTCCAGTAATCTCTAGAGCTCTTTAATTCTGTACTTACACTAAGAGTATCATGTCAAGCCACCTTAATCTAGTGTTTCTGATAATTGTTAAAGAGTTTTAACAGATAATTCTCATCTTAAGCCACCATGACTGAATATTGATTTACGAACGTTGTGTACAAATTTGTAAAGCATGTTTTTTGAAGCAGGGATTTCACTAGAGAAGAGTACATCATCCTTTTTCATTCACACATCTCTCTCAAACTTAGAACAAGGCAAATTCCAATGTAATTTCTTTTTATGTATCAGAAATGAGGAAGCATGAATTATGTCTTAAAGAAGAATGTCCTAGGATATATGCTCCTAAATATGTGGTCGTTTCAGATTTGTGGTAAACAATTGCCATTTTCTTTAAATTTGGCTCTAACCATGATCAAAGTAAAAGGGGAAAATATGTAACACTCGATGCATCATACCTGCATACATCATCACAGCAGCCATGTCAGGTATGGGCGACAAGGAGGCTGGCATCTTGTCTTTCCTCCCCACCAGAATGACCCCCATATGCTTGTCCATTTTGTTGTCCCTGGCAAAGTGCAAGAGCAGGGAAAAACAATGAGAAGGGTAAACTCCTAAACTGTATTATTGCAGGTTGCCAGAGATTATGAGTGAAGCATTTTAGGGAGAAGAGAGTGTGGACAGATCTGACTAAGCTTATTGTGGTGTTTGGCATCAGTGTACATAACCAGTTTCCAAGAAGCATGTCTGCCTGCTTCCTGTACAGTGTGGTGGCCATCAGCTTCATCCTGTAAGATGCTAGGCTACATCTTTGAACATCTTACATTTCCACTGGCCTTACTTGGGGAAGAATATTTGTTAATTCTGAAGTCTCTATATACTTTAAATAACAGAGAGAGTCTGAGAGTCTTTTTTTTTTTCTCCAAAGCACACAGAATTTAGGAGGTATGCAGCAAGATTTCTGTGATGACATTTTCCAACCCACCACTTTTTGTCCTTCTAAATGGCAATTAGAAATGCTGAAATTCTCCTCTAACAATACACGAGTAAAGAGAGTCACTTTTTCTAAAAGCTGGTTTATACGGTCTTTGCGACAAGATCTTGGGCAGACTGGATCTTATCAATGAAGACTAAGATGAGACTCATGCCTGATATTTCTAAATTATTCAGCATTCAATCATCCTGGCAGAGTTATGATGCTAGTAATGATGCTCATTTGTTATATACCTGACATTTTTCAACAGAAAATACAGATAACCCACATTGTGTTCATAGGAAATTAGTGCTAGCTTTGAGAATATCTGAGCCTGCATTTTGATGCTCTGGAGATTTTGAGAATAGTAACAAAATGTTTCCAGAATCATAACACTTTTGCGAAACAAAAAGTATAAATTAAACAATTTTTTATATAAATTGACAAGAATCCAAATATATTTAAATACTGAAACTTTATCACATATTTTTGGAATATCCTTGCCTCACAGCAGTTATGTACCTTTCAGCATATGTATGCTTGAATAGAAAATATGGAGGTATTTACATTCTGTTCCCTTAACTGTTAGTTAAAATCCTGCCTGCTGTGATACAGTTGGATAGGTTTAGTTTTTAAGGTGTGAAGAGCAATCATCAAAAAAGAAATCAAATTGATTTAACTCAATCAAGTTAAGTGTTACTGACCTCTCCAAAGAGTACTTTTTATTTCAGTATGTTGGGGAAAGTAACGCAATAATGGGCTTTTCACTCTGGTGAATGCCACTTTGAAATAATTTAGTGAATTATTCTTCCCTAGACTAACTCCATTATTCATTCAGCTTTTGTTTAAGAATCCCATAAATGATTACCAAACAGAGTAACAATTTAGTGGTTAGGCACTGATACATATTTCTCTAAAATGTATTTGGTATTGTGTGTTGGTGACAAAATGCCTTCTCCTGCCTTCTCCCCACACTTGCACCTCCCTTACAATTGTCTCTGATGGGCAATGTGTTTTGTTCTAAGATAGGAATACCAAGTGTGAAGTGCATGGGGCACTCCAGATGATGGCATGATGAATGCATTTCAGAGATGTGGGAGCTGTGATGATTGTAATGGGCCTTGGTGCACTCTGGCCTGCAGAAGGGTATAAAGTGCTGCTGGAGGCTGAGCTGACCAGTCTCCTGAGGTTGCAGGCAGCTTCCCGATGGATCTGACCCCTACCCACCCCATTCCTTTCACTCCCCCCTTCCTTCTCCCCCACCTCCAGGCAGGAATGTCTGCCAGGTACATCCAGCCATAACACTGGGAAGACTCACTTTTGAATGAATAAGTAGAAGTGTTAAGATCCTGCTCACCTACAGAGGTAAAATCTCATAGTAGCTCCATAGGTACTTCATTTCTTTGTAGCTGTGTATTCTGCAAGGCCAAAGCCTGTCCATTTCTAGGGAAATCTGTTTATATTTTTATCTCCTTAGACCTAAACTATTTACTCTATTGGCAATATTAGATATTTTTTAGCAAAAAATCCAAAATTAATCATCCATGTAACCTAAGGAAGAGACTTTTCTCTAGATTTGTCAAGTTAAAATTGAGAAGAGCCTAGGCCTGTTTGATACCTGTCCTTATTTAATGCATTAATTAGATTAATGCATTAGATTAATTAGATTAATTATATCTATGTATTAGATTAATTAGATTAATTATCTAATTAATGCATCAATAAGATTGCCTCTTCATGTTCTTGAACTTGGAGGAAGAAATGCTTGACTAATAACCAGCTTTCTTGGACCAATCTTCCCTCCAAGGCTTTATCCCAAGGCACTTTATTGAACAGGTCCCTGAAGAGGCCAAGTCAGTTCTCCTGAATTCCAGGATGGTGAGTTTTATGCTCACACTTCTTGCTGCCCCAAAGATCGTGGACTCCATTTCATGGACACTGCAGCCAAGGCTGCCCTTGGGCTTCACATCCCCACCAGCCTCTCCTTGCTGCTGCAAACAAAATCCAGCATAACACCCATCCTTTTTAACTCCTTTATCATTTGGAGAAGGAAGTTATCAAGATAAGAACCTTTCTGGTGGAGCTAACTTTCTTCATAGTATTTTCCTGCTTCTTCATTTTCCTACTTCTATCCTTTGCTTTTAAATTGTCTTAAAACATTCATGCTCCTCCAATTGTATTTCCTATCTTGATTTATGGATAAGTGAACAATGAGGTGAGGACTTGCCTACCAGCAAGGGCCAGCTCAGCACAGTTTGTTGGTAAATATGAATGCTGTTTTGAGAGTTGAAAAAACAGTAAACTTCTATTCTTACTAACTGTTACATCGTTTATTATAACATTCAGAGCTTAACCAGATTTCGCTTCACTTCACCAGATGCACATAACATACTCTGACAATTTTTAATTTTGGGGGTTTTCTAGTGTCAATTTTTTGTGAAGGAAATACTGGAAATGCAAAACTTTATGGCTTATCTAGCTAAGCATATTTCACTCCAAGTTTAGCTAACACTGTTAAAAATAACATGAGGCTTAATGTTTGATTCAATGAGAGTCAGATTACACATGAAGTTAAGAATGCATTTTAATATTTTTCTGGACCAGCTCCATGAAGCATGTGTTCTTTCCAATTTGTACATCTACAAATAAGGAGGCCACTTTGAAGTTCACATCCTTACAGGAGTGAAAGGAAGATTTTAAAGAAACCGGGTGTATTTAACCTTAATTTGATAAAAAGCATAAAAAGAAAAAAACCCAAAACATCTCTGTGCAGTAACATCCAGTTGGCTGGATTGCAAATGGCTGTCTGGCAGAGCTCCAGCTCTCTTCTCATTACAATTTCAGCACTGTGGGATAGTTAAAGAGTAGAGGAGAAACAGCCCGTGTTTAAAGTAATGCTGCTTATATTGCTGCTTAGCCAAGGAATTAATAGCTGGCCTCTGGGGAGCGTGGTTGGCATCTGGTTCATGGCATGACTGAGGGCGCTGCTACAGAAGCTGGAATACTCGTTATCTTATTAATAGGTAGTCCTCATGTACATATTTATTACATGCTGTATCTTCTGTCAAAACTATTCTTTGTATGCAGAGTCTTTATTTATGGTTCTAATTCCCTCTGCATTATTTATCTACAGTGACCAAATATAAACACGGAAAGGAAGATGTGCTATACCAAAAAAAATGTTTGGCTGATTGACTGAGTGAATCAATATTTATATTTATATTGTATATATCACCTAAGGCCCAGTCAGGGCTTTCCTGTAATTACAAGAAGTAATAAAATATTGCCTTAAAGAGCCAACATAAATGCTAAACCCTGAATTTATTAGCCTGAGAACTCCACATCAGCATTCTCCAATTTTAAAAGTACAGAAGCAAAAACTATCCATGTATCACAAGGGCAGAAGTAGCCAACAGGGATTTTTAAAAATCTGGTGGAAAGATAGTTTGGAAAAGATAGATTTATAGAGAGAAAATAGCAATATGAGTCTGCTTCAGATTTTGTTTGTTGCAAAAGGAATATTTTTATGGCTTCATCTCAATTCCTGCTCCTGCCCATGCTATCACAGCAAGTCACTGGATGTTGTTGCCATAGCGACAGCAAATAGGGGTAAAAACTGCTTCTTTGAAAAATTAAGCTTACATTGACAAGAATAATGTCAAAATCATTGGTTTAACTCTGATGTAACTCCACTCATTTGTAAATCAAGTTCACTTTCCCTGAAGTTGTGCTGCTCAAAAATTAGTCAAAATCAGATCACGTTCAGAACCAGAAATGAGATGATTGTAAGGAGTAGAAGTAGAGCCAGAAAAAGCATGTGTAATGGTTGAGTAGGTTTTAGCAATGAAAATGGATGTAAAATGATATGTTGAGTTAGAAGTTCAGGTTCAGACTCACACTTTGCATCTGATCACATTTTCTTCAGTGGGTCTGCTGGATCAGGACACTGTCAGTCCCTATGGCTGAGCTACCTCTCCAGTGCAATTCCTGGCCTTGAGTCTCCTTTGTCATCTCGAGTACCAACTTCTTTAGAACAGTGTACAAACAGTATAAAAGCGAGAACCTAAGACGGTTTTCTGGAGTAAGAATTGCAGATGAGGTTTTAATAGACAGGTTATTTCAGTGACTGGCTGGAGAGTTTCTATATTATCAAGAAGTGAAGTATTTGCTGATCTACTCTAACTGCAGGGGGTTTTTTCCAGTGTAGTTGCCATCTTTATCTCAGCTCAAAATTTTGGAATCTTCGTTACATGAAACTTTACTATCCTTACTCTCCGACATTTATGCTGCCCAATACTGATTTCATAATGTTTATTCTAGCTTTTTATGTCCTTGAAAGTCAAGTACAGCTTTCACCACATTGCTTTGTGTTGCAGAAGCAGTGAGAGAAGTGTTTGATTAGAGTGACTACCCAGAAGTAGGAATGTACTATAGACTGGCTATATAAACATTCTTTTTTCATGTACATACCACCCTTTGAAACAGCCAAGCTGTGTCTAACATGCCTGCTGGGGCTTATGCAGCCCAATGGCATGGCATTTCTGCCCAACAAATTACTGGATCTCAAATCAAACTGTCAATTTGTATACAAACTATTTCAGAGAAATGGGAATCATTTAGGTCAAATGTCATCTCAAGCAGCTCAAATGTTGGCAGCGAAGGTGATAGAGTCAAGGTCCAGTTTGCAAATTAACGGACTAATGAACATGAGCACTCAGAACCGAAAATAAAAGCTATTTGGTGATCTGAGTTTTGCTTTGGGATTGAGCACCTTGCAAGAATTCTCAGTTTTAACCACATCCTAGCAGTGGGAAGTACAATTTAATTGGGCATTCTGCCCCACACTTAATTTCTTATTCTTAGGTAAGAGAACAATAAACCCTTGTAATTTTTCTTGTTTGTGGTGAACTATTAGCTATTCCCATACATCAAGTGACACCTAAAGCTGGATATTAAGCTCCTGTATGCCTGCTGCTAAAAGGTGTCATTCATGGCATGTGTTGCACTAGTAAGTAATGGTAAATTCACAAAGGTGTGACCCTTCACAGATTTATTTTGAGATTATTATAAATACACTTGAGAAAATCAAGGTATTGCCAATAATCTGGGACAAAGATAGTAGCATATTTCCAAACTGTATGCACAATTAAAATTGTTGTGCAATGACTTTGAAGGTATTGTTTTCTAATGTCAGGACTTCAAGAACAATGTTATAGAACATATGCACAATGATGGAAAACAAAGGTACAAGTGAGGAATAATGTAACAGTGAAACTTCAAGTAATTTCATGCATGTGGGAGAATAAATGAATAGTCATCTGCTGATGGTAAATATGTCACAGTTATAGTGATTTCTTGGACAGGAAATGGCTAGTAGGGACATTAATTTTCTGTTACATTATTTTAGGTAACATCTGTAATTTCTTCAAAAAACATTTATGCCTAAATGAATTGTCAGCAGTCTTTCATTAAGTATGAATTATTTTAAAATATCTTCTCTTGTGTAACCTGAAAAACACTATAAAGCTTTGATGGCACTTTATTCCAAGACTTGATCCCTCTGAAGTAGCTGTATTTTTTGCCATTAATTTAACTATAAACAGAATCCTGCCAAAATAAGTCTTCTTGCTGTAGACACAGAACTATATATAATCTGGTCTAGGACAACTTTTTTCTCCATTTTCTGTGATCAATAACCTCTGTTTGTTGTTATTCATAAGCAAGGAACAATAACACTGAGATATCTTGCAGCAAAATAAAAGATGAGCCAATTAATATCTAGAAAAAGGAGAAAATATAATCACTATTTATTATTTGACCCTCTGCAGAAGGTAGTCTTTTAAAAATCAAGGTGCCTTTCTTACTACAATGCTTCAGCTAGAAATATATTTCCCAGTTTTGATTTAGCATAACAAAAATGTAAAGCATGACATTTATCTGAGTATATTATTTTAAATGTTTTTGTGTCCATGTGCTGTTTTGACAGATATAGGGAATGCTTAAAAAGTTACAGCAGGGAAAAATGCAGTTTTCAAAAATATCAAAACTTTATTAATTTCACTTATGAGAAGACTTTTAATACAGACATTCCAGAATAGTTTATTGCAATAAAGTTTTAGTATTATTTGAAAGACATGCAAACTAATGTATTTCAATGTTCTTAACAATAGCACAGAGATATTTCTATACTGTTATTTGTAGGGTTTGAGTGGTTTTTAAAATTTGTGCATAGTATAATCCAGAACTTCCCTGAGGTGCACAGGAATTTTGCTTTTGATTTAAATGTAAAAAAAAATCGACATACAAAGCCTTGGGAATTGAAGTTTCTAAACATTTGATCTGAAAACTACAAATATAGTTAGTTATACTCATATTTCAATTTTGAAAAGAAAATGGGCTTGGGAATTTTTTTATAGATTTCCAACTTATATTTTTTAATCAATATTTGACAATCCTTCAAGATTAGTATATTGATATTATGAACTTTTAAAGCAGCGATATTAATTATTTAAAAAGAAGCAAGAGAAGTGCCAGTGTATTACATTTTTATGCCCTTATGCTTTAGGAGAATTGACCTTGTAAAATGGAAATGGATTATTTCTCTGCTTTAAAATGTACTATACTAATACTCTATGAACTTTTTCAAAATCATGACTCAATGATTATAAATATTCTTTCCAGATTAACCAGTAAGAGTTTTTTGAAGAAAAGATAGGTAATCCATATTGTGAAGGACCACAATAACTATAACACAAACTCAGTAGTATAACATAGAGACACAGCTAGTTTTTGTGTTGTTTCTGTAACTGCAGTTTTATTTTGAATTGTATATTGATTTACCTGAAATTGGACCAAAAATTTGAAGAAAAACATACCTCCTGAAAATTAGAATGAATTGAGATAAATTAAATAAATTGAAATTCCTATTACAATATAGAACTAGTTTAAAGAACTAAAGCCTAAGAAGATAAGCCAGATATTATTCATAAAACTTCAGTTTATAATTTTAGACAAAATAAATAGACAAAGTGTGGGCTCAAGTGCAGAATACCTTCATGGTACTCTGTTGTTTAAAACAGGCTAATCTGATGTTTTCTTCTTAGCATTGACAATATTCTGAGGGGGAATATGGATGTCATAATTCATTAAAAATTAAAGCTCATTCTTGCACTTTATTTTTTTTAAGAATTATACTTTAGTTGCTTCCTTCACCCCGTATAATTACTATGTGGCAAGAAGTACTGCTAGTACACTAATACTGTTAGAGGGGATGTACGATCACATTGTGCTCTATTGCTCTGTCACTACAATATTTGCAACATTTTGATGGATCTTGTCCTAATAGCTCCACAAAGTACATTCAAAACAGAGGTTTATCTCAAATCTGAAGTGCACTGCCCTTCTCATCACCATGTGTTTTTAATTATCTCAAAGTAAGTGTCAGAATTATGAAAAGTCTTGGCATGTGTTATGGTATATTTCAGAAAAGTTGCATTTAAAAACCTAGTACCTGTGTCCTGCTGGGCATCATTGCTTGGGTGTAAATGCAATATGTGAGAGAGGTATTGACAAATACTTCAATTCTTTTTAATAGGAATAGGCAGAATTTTTCACATTTAAACCTCAACAGTTCACTGCCTCGAGCATCAGCTAATTCATGTTTCTGAACCACAGAATTATACAGAATAATTTAGCATCTACTGCTTGCAGTTGTGCCTATCAAGCTTAATTTTTGTCGTCTTTAATCAAATGTAAAACTTCCCATAAATGTCACTGCTGTCTTTGAATGCCCTTGATCTTTAGTGGGTTTGCTGTAGTTGTGCAGTTGATCGTGAAGTATTCTACTCACATTTGTAGGGACAACAGTAAGGGGCCATCTGAGCTGACAGTTTACACAGTAACAATTCCCTCTGACACAGGCAATGATAAAAACTGGAAAATAATTTGGTCATGCAATCGGCCCTGAATTAGCATGGTTCCATTCACATAAATGACTAGGCTGCATCAGTGTGTACAGAGAAGCTTTCTCAATAAACTGAACATAATCTTCCTAAAATCAGATGAAAAGCCCAAATGAAGGCTTGTGTTATGTGTGTGCTGCAGCCTCTTTTCCTGCCTGTGTACATGCTCTGCCTGTAATGGCCCAGTACCCACTGAGTTGATAGGGATGTTCCATCCTCTTCCAGCTTAGGTGCTAGATCAGGCAAAGATCTAGCCTTGTGTTCTCCTCTGCTGTGGTGCAATGGTATACCTAAGAACCACGTATCAGATTATCTTAAATCTGTATGTTCTACCATGTGCTGAACTCCTCTCCAGCACCACTTTTATACAAGTATAATTCCCCTGACTTTGTCCTTGTTCTTAATGTATGTAAAAATCAGAATAAAATGAGTCCCAGTGTCTCTGTAGCATACCTTTCTTTTTTATCTGTCTTACTTTCTGCTCTTAATTTTAAACATTTCAAGTGCTGGAAAAAGATTCATATGAGGCATATAAATTGGTAGCAGAGCGTTCTTTTATTCTTTTATTTAAGGAGCACTGTACCAGTGCCAACTCATATTGATTTATAACAGGGATGTATTAATCCTTTTATTTTGCATGGATGAGAAACAATGAATAATGTTGTTTTGCACATTTCTAGCATCTAGAAGAGCAATAGACAGAGTAACAAGTCTTTTGTTAATACTACTGAGTCTATGTCTGTCCCACAGTAGGACTTTCCAGTATCTTAGTTTTTTGTAAGATGAACCACAGAAACATACTCATTATGGTTAATCAGGGGTGCTTTTTTTCAGTGATGTACCCATTATAAGCTGATGGAATTTCAAATCATGTCTATAGAAGTAGTCATCTGGTTGGTGAGGGAGCACTAAGGTATGAAAAACCTCTGATACCTATTCATATGTTAGCGAGCTTGAAGATTTTTATTGCATTAATATAATGAATATTAGAAAGTCATACTACAAATGAGCATTGATTAGTATTAAAATACTTTCAGTCTGCGGTGAGAGAATAAGGTTATGTTTCTTTCTAGTTTTTTTCAAGAGGTTGATTATAAGAGATTTCCTTAAGTTTTCTAGAAAATGTAACTATCTATCTCATTAATTGCAATTTAGAAAGCTCTAAACCAATATTCATTTGAACATGAATCAGCTGCAGACTAATGATCACTGAGAAGATCCAAACTTTCCATCTTTTCAGTGTACAGAAAATAGCATCTGGCTTCCCCAAGTTAAAAGACTTCTGTTAGAGTTCTGCATAAACAGACTCTTAGGGGATTTTGAAAAATGACAGACAAAAATTAAAGATTAAATTTTAATTTATTCCCATCACTCCATATATTCTCTGGTATATGGCATGAGGAATCGCATGTGGTACAGTGCTAATCCAGTGTTGGCAGCACTTCTAGTTACTTAAACATATTTAGAAATGTTTCCTGGTGACTAAGTTTGAAGTTTTAAAATTCTTTTCCATTAATGGAAAATTATAGCTTGCAGCCTCATTTTGCTTTATCTTGCATTTTTTCTCCAGAGATATTTTAAACATGGTGGGAAGAGACTTTTCTACTTCTTATTAAGAAGTGGCTGTGGTGGTGGGGAAGTCACTGTCTTTTAGGAATCAGCAAAGAGAAAAAAATGTACCTGCGAACCCCAGTACTTTATCTTTGTGTATGCTTACAGGTTAGGTTTGATGTTTCTGTCTGGCACAGCCATTTGCAATCTGATGTTCCATACTGCTGATGTTAAGTGCTCTATATCTAACTAATAGATAACATGACCTTAAAACTGATTTCAATCCCTTTAAGGTAGTAAATTAGATTGGACTTTTATTTAGGTCAAGTCAGGGCAGTGAAGGAATACAAAGATAAGTAGCAATCCCCATAAAAATTAAAAATAAGCCCCCTCCCTCCACAAAACTCATCATTTTTATTTAAGGAGAAGCATGGAAATCAAGTAAGAGTAAAAATACTTAAACAGGTAGAACATGCATTTCAACACTGGGCTTTTGGTGTGTGGCCTCTCAAGTGGAGTGGCCCAGCAGTGTTCAGCCTGGACAGATACAGCACTGTACAGCCTGCTCTGCCTGCACTGTCTGGGGCTGCAAATCAATGAACCAGGGAGGGTTTGGAGCCTCACAACCTGCTGAGCAATGCACCGTGACTCAGCCAGTGAGCTAGCAGAGACATTAGTCTTAAATTTCTCCACTGGATGGCTTTTAATAAACAGCATCACTACCCCTGAACTTTCTCATGAAGCTTTTTTCTAAGAGCTGAACAAGATTCATTCTCAGGCCATCATTTTCTATAGCAGCCATGCTCCTTTTAAGCATGTAATTATCACCACTTGTATCAATGCCTCTGCATTTGCTTGGGGAAAAAAAAAAAAAAAAAACTGTGGGGAAAAAGAAATACTGGAGTGCACAGGGCTGAAATACAATGTACATTTAAATCCTCAGCCTTCCTAGCTATTCTGGCTGAGGATCTTGTCACTCTTTAATTAGCACTCACCTGTCTGTGGGTTGTAGTTATCAGATCAGGCAGCTGAAGTCTCGAATGTTTTTACCTAATTTCCAGTACCTGAGTCTGATACTTAGGTGCCATTCTGGGCATCTAAGCCCTTTTTAGATCTGGCTCTGAAAATTTTTCTGTTTCATGCACTCAGAAGAGAAGCACATACAGGTGCTCTTTGTGGTTGTCTTATTTTTAAAGAAGATTCTGTAATCTTTTAGATCAGCTGTTTTTCAGGCACTTCTTCATAAATTCTTAGTTACAGTGATCCTCCTTCTGCAATTAGGAAGCAAGATGAACTGAAGTTATTGATTAAATATCTTTACTTATTCAGTTGCCTGAGCAATCAGTGTAGTCTGTATCAGTTTGACTAGCTTAATCTTTTTCTCTTCTCTGCAATATAACTTATTTTGCATTATATATATGATTCACTTTTTGATCCATGCCTCTCTGATAAAAGAGAATTCATCCTTTATGCACTCTGTTTTTGAATTTGAGCTGTTGACTTTTTTCAGATGCTCTCCTTTCTACCAACAGTCTTTACTTATTTATTATTTTCCTCTGAAGTGGCTGTTCACTTCATTTAATGATTGGAAGAAGGATCCATAATTTCTACTAACTTTTGGGTTCCTTTTCCTTTTTCTTGTTTTATTCTGTGGTAAAGTATTAGAAAAGTGAAATATTACCATAATTATGAAAGATGTAAATGAGGTACATACTTTATAAAGGAAGATATTGGTATTTCAGTGTGTCAGCATATCCTCTTCATACATAACATCAAGTAGACTATATGTCTTTTTACCAATAAACCCATAGGCATTGTCAATCTACACTGGGTAAGTCCAGAGCCACCAAAGGAGATGGATTTGGGAATGACAGCAGCCACCAGGGCAGAGTCACAAATCCAAGGAGGGGGTGCCTGCAGGCACAGGCCAGAATGTGGGTCACTCCCAGAGGCAGGGCTGGCACCTGGCAGGTGCAGGGAAGCCCAGGTGCATAGCTGTGCACACAAGACTAATCCAGACTAATGGTCTGTTTATTTTAGACTACATGCTACCTGTTTTAGACAGTCCTGACATGTACATATCATGTTGGCATCAAAACCTTTGTTATCTCTTGTCAGTGCATCATATAAATGATGTTTATCATTTTTATTATGTTTATTATTTTTATTTTTCTGAATAAATTCTTTATGAAGGCATTTTAACTGAGTTCACACTGTAAATTGCAATTCTTGTTTATTCTTCTACAGCATTAAATTATTTCTCTACCAAGCTCTGTGAAGGCTTTTACATTTTGTGTATACTAAGGTCTTCTACCAGCATAGCTACATTTCCTATGATATCTACAATAGATACAAAATATTAGTGGTGGATTTTTTCCGCCCTTTCTTTGTTATTGATCATCTTTGTTAAACTGCACAGTATTGTTCATTATTTGTGGGTTTTTTTTAAGTAACTGCGTTAATTTTTGTGGTTACCTCATTTTGTTCCTTCATTCCCCTTTGGATATGAGGTTTTTAATTGTGACAGGCAGCTTTTGTTTAACAGCATTTTTTAAGCATGCATGTACTTACGAAGAAATAGAACTACTTCATTGGAATGTCTGTGAGTTTTCAGGAAATCTTTTCCCTACACAGATGTTTGTGCAAAATTTTTTCAACCACTTTTGTGGCTGATCAGTGTTTTGAAGATCTCCAATGGAAGAAAAGAAGTATTTGACCAGTTAGAAGGGCCCATATTGCTGCTGTTCACTGAGTATTTTTTTTTTTACTGAGTATTTTTTTTAAAGTAATCGCTTTCCTTGTTTCATGTTGCTACTAATTTTAAAACGTTTTATTTATTTATTTATTTATTATTAGTTTTGCTCTTTTTATTACATGGAATCTACAAAATTTTCATGTTAAAACTCAACGCAGCACATGAAAAAACAGAAACAAGAAAACTCTCTGGTTCAACATGGGAAAGTGATATATGAATGTTTTCTCTGTCTTCTGGAGCTCTCAGTTTGCTGATTTCAAACACATTCATAAAATAACCAGCCATAATGGGAAGACTGATGTGTACTGGCATGGATTATGCAAATCACTGCATTCTGATTTGTTCTTTTGCTCAGAGCATGGATGAGTAAATGAATAAAAAATAGCCAGAATGTGGTTACACAGATCAAATTCTCTAAATCAGTAGATTACAGAAGAGTAAGTTTGTTTCTACAATTGCAAAGCATTTCTTTTTCTTTCTGAGGTAACTTAATTTAGGTATAATATAAAATTATTTTATTTGGAGCCTTCTGATTATATGTAAGACATATGATATATAAAAAATATTAAACATGAGTCACTTGTTGATATATTAATCACTGCAGTATGCCAAAAGCAGACTGAACAATGAAATACTGCAGAAATGTTTCCAGGATATAATTTTTAAGACCCTGAAAAAATACTGGTTTGGATTTCAGTGCAGTTATTTTGAAGTACTCTTATTTGAGATATTTTGCATGATATGTATAGTGCATGTATCTGTAAATGGAATCCATTAGGATATGGTCAATCAATTTATAGTGAATCATTTAGGATATTTATGTGTTGGCAGATGACTAAGAAAATTTCAAAGGTCCATGTTGCATTGTCTCTATTCACACATACTTTTTCATATCCACATGCAAAAGACTTCACTAAATTTTCTCACACAACGCTGATCTCTTCTCCAAGCGCAATGGATCTTCTTTGTATCAGGACCTCTTATATTTCTCAGTTACTTTCTGCTTTTATCCTTTGAAGTGCTCTCCATCTTTTGAAGTGCTCTCCCTAGTGAGGTATTTAGCCCATTAGTTTTGATCTGTTAACCCATCCAAGGTACAAGTTCCCCATGATGAACAGACGTATGTGTATTTTAAGAATCCTAGTGACAGTGTTTTTTACTTGTAATTAGTTGCCCAAGATAAAATGGAAAAATGCCAGTGATGATGAGGAACCTTGTGGTAACAAAGGAAAAATAAGGAGCAAGATCTGCCTAGAATAATAATGAATAGGTATAGTAATATTTTTTTTTCCATAATGGATAAATTAAATGCATGGCAAAGCATATTTCATCAGTTCTGTCCACTCTCCAGCTAGTAAACATAGTTCCTTGACCATAGCAGATTTTTGTCTGGTTCAATAAGGCACACTGACAAGATCTGAATGTTTTTGGTCTATATACTTGCCTTTTTTTTTAAGCTTTAGCAAAGCAAGTGTTCATCTAAATATTAAATAATTGTTTTGGTGTCTAGGATACTGTTAGATTAAATGTTTTGATACTAAGGGGTTTTGCTCCATGTTTTCCAGGTGAGCAGATTATGCATTTTCCAACACTTTACAGCTTTACTGTAGCAGTGCAGGAATTAAAAAGAAATAATTATTTGCAAGCAAGCTGTGCCATGCTCCCATACAGGCAATTTAACTAGAATGTTTTTGAACTCTCTTTGGACTTTAACTTCCCTCCTACATTTGTATTCTTTCTCTTAAATGACGAAAAAGCTGTCCTTCCCATGTGTCAAAGCTGTTCTGAGTGCTGTAGAGCTTCCCTCACCATTAGCTTCTTGTCAGAAGTTGACAATAGTGACTATTGTTATTGACATGTGTAAGAAGCTGATTCCCAGAACATTATTAACATTATTCTTATTCTCAAGGAAATTTAAAAAATACTTCTATCATTTCAGTGATACTCTACAAACATTGAGTCTTCTCTATTGATTAATCTGGTTGGAAAGGCCTTATTCATGTCTCTCTATGCCACTTAAGCCCAGTGGCATGGATTTAAAAGAGGCTTAGAGGAGGACCCTAGAAAACCAGACTACAGTTTTGTGGCGCATGAAACAAAGTGGGGATTCTATTCATTACCATGTTCCCCTTTTCTTCAGACAATAAATAAGATACAAGGAGGTAGAGAGGTGCAGTTTTAAGATGAGTGACTGAAGTGGCAGTGCCAGGTTCACTTCTGCAATAGGACTAAGGCTCTCAGGCTGTTGTTGAAGACAATTGGAGGCTGGCAGAGCCCCTGCTGAAGTAGGCTGTTGAAAGCCTACTCTTCCATTTCACAAGATTTCCAGAAAAGAGTAGTATGTAATAAATTCTTCCCTCTCATGCCTTCTTCATAGAAACCATAGCTATAGCTGTTGAGTACTGTAGATAGAGAGAGGCCAGAAGAAATATCTAAGACTCAATCAATATTATGGAAAGGGGCGGGGGGGGGCGGAATATTTTTGGGGCTATATTGTTCTGAAACAGTTTTTTAAAATTGGACTATATAAGATCTTCTGTAAAAAGTTTGGAATTTCTTAGATTTTTGTAAAGGTACAGAAATTCTAACCTTTATAGGGTAATGTCTTGCATTATTCGTTGTTTTCCTGAACTGGAAATTATTAGTTTCTATTAAGTGTGTAGTTTTAAAAGCATTCTGGGAGCAGGTATTGTAACTGCAGTCAGTGAGTTGACGAGATCTATTCAGTGGGTATTTAAAAGGATTTCCTGCTGCTTTTTCCAAATTGTAATTAGTCTGCACAGATTCACCTAAGGAAGACACTTCTCTGTATTCCTGCCTATATTAATATGTATGCTAACTTTTTAATACGAGATTTTTCAGCAAAGGCAGTATCCATGCTACCTTGCTACTCTAGGATATGGGCACACTAATAAATGCCCACCTCTCAGCCTGTTGAGATCATTCTGAATGGATTCTCAGTGTCCTGGAAGATCAGCCATTCCTACTTGGTCTCCTGAGAGATTCCTGAGGGCTGTCCTTGTCAGTGGCAATCTATGCAAATAAGCCATTCACTACCTCTGCCTTCTCTGAATCCTCTGTCCCTAGGGTTGCTGCTCCATTGAGTAATGAGCCCACATTTTCCTTAGTTTTCCTTCTGTTATTGTATTGTATTATACTGTATTTGAAGAAGCCCTTCTTGCTGTCCTTGACATCCTTGGCCAAATTAAATTCCAGACGGACTTTGGCTTTCCTCATGTCATTTCTTCATAATCTGACAGCATCTCAATATTCATTCCAAGTGGCTTGTCTGTGCTTCTACCTTCTGTGTGTCTTCTGCTTGTGCTTGGGTTTTGAAAGAAGTTCACTCTTCACCCACACAGGTGAACTCTTGCCCCCTTTGTCTGATTTCTTGCTTATTGAGATGAATTGTCCTTGAGATATCACTGCATTGTCTTATAACTGCTTTGTCTAATGACTTTTTCCCATCTTCAGCATTTTAAAACATTCAATTTGCAGTCACAATGTCAGAAGCTAGGAAATGACACTTAAAGTACAGTAGAAACCTTCTCCTACTGTTCATTTGTCTTGAGAGAGACTTGATTCTATCATTACCATACTATTCTCTTTCACAATTTGTGGTTCACTCAAAACACAGGACAGATGGTGCCGACATAAAAAACTAATATTTAATATTGCATTTTATCTTTGTTGTTCAGCAGGTATCAGAAAGAAGAAAAATTCATTTCCTGTGGTTTTTCTGTATTGATTATGACTATAATATGTGGTTCATAAACATTGATTATGTGATCCAACACCTCAGGAATCTGTCTGTTCATTCCCATTTGAGAAGCACATGATTTACAGTTTTCTCATCATCACACATGAAGATCAGAAATTGCATAGTCCTTCTTAGTACCCCATTTAAATGACTGACATGATTTAGATATTTTTAAAGAAATTACTACAATTTTCAGTTGCAGCTATGACCTGTTCATGCACTCTAAAAATCAGAATAAGTAATTCACACACCAAAAGAAAGATAATATCTGATCTTTCTTTGAGGTAATTTGTACAACAATACATAGGAAATTGAAAGACACATCTCCCATCCTTTAGGACAGTATTGACAGTCTTAATAATTTCCTACTTAGCCAGTTCATTAAAAGTTTTTTAAGTTTCTGTGAAAATAAAATCAATAAAACCTAGTTTTTATATCATCTTCACTCCATACCATGTTTAATTCTAAAAGCACTACCAATACAAACAATTGTCAGTGTCGAGTCATAGTAAGGTCAAATAACTTTTGCAGAAAAACACTTTGTTCTCGAACTCTTGATTTGTGACTGCTAATTTATTATTAAAGAAGGGGAAAGAATTTCTGTGGCACTCTGTCATATTGACGTCTGTGTTATTTGGTAGAAGAACAAGAATGGGCTCCACCCCTTGGGTTTACAAAATTAACTGATCTCCACTGTACCTCACCATTTGAATGTGGAGCAGCTGTAATGACACCTTCAGTGTTTCCACAAATGTATCTGGATATCAGAGGAACAGTGAGGAGTAAGAATCCTGTTTTCCCTCCAGACTCTGAACAATGTCATGGGTCAGTGCACTTTCTTATGTCAGCTGCCATGCAGCTTGTGAACTCTCCCCACCTGACCCTGTCTTCTTTCCTTGCAGATGCACTCATGAAAAGGACTGGTTGTGCCCAGCTGCTCGAGGCGTGGTCATGCACCTTCCATTCATCATTTCATCATTTTAACAAGTGGTTAAATCTTCACTCAGAATGTGCAAAGTGATCCCCTCTTCTCCAAAGAGGACTACCTGGGACAGTTTTTGACAGCTCCAGAAAGAGCAAACAAGAAGCATTCACAAACTGCAAAGTTGTCAACAATGGGATTATGATGATTTTGCAATTAAACACTTGGGAAAATCAAAACCAGAAAATGCTACAAACCCACCTATGAGTGTAAACAGAGTAAAAGAATAAAACTGTTTACAGAAAAGTCAAAACAGAATCATGATTGTAATTTTTAGAATGCCTTTTGGGAATTTTTGAAGTGAATCACTTTAACTCTTATTTTGAGGTCTAGCTTTAGAAACTGAAAACAGTGATACAATAACAAGTTAATCAGAGGCTACACTTCTTTCTTCCATTAGAGAGGAAAAGTGAAACAGAAAAAAATTTATCCTGGAATGAAAATAGAATAGCTTTATCAAATCAAATTTTACGTATTTGTTTTCTCTGGAAAAAATATCATTATGTGTTGCTCTGAATGTTTTGTCAGTATTTCTGTTTGGCCAACCAACTGAAGCAGCTATGTGTTTTTCTGTCTTTCCAAAAACATGATTTTTTTAATGCTTCCTCCCAGGCTTAATTTCTTCTAACTGTGAAATGAGGTAAATTAAAATGCCAGCAAGTTTGAGGTAACTTTGTGAAGCAACCCTCTTTTTACATTAAGGTCTGATGAGTAAGTCTACAGCTGAGCACAGAATGAAAAATTGTCATAAAGGAAATGTATTCAGTATAATTGGCTCTAGTTACTTTTCTGTCTTTTCTGCCTTTTCTCTCTAATTCTGGCAATTTAAACTGCACTAAATTATATTATAGAACCATTATTTACTTCAGAATAGTTTTTACTTCAGTGCACTCAGGTTCTAATCCCTGTTTGAAAGAACTGTTATTATTAAGCATTCAGCCTCATAATAATACATCTATTTACTTGTTTGTGCTGGTTTCCAAAACAATCCAACTGATTGTACTAATTGATTCCTCTCCCAGTTTGACATTAGCTACAGATAAAATATCCCAGTGTTACTTCTCTTAGTGTTTTCAGTATATTCACTAAAGATCTGATCTAGCCTCATAAAAATACAGTATCCAACAATATGGCTTCTAAAAAGTAATCCAGGCCTAAATAACTAATCTGTAAGGTAAAGAAAGGAAAAAGAAATACTACTAAGTTGTTGGGTTTTTTTTTGTTGTTTTTTTTTGGTTTTTTTTTTAATATTACAGTATGTAGCAAAGCACACGGGACTCAATTCACTTTTATCACCAAATGTCCAGTTACTTTATTACATAGTAAATATCTGTTGATTTGTTAGTATTTGTAGAAGATGAAATGCAGCAAGCAACACAAAGCTATGGACATAGAAGTTGTAAGTATTGATTGTTCTTTGTTTAAGATTTTTTTTATCCCTTCTGGTTTACAGTTTTGATCGATCTCCATTTTAGTGAGAAGTAACAGCAGAGAATACCAGGAAAGGGTTCCAAGGGAGCTACTCTCTAAAATACGTAAACTATAGGGCTGTTGGAAGAGCATTTTGGAAGAGAATTTGTTTAGAAGGTTTTTCCTCTACATGAATTTTAATGGGTGGTAAATGGATCAATTGATTTTATTTCTTCTGTCATTTCTAATATTTCATGTGAATTGCTTTCAGAACTGTAACAGAGAGGCTACAGAGGTCTGTTCAAGTGGTATGTATATATTGCTCATGGCAGGTAATTACAGCACTGGGACCCTGAAATACTTTTTCAAGTTCTTTGTGTTTCCCTGCAGAGTGAAGAGAGCAAAAAAGTCAGTTTATACAGAAATGAAGTTCAATAAGCTATACTCTGCACTATTCTGGACCTTGTAGTTCCAAACATATATATTGCTGATAGTCACCTTTACAAAATTTCAAATTGATTTTGCACTATTCTAACTTTATGTTGACTATACAGTCTCTCAAGAAAGTCTCTTCCACTGCTTCACTGTCCTCATTGTGAAAATTTGTCATCTAGAATGAAAATTCATCTATCATGGTGCACTGATCCAATACAAGATTGAAATAGCTTGAGACCTACATTTGGGCACATGTGAGTTAGGATATCTCATATTGTCTGCACTATTTCAGGATGGTCCCTGCCAGGGAAACCAACCTGGAGGAATTAAAATCAAATAAAATCAAATTAGATTACTTTCAAATGCCTGTAACTTAAAATAGCAAAGATTGGGATCATTGATCATAGATGTATAAATATGAAGAATATGAAACACACGTTCTGCTTAGCCTATACTTTTTTATTTCCCAGTGGTCTGAAATAAGATAGAAGTTTTTATGAATAATGCTTTGAAAGCACCATAGATTATGGGAGACATTTGGATTTAATGTCTGAGTTATGAAGAACAGCATTTTTAGTATTGAAGAACAACAGGTGCTTTCAAAGATAGAACTTACTTTTCAATGAACACAAGAGCAGTCCAAGGGGCCAATGGTGACTGTAATGGATCATGAAGGTATATTTATAGTGAATTAGATAATTAGTTTGCTATTTCTGGGGTTATTATATATATTGTATAGTATACTAAAGAGCTTAATACCTGTGATTTCTTCCAAGCACAGTTTTAAGTGTGTCTTAAGAAAAGTATTTAACAGTAACTAATATTTCTTCATGTAGGTACATCTTCTTTCACATTCAAAGCTTTAGCTCTTCACAAGCAGGTTTGGAAAGGAGTCATGATGTGTATAAAAGGGAGATTTGCTGTGACTGTAAGCATTGGATGAATAAGAAGTAATCCTGTAGTTTCCAGCACTTGGACCCTCTGCTGCCTGTTGCAGCAACACTCCCAATTAGATGAGTTATCCACAAGATGGTGTACTAACACAAACTACTGGCATTCATTTTTCAAGGGAAGTAATTCTAAACTGAAGGAATAAGAAAGAATAGTGTCGACTGATTGTAAAAAAAAAATAAATCTTATGCACAATTTTTTATCAGTATCTATTGTGGATGTCTCTCATGAAATGTTCATTCTCATTCATTTCCATTCATCTATGTAGCTGTTTGGTGACTTTCAATAGCTACAGTAAATACTAAAATTGTTTCTTTTAAATCCTGGATCACGTTCTTATCTGCTTAAAGATGATTAATGGTGAATGGTGCCATGGAGAAACACTGTTTTGTAACTGGTGAAAAAATCCTTCAGTAGTGAAGACATCATAGCCAGTTTTTCTGAAGTTCTTTTTCCTGTACAGGATATAGGGCATACCAGTATAATAAAGTGACATGACTGGTCATATCCCAGGTCTTGTAATAATCTACAGGTGGAATCCAATGCATAGCATTGAACTAAGCTGAGAATGTTTTGTAGCTTAAGACTTTAAAACAACTTCCACTTTCACCTGTTCACTAGTTTGGTACAAAGAGTGAGGTACAAGTGAAATTAAAGATGAGCAGTTCTAGAGAAAGTGAGTGCCAGAGCAGATTCTCCATATTTTTCTCTCCTCTTAGAATGCTGTTTCCCATTAGTACAGTTCAGTAATTTTACTATTCCTGGCAATATCTGTTTGGTACTGTTCTGTGATTCTGGAAATGAACATAAGACCTTAGTGTCAACAAGCTTTGGTTAATTTTCAAATAATGTAATTTAACTTAATTTAATTTAATTTAATTTAATATTTAATTCAAATATAAATTTAGTGCTTTAAGAATACCATTTCCTTTCAGATGTAAGCATCAACCTTATATCCAGTTACCTGTTTCTAAAAGTGTACTGATGTATTGCCATTTTATTTAACCCAAGAGCAGTAATAGTCAAATTCTGCCCACCCAAAACTATCTTGTAAAATGGGAAATAAAGGCCCTCATTTAAACCTTATAATCATTATATTCTGTACTAAAGCCTATGAAATGCTTAAGTATAGAAGGCAAAATGCAAATCTGAATACATTCTTTTTAATTGGATATATTGAAGGATAGGAGAAATAAAGAAGTAAAACTGTTGTAGTGGATGTTGTAAAATGTAGGAGGAGTTTCTGTAAAACTTCCAGGTGTGACAAACTTACAGGCCAGAGACTTTTTTTGGTGCCTAGGGAAGTACATCTCTTTGATGTACTTTGATGTATCAGAGCATAGACACCTGAATAACAGAGCAAACTGTACAGCTATCTTTTTTTTTTTTTTTTTTCCTGAAACACATTAATATTTTTAAACTCAGACTTCAAAATTCTGTGATAACTACAGATTTCAATGTTCTTCTCAGGCAGACATGTTAGATTATTGTTATGCCTCTGCAGTCTTTGAGGCATGGAAGGATCCAAATTCACAGAATTGAAGCTATACATTAGAAATCAAGATCCTTACTAATGTGGTGGATAAGTCAACTTAGATTAGTTGCACAATAAAGAATTGGTATTGACCTGGCACAAGTCATCAGATACAGGTGTCCAGTTTAAAGAATGGCACTGGTTGCACGGCTAGTTTGATCAAGGAAACTTTTTCTTTTTTTTGAGTGGGTAAAATGTATTTAAAACTGTAATAAAAACATTACTTATATATTGTTATTACTTTCCTTTGCATAGTAAAGCAGGATTGTTAGTTCAATTTTAATTATTATTTAAAATGGGAGCTGTTTTTCATCTTACTTTAGTCACTTGCTGATGTTTTACTGATGTGTCCTCCCTGGTATCCAGTGATAGAGCATGTAGAAATCTTTCAAAGCTGTGCCAGGGGAGATTTTGGCCGGACATTTATTTACCAAGAAGGCGGTCAAAAATTATAACACATTTCCTAGAGAGATGTTTGATGGCCCAAGCCTGGCAGTGTTTAACATTCATTTTTATAATGCCCTTAACAAAGCGTTTTAATTTTTGGTCAGCCCAGAAATGGCCAGGCAGTTGGACTAGATTATTGTCCTTTCAAGATGAACTCTCCTCTCCTCTCCTCTCCTCTCCTCTCCTCTCCTCTCCTCTCCTCTCCTCTCCTCTCCTCTCCTCTCCTCTCCTCTCCTCTCCTCTCCTCTCCTCTCCTCTCCTCTCCTCTCCTCTCCTCTCCTCTCCTCTCCTCTCCTCTCCTCTCCTCTCCTCTCCTCTCCTCTCCTCTCCTCTCCTCTCCTCTCCTCTCCTCTCCTCTCCTCTCCTCTCCTCTCCTCTCCTCTCCTCTCCTCTCCTCTCCTCTCCTCTTGTCATAATTTTCATTTATTTCAGTGGAATGCTTCTTCATGTTCACAGAAACAGAATAAATACTTTTGGAGGGTAAAAATTGTCAAAATTTAAAATTGTAGCTGCATAGATTATATGAATGCTTCAATCTACATGCTGTGTCAGTTTTTTGTCCTTCAGTGAAATGTCTTGAAAATGGAATCTTGATATTTAATTATCCTCCATTTACCTTTGAAATAGGCCAAATCATTTTGCTTCAATAGGTCAGCTGCAGGACCATGAAAACAGATGTGGAAGCATACATGATGGGAAGATATTAAAAAGTTTAATTGGTACTATGCCATTGAACTCTTACCTCACTTATGTCTCCTTTGATGAGAGGCAATAGAAATGCCCAGTTTGGAAGAGATGCTTTGTCTGAGGTTGTACTTCAAAGGAAGAGGTATAATGAGCTTTGAACAAGTGCCTTGCCTCTGGGGTGAGCTATTACAATATTGCATGACACATCTTTCCTGTTGATTGCTGTTAACAGTAATTCTGAGTCAATTACTCAATAAGCAGTGATTTCATTGTAAGCAAAGAGCTATAAATGCATCAACCTGTAGTGTACAGCATGCCTAGGTTGACAGTAGTTAACTCTCTGCTGGCTGAAGGGCTCCTTTTCTGTTCAAGTTGGAAATGAAGAAAAGAGTTTACAGACTTCTACAGAAAGAAAAAACACCATGTGTGTCCTGGTTTTTGAAAGGACAGTTATCTGCCAATAAAGGCAGAAGCTTCTCTTTGAAAAGGAGAATGTAAACCCCCTCCCCCCAAATTAATATAATTTTGAAATTAAGGGGCTCTCAGGCAAAGATATGGGAATTAGGAATAACAGTTCTTTACTGGGAAAATTAAAATAGAAATACAGTATTACAAAGAACAAAAACACTGACAGAGTCAGAATACAATCTGACACCCTGTCAGTCAGTCAGGATGTTGGTAGCAGTCCCATTAAATGGTGGCTACAGTCCTCCTGCAGTGACAGATGTGGTTCAGCTGAAGCAGTGCTCCTGTAGAAGGGTGCAGTTTTCCTCTGAAGGTCCAGGGATGATGTGGAAAGGTCTGGCTTTCCTCTGGAATCCAGTGGAAAGGAGGTATCTTGCTGCCCAAAAACTCAATTTTTATCTAGGTAGGAAAGTCTTGGCTCCTCTCCCTGGTTGGAGCATCTCCCAGTGGGATGATGTAATTTTATCAGTCATACAGTGGGACTTGATGGGCCAGCAGCAGATGATATCTTCCTGGAGGGAGGATGGGTTGTGGAAAAGATAAAGATGATTGCCCCACCTGGTTTTAAAAATGGCCCATTAGCAGATGGTATGTGCCACAGAGATAAGGAATCACTGCCCCACCTGGTTTCAACAGATGGTGACAAAATACACATTTCTGGTCACACCAACCCAACACAACCTGGAACAGAGTTTCCTCTTGCAATACTCTTAATGGCTTTTATACCTTTCTCATTTTTCTTTTATTGGAATTTGCTGACTGCCTATCCATTCCATTAAGTAATGCTATTGCTATGACCATGATTTACAGTTATTGCTTCTACTGTTACAGGGGACTTGCAAAAATAAATAAAGATATGGCAATTGATTAATTTACTGATCATGCTCATTGCAAATCAGAAATGAACAGAAACATTAGCAAAGAATGAAAGATGATGGTAGGTTATTTCAAAAGTAGGTCTGCTAGCTAATTTTAAAAGGTTTCTCTAACAGGTTGCTTTAATTACTACTGTAGAAGCTAATACTGTCAGTACTTGGGGTTGTTACATTTTGCCTTTGACAAAATGCTTAAAATTCAAGCATTAAACAGAACTAATTTCAGTTTGGTGTTTCAATTTGGTATCTCAGATACACGATTCATTTCCCAGATTTTGGCTATCACTTAGTCATGTTGATTCTGCTTGTACAATCCAGACATTTTGGTTAAATCAGACATCTTTTAAGGTGCCCTACTTCTAAAATTTATGTGTAGTTACCTTTCACTTTTTATGTCCTATGCTAGAGGACATGTAAATGTAAGTGCTAGATTATAAAATGTCTTAATTAGAAGACATTACATTTATGTTTTGCTGTCTCATAATATTTGCTTCAGGAAAGATTATTTCCACTTATCAGTCATAATGAAGTATACCATACAGAAATCATATGGGCAGTATTTGATACATAAATTTTTATGAATGACAGAGGTTTTGTAGAATGGGTTTGGCTGCTGAATCAGTGCCAGCTTGGGAAAAATACATATATCTTAATCTTTAGCATATGCACCTATAATAACTTGATTTTTAGTATTGAACATATGTTATGAAGAAAAATGGAAGGAGCTTCTTGAGCAATGCATCACTTGAGTGATGCATTGAGTGGATATAGATTTAGGTCTCCTGACCTGGGAAGTTAACTTCCATGCTTAAAGCTTCCCCTCCAGCTAATACATTCATCAGGCCCTTTTTCATGTAGCCCTCAGTTCTCTATCTGAGGAAATGTCTAGAAAGAGAAAAGATGAATTAGTTTGAATAACAATAAAAAATAAATTAAGACGGGCTTTTTAAAAAAGTCAAATATGTCTTCTCCTGATTGTTCCCTTTTTCTGTCTTTCCATTTATGTACCCATTAACCCAAAAAGCTCTTGTGCACCTATTCCCAGAATTCCTTTTCAGGAAAATTACTAAGCCATTTGAAATCATACCTCCTGTGATTGCCTGTGCTTCTTTGGCTGGGGGGAAAACAATGCAAGGATGGTCCCTGGGGCCCCCCTGACTTTGCTCAGCAGATGGATTTCAGCTTGGGCACTCCTCCTTTGCCTGCTTGTTCCCAGCCTCGCGCCTTGCACCACTCTTCACTGCCGTATGGTGAGGACACAAAAGTTCTGACACCCTCAGCTTCACCTCCCACAGCTGGTCCCACTTCCAGGGTCTTCCCATGCAAGGTGAGACCTCCCTGCTTTTTTTCCTAGAGCTCATTCATTGCTACAAGAGACAGTTTTGTAAAGTGCATTCAAGCCATAAAAGTTAGGCATTGACAACTTGTCTCTCATTTTCAATATTCCTCCTTTACTGGAAATTTCCTGTCAACTCATGGTAGAAAACATTCAGTTATTCCTCAGAAAAATCAGATTATCTACTTTGAAATGCCCTTGAATTTCTAAAATTACGTGTATTTGCTTGACTTTGAAATGTTACTATTAAGTTTTAAGAGATAAGTTGTTAAAAACCTTCATTCTATAAGATCTGTCATGAACAGATTAGGTGCTTCTCCAAGGGACTGCTGTTCTTTCAACAAAACTTCAGAAGCTCAGATTAAGCATCGGATCATAAGGAGAGTACTCAAAAGCTAAGGCTGATGTTTTCTTTTTTTCCTTTTTCCCAGTTGCTTTAGGCTGAACATTTCTCCATTTGTCAGGATAAAGATATAGTATTTTGAAAAAATACTTTCCTCAGAGCTTCCACACTTTCCTCAGAGCTGTGAGTTATAAAGAGCTCCTTTGCTTTGTGTTGGTAGAATTGTAATTTCACCATTTATTAGATACAATTTTTTTTTCCAGCTGCAGACTACAGACATGCTTCTTTGTGTGTAGGGAGCAGAGTTCCTTCTAGTGGTTTAAGGCTGATAGGCTAGGAAAAAGACACTTTCTAAGTAATTTTTTGCTCTGCACTTTATTATTACCACAAACTAGTAACTTGTGATTTGTGTGTTTCCTCCATTGTTTGTATATGGCTATAATGTATTCTCAACTGATTAAAATGCCTACAAAACTTCAAAGTAAATCTCCTCAAAATGTTGTTTGGTTTTGCTTTTTGTTTTGCTTTTTTTTTTTTTTTTTTTTTTTTAATAGATTAGATAGATTGAAAGAAATAAATAGAATTAGAAAATATTCTAAGTGCAAATTTCTGACAGAAACACACTTAAGGTATATAAAGGTAGCATAAAGGTTGTATAAATGTAGCAACAATTATTATAAAGGTTATTGGGGTTCCATGTTTATTGTTTGGTGTTTTTCAAGAAAGCAGTGATCTATGAATTCCATTCTTTTTATTACAAAGATATTTTTGTCATCATAGTTTATGACACTTTTTCTAATTCTATTTACTTCTTTCAATCTACCTACTTTCGAATCTACCTAATCTATTAGTTGATTATTATTTTTTAATATTTATTCTAAAAAGTAGAAATAACTAGAATTAAAAGAATGCAGAAATTAAGCTGCACTTAAAATATCTTACTAATTTAATTAACAGGGTTAAATAAATTTTTTTTTCTTCTTTTTTTGTTTCACCAGGGGTCTGATTTGGTGAGTTGTTGATAGCCTCTTATGTCCTCAAATTAAATTTATACCAGCAGGTAGTTTTTTTGAATGCAGATTGGGAATAAATGTTCTGAAAAATGTGTCTTGGCTGTGAAAGATTCTGGTCATTTAGTAGGACTGAAGTACCTACATGTGGGAGCTATATTGTGGAAATCAGTCCCCAGTGCTCTGGGAAATCTGGCAACTGGATTTTTTGAAATTTTTAGCTAAACCAACTTACTCCTTCTTGCTGTTTTGATATATATAAATATTTTTAATTATTGAATCCCCTAGAAGTAGAAAACAGCAACAATAAATAATGTAAAAGTTGTCAGCAACTTCACTTCTGCTTTAAAACCCACAAACTCAGTGCTAAAACGGATTAAAAGCTATTGTCACCACGTTCAGGAAATACTCTGGTTAAAGAACATAAATTCTGTTCTGACCACTTTGAGAAATGCAGAGAAAGGGTGTTTAGAGCCCTGCACGTACCAGTGTCAGGGAAGGGAGCTGCTTTGGGCTGATGTACAAGCAAGAGAGTGAACCAATTTGCACATATACTTATGTGGAGAGGTTGGTGCCTGTGGAAGACAGGCCACAATGAGATCTGTGCATGCAGCAGGGGATCAGGACTGCTTTGCTCTACATGAAGAATAATATCTATACCCCAGGAGGTGTGAGGGAAGGAATAAAAAGAGTGAATCCTTAACTGTGACTGTGGGGGCAAGTGCAGGGCTGGGGAATACAGAATCAGAAGAGAAGTGTTGAAGGGCATGGAAAAGTTGAAGAAACCTTAAAGAGGAAAAGGATGAAAGAGGAAAAGAAAGAAGTAAGACCAGCATGACTATTTTTTTAAATGTAAGTCTAAAGAATGTTGCATATACTGTTTTAGAGCATTTGATTAGCACACTTTCTCTGCTTGCTTAATTTAATGCAGTTTTCAAAACAAAGACTAACCATTGTATTCTAAAGTCTACTAAAATCCATTAACAAAAAAAAAAATACTATTAAGAAAAACAGTCTTATAAGGATTAAGTTCTTTGAACATTCAGGTTTAGGATGGTGAAATAAAAGTAGGGACAACAGGGAGCAAGTGATTGAAATTAAGATTTTAGTGCTCCATTGAATGCTTTTGCTAAGAAGCTAGTATACCTGAAAAGAAAATAAAGTGTTTTAGAACAAATTTTGGCTGTATAACCCTCAAACCCACAATTCTAATTTAAACTTTGGTTTATCGTGCAGGTACATATTAGAAGCAGGAGATAAGAAAGTAAAACAGCAGCTCAGAGGCTCTGCAAGTAAAATATTCCTGTTATTGCCCTTCAGCAAAGGAACACACAATTACCTTCAGGCTGTTTTCACATTTTGATTTATACATTTTATGTTAATGTAATTTGTTCTGGACTGCCATGGCAATTACAATACTGCCCTTAGACAGAGTTCTTGTGCCTTTTGTTGTAGAGTTCATGTGCTGCTCTGTGTCCAGTGTTGAATCACTGAACTCCCAGACTGCTCCAAGGCATTGCTGGCAGCAGAGAGAGCTGTGACTGAGTGCACAGGCTTGAAACCTTTACTAGTTGTTGAATACACTTTAAAGGCATCTTAAAATGGGAGACAAAATCATCCAATTATTTATGAGACAGCTGCGCCATTTATCTCTGTAAGTGTGAATATTACAATTACCATTACTTTTAATTGCTGTTAAATGCTCAGTACCTCTGAAAATGGGACTTTTGGAGACAAACAGCAGACTGATAGTTCTGCTATCCTCTCCTTTATCTCCTTTAGTTCATGTTCTCTCTGTGCTGTGCTACTTCTTGGCTGCTTTATTTATGAACTTTCTTCAGTGCCTTTAAAGCTGTATAGCCTAGATGTCAAGTGGGATTTAAATTTTAAGTTCTTCAGTTTTCCTCTGAGGTGTTATATGATAAATAAGGTAAATTGTAATTGAAGGCTTTATAATGTAATTTACAAAAACAAGCAAATCTAAAGTCCTCAATAGATCTTTCCACAATTTTAAAATATACTGTTCTTAAACTGTGAGCTGTGTGGACTTGCAATCAGATACCTGCAATGTCTTGTCCTGTTTGTTTGACAGCAGACTAAGAACCCTACCTCATTTACCTTTTTTTCAGTATCAGGTGACCTGCTGTGATAGCAGAAACAGCTTGGTTTTGTAAAATTGGTAACAATGATGACATAACTTTTTTTTTCCCTTGGGTATGCAGCACAATTAAATGTTCTCTCTTCTTAAAATTTCTTAGCAGTACCAAACAGAAAAAAAAGTAGTTGGAGATGCTCTTGGGGTTTTTCTAGTTCATCAGCCAGTGCTGAGTCAGTGAAGCATGTTATTTCTTCTGTTGTATTCTTGACACATGCTCATTAATAATGTGAAAAGTTGTCTTCCTCTTTTTAAATAAATAGGGAAACACTATAAGGAGCAAGTGAGCAGATTATAGGATGTATAGTAGGGTTTTACGTTTGTTTGTGGGAACAACAACATAGACTCATAAACAGACCTCATTTTTGACTCATTGTTTCATAGCCAGACTTTGGTATTATGCAATCCTGGAAAAGAAAATCATGGAATTACCCACCAATGTGCACAAGTATAGGAGACACAAGAAGCATAGGAGATGAAAAACAAAAAAAAAAAAAAAACAAACAGGCTATCAAAAGAACTAAACTCCAGTTTATCCCGTCAGGAAAGAGAGTCGAGAGATGAGTGTCAACAGTCCCAGCCCATCACAATCCCATTTTATTCAAGAAAACATATGCTGAGCTTTCTCCTGAATTTGAAGTAAAACAAATGATTGTGGATAAGGGAGATATTAATGATTAAGCACATTTATTAGTCCAGAAAATTGGGAAAGAGCTTGAATAGTTTATCTTCTTCGTCTTGTCTTTATTTGGTGAACTCTAAAACAAACAAAAGAACCCCATGAAAATATTACATGATATTTATGATGTCAAACATACAAGAGAAAAAAAGGCACTTGAATTCTTGAAAAAATTAAATTTTTTTTCTGCCACATCATAATCCACATAAATAAATATTCTAAAGGTTCTGGAAATCAGTGAAATTAAAGTGGTGAGAATGATTATTAAAAAGGGACAAGGAACATAGATGTTGAATGAGGAAGAAAATCTAATACCAATTAATATTGGCATTGGTATAATTTTATTTTCTTCCCTCGTCTAATATGAAGGGTTTAAAATATTTCTCTTTCTTTGGAGGACAAAACTGGTCAAGATGTGTAAAAGATGTCCAAATCATAAGATGTGCTTGAATTGAATACAGAGAATGTCTACAGGACTAGAAAATATTTTTAAGACTATAATGTGAACATACTGAATGAGGATCCTCATCCTGGCAAGACATGAGCTCTAAGAAATTTTTCTTTCTTCAAATATTTGTTTAAGAGAATGATGAAAGCATTGATTTTGTTTATCCATACAATGGTCAGCGTGATAGAAGAATTCCATTTATATCTCCTTAGATGCAAGTCAAAGGTAAACCATAGGAACCAGCAAAAATTATTTTAATTCTTATTTTTCTTAACAGTGAATTACGAAAAATAGATATACTTCCTCAATTCCTGCATACAATGCATATGAATCTCTCTCAAAAAAATTGTACAGATATTTTTGGACTCATCAGCAGGGTAGTAGAGTGTTGAATCATCCTTTTGTTGAGTCCAGCGTGCATAGACTGCAAGCTGCTGTCTCACTTACCTATTTATAACAGCCTAGGAAATAAAATGCAACTTTTAAGTTGGCTCCTTTTCTGGCTTTTAGGGCCATTACATTAAAGAAATACTCAAAGCATCAGCTAAGTATAAAGGCATAAATCAAGTTGACATCAATAAGACATGAAAACATAAATCAAACTGACATGACTTAAATTACAGTACATATACATGAAGCTTTAGACTAATTGTAATTCTGAAATGTTTCTTTTTCTAAATAAAAGAAATTAAGGAGACATGACAATATATAAAATTTCAGTAGGCAGGAGACTGAAAGGCACATACAGAATATATGTCTATATATATTTTCTCTTCACATTAATCTTTTTTTTTTTTCTGTTGGCTCATGGCAGCTCCAAATCTTTGAACCATAGAATGATTAGGATTGGAAGGGATCTTCAGATGTCTAGTCCAGCCCCCTTGCAATGAGCAGGGACATCTTCAACCTGATCAGGTTGCTCAGAGCCCTGTCCAACCTGGCCTTGAACATTTCCAGGGATGGGGCATCCACCACATCTCTGGGCAATCTGAGCCAGTATTTCACCATCCTCATTGTAGAAAAAAAACACTTCCTTATACATATGTCTGCATCTACCCCTTTTAGTTCAAAACTATTGCTCCTTGTCCTATCACAACGGGTCCTAAAGACTTTCTACCCATCCTTCTTTTGAGCCCTTTATAAATCCAAGAGGCCACTATAAGGTCTCCCTGGAACTGTCTCATCTCCTGATGAGAAGGGTGTCAAATCCCAGATTTTTGAGCCTTTCCACAGGGGTGTTTCACCCCTCTGATTATTTTTGTGAGCCTCCTCTGGGCCTGCTGCAACAGATCCGTGCCCTCCCTGTGCTGAGGTCTCTGGAGACAAATACTCCATTTAGGGTCTCACCCTAAATAATAATGTCTGAATAATAAAGGCATCAACAGGCACACAGATTTGATAAATTTTAAAAAGAAAACCTGTCACTCACAGTTTATATCATAAGAATCCTTTTTAATTCCCTAGATGGAGATTTAGTTGTACTTTACCTCTCACTTAAAAAGTGAAAAGTCTGTCAATCTCACTAAAATTGTATGTACTTATAACAGTGATACTAGCTCAAGGAAAAAATTCTCAACAAATCCCCTCCAAAATAAAACCTCCCCTCAGTAAAGGCCCCTTGTGACAATTTGTGTTTTTCAGTGGCATAATTTTTTCTGTGATTCAACCTAAACAAAGCATTGTAAGGAAACAGTGATATATCTAAAATTGCAGAGATACTTAGAGTCTTGCTAATGCCTTATCATTGGAGTTTTAAATGGTTTTCTCTTGTAATGTATCACTTTAATGTTGGAAGATCTAGTACTTAAAATAATTTTAGACAGTCCAGTGGGTAAGCCCAAAGGTAAGAGTGCTCAGAACGCTTGGGTTTCAGTGTAATCTCTGTTTCTCTTTAGAGGTAATTAATTTCTACTCATTTCACAGTGTTGCTGCCCTGCTTAGTTATATTATAAAATCTGGTGTGAACATTGTCTCTTAGCAGGCCTAATTTTCTTTGAAGTTATTAAATTATATAGCAAAATCAGGTTTTTGGCCAGGATATCAATGGGCCAATTTAAATGGATGGTGTGTGAGTACTAGTTAAAATGAGATTTTAGGAGAATCATGTGTCCAATGGGACTATGGGCTCATTAATTTTGTATGTTTGCATAAATGACATAATCATGCAGGTGTTCTTTTGCTGCAGCCTGTCTCTAGTAAAATTTTCTAAATTCCACTAAGGGTTCATTCACTTAATTGAGCAATGTTTTTGTTCTCAAACATGTTTGAAAATGGCATGGAAGAGTGCTTTTGTCAGAATTTGCTTTTTGAACAAGACTATGTATCTTGAAACAAGTTTATTTACAACAGGGGTGATTTTACTAGATTTATGACTATGTATTCTCTTATTCTTTCATTAAATCATCATCTATTCCCCATGCTTTGGTTGTAGGCAGCCTTCTAAGCTCCAATATCTAGGCAAGCAGATATTGCTAAGAACTGAGGGAAACAGGCAAAATACGTGTAAAACAGTATCTCAGGCTGGATTTTTTTGACGAGGACCTCTCACACCAAACAATGCCTTCCATTTTAGAACTCAGAGTTGGGAAGAGAGTATGTGCAGTAAGGAAGAAATATGACCTAGATAAAGGTGCACTGCAAGTGTATTTTGTATTATTTTTGTAATGTAGAAATTATAGTACAGAGAAATAATAAAAACAATCAAAGATAACATCTGTCACGCACAAAACGTGAATTATTTTGTGTAGTAGATAATTCATGTACATAATAAATGTGAGGCTTATCTTAATGCTGTGCCATCTGGAATCCAGCCATTTCTATCAGAATGTTTATTTCCGCATGCCTTCAGTTTTGCTTCACTTTGCACTCCCCTTCCTGAAAGAAATGAATCAAAATTACACTCTCTAAACCTCAGAAAGCTGAAAATCTCTCCTGTCTTGCAATATTTGATTGTTGTCCAGATCTAGCATGCAACCTAGGTTAAAGTGTCCTGGGCTTTGGTAGAATGTTTACTGGGATAAGGGTGTGGGGTTGCTGAGAAAAAAGCTGCAGGTACAATATTAAAAGATGCAACTTACTCTGACTTCAGGTTGGTACTTATATGAAGTATCAGCCTGCACATTTCCTTAGAGATTTCTATAAGCTTTGAGTTTTCTGGCACAGAAATTCAGTTTAGCTGTTAACAGTCATTACGGTCTGTTCTTATTTCCTTGTAGAAACAGGTACTCACATAAAACCCGAGCCTTAATGGCATGTTTTTGAAGTGGAAAAGGGGAGAATGTATCTTTAGTGGTGAAACTATCTTTACACTAAGTTCAACTCTGTCAAATTCAGTTTACCACATTGCAGTTTTTCTGCACATTAATATGACACTTGATGTACAATAAATATAAATCAAATTTAAATGATTAACCTTGTGTGAGGAGAAGTAGAAATGTCTGAATACTGATTAAGAGGCTCTGATGAAAGACTTCTGGTCCTTCTGAAAGTTAAAATCACAGAATATTAGTGTTAATTCATGTTACTGATATACTGATGATACTCATTTACTGATATAAATGATCTTCAGAATTTATAATGAAGGAGAGCCATGCATTGCTTGGCCTCCTTGCTTAACTTTTTATCTATTCTTTCTAAATCTTACTTGTTCCTTCTTTGAGAAGAATGCTATTCATGTGGTATGAATATTGCTGAATCTCACCTCATAATAATGTAGAATTACCTGTATTACTTTTACTGGCCAGATAATAGTTAGGCAAAATTTTTGTTTTCCAGAATTTTTCAAACCATGATCACTTTTAATATATGATGCCTTGTTATTTTATATATAGCTTTAATTCTGTTGTCTGGTAATACAAATATAGAAGAGGAACAAAATAATTTTTAAATGTGTTTTCAATTGAAATCAAGGTCATAATTCGCACTATAAATCATTTGGACTTGTTCATCTGTGTTCTGCTTTTCTTTTTAGATGTGTCATGTTCCTGACAAATGAAGCAGTTTATTTACTCTGAATTTAATTGGTCTGCAAATGAGCAAAGATACAGCTTCAAAACTCACCTTATAAGGGTTATAAATGTCTTTGCAATGTTTTTCTTAAATTACAGAACATTACATATTTACTTCATACACTTATTTTTTTGGTTCACTCTTATCCCTTTCCCTTTGGACAAGATGCCAATTATCAAAATGCCAATTCTTGTTTAATCCTTAATGTATTGCCTTTCACGTTGATAATGAGCTTGATTGATCTCTACCCTCTTCCATATCTTCTTAGCAAGTGCTTCCTGATTAGTCTGGTAGTTATGTTCCATCAATTCATAAAAATCAAGTGCTGGGTCAAAAGAGGTCCCTTCTCCATTTTGCACCATTTCTTAGTTTCTCCAAGTTTCTCCACAAATAGCATTATTATTTTCAGTCTCTGGTGGCACAGATTGGTGGCTTTAGACAGTGCACTCACCTGTGTATTGCTTCCAGCTTTGGCCAAATCACCTCACGTGTGATGTTTCATCAATAATATGCACTTTGAATTGTAATCCTTGCTTTTAAATTCAGTACAAGTGTCCATATAATTTCTCCACAGCACTGTTATCCAGTTTGTCTGTTTCTGAGTGAAGAAGGAGCCTCAGCTGATTCCACAACATGCTCCATCTGCTCTCCTGGAGAAAGCAAATGGCTTCAAACCTGAAGCTCAGCTGTGGTCCAGCTGTCAGCTTCTCCTGCTTGCAGTGTCAGTGCACAGGAGGGTCCTGGCAGATCATCAGTGTTTGCTCTGATCTCCCTTGCTAACCCATGAATACCAAAATCAATGTGCACTGTGGCCATATTTAGCAAGCCATTAGAAGGTCAAGCACAAAACTAACAGCAATTTGATTTCCAGTGTTCCAGTGCCTCAGCCATCTGAGTAATTAAGCTTTCTGTTGCCATTGCTAATTTAGTACTGCCAAAATTCACTTAGATTGCCTTGGCACCAAGATGTTTTCCTCACAGGAGTGGCCAAATAGATGAGTACAATCCCAGAAGAGTATGATTGTACATACTCTGTACCCATACTCACCCATACACCTGGAACATATAGCTGGGATAAACCCAATCTTTGAAAATTTCTGAAATTTTGTTATGGCTTGGTGACTTCTCCTGTTCTAGACAAATACTTAAGGGAATATTGAAGTTCTATTCATGATTATAGCTTTTGACTTGCTGCATATGTCAAGCTTCCTTCTGTCAATGTTAAAAATATTTTTTATAAAAATATTATTCCACCATTGTGGAATTAATTACAATTATTTCAGTAGCACAAGGTTCAGCTCTGAATTGCTAAATTAATTATTTTGCTAACTCTTTGCTTAATTGCATCTATTTATGTTGCAATCAAGTGATAATTTGTCAACATTAATAACTTTCCATTAACTTACATCTTCAAGCTATATTCTTTTTGAAAATGCTAATTATTTGATCTTTATTTTATTTTTTTTAAATTTTATTCTTCCAGTGTAAGGACTGCAAACTGAACAAATAAATGAAGAGGTGTTAAATTGAAAAGGTGATGATCCTTGCAGAAAACTTCACCAAGCTGTGAAATCTCTTTACTTAACCTGTCCTCTGTTATTGTCAAAGCAGCTGAAAGTCCAGCAACCTGTTTGACTAACACTTGACTCTGCTCTGAACACCTCTCTTTCTTCCTTTCTGGTTTCCTGTCCCTAAAGAGCAGGTCCTAGAAGGCAGCACGTGATGCTGCAATCTTTACTTGGCTTTTGTGTGGTAGTTCATTGTGAGGGCACTCGGAGAGGAGATAGGCTTTCTTGGCATAGGTCATGGTGAGGATAAAGACACACATGAGACACCAGGGAGGAAAGTCTGCTGCTGTGTTATATGCATTTGTCATCTTAGGGACAGACTTAGCATCCCAATCAACCTCTTCTTAACATTTTCCCGTAAACTGTTACAGGTTCTTAGCTATGTTCAGTATAACTTTTCATTTCTGTGTGCTTTAGGCACCTGTATTCAGTCACTGTTAGATCCACTTGTCTCAGTTAGAGAAAATGAGCTCATGAATTTTCATTCATACAAGCCCATTCCATAGACATGTTTCTAGCCAATCTCTGTGAAAGAATATGAGGCTCTGTGTCCCTTAAATGTAAAAAAATAGGTGCTCTTCTTTTCTATCTGTTGCATTTGAAAACATCTTACTGAGAGAATGAAACCAGCTAAAATGCTTTCTGTATAACATTTGTTTTTTGCTGGGATGGAAATGGAGTGTCTAAAAATAATTTTTTTAGTCTCCAAGCTCTGTACAGATGAATATGATTCATAAACGGTGCCTGCTTCACTTCAGAGGAGCTTGGGCACCCAAGAATAGTCTGAGCTTGGACAACACAATTTACCATGGTAAGTATCTAAAGTGTCTGCAAAACAGCAGGTCATCACTGATCATCACCAGTGGGGCCTGGAGAGGGTAAGATCAGTGCAGGAGCTCTGGGGCTTGTGTCCTGTTAAACCCAGAGACCTCTAATAAATGCATAATGCTGTGCTGATTATTTTGGTGCTACCAAAATTATAGTACTAATACATCTCAGACTTTAGTAGGAAATATTTTTCCTATAGTACTGCTGCTTAGGTGCTATCTTTTAAGGCCTTTATGATACTTTTTCCCTCTTCCCAAATATACACACAAGATTTCTAAACCTTCCCATCCTGAACAAGGTCTTTCCTTCTCTTTATAAAAGTATTCAACAATGATAAAAGTGTTCATAAATACAAGCTAAGCAATTTTGCTTATGACTTTCTATCAGGAAAGGAAGCTCTGTATATCAACAATATTAACTGCTGACTCATTTAATATAGAAGTCAACTAAACCATCGATTGGAAATGACTGCTTTGTGGAAGTGGTTTTAATTGTCATCTAAATAAAACAGCATTGCTCTGAGAGTTGTTAATAAAAACCATAATGTTTTATGTGTAGTTTTGTACAGTTGAGCTCATCTTTCTGAGTAATGTTCTCTTGAGCTAGACTTCTGCCCCTTAATATTTTGTTATTTTCCAGTTTCTGGACTTTTAACACTCAGTTTGGAAGTTCTGTATTATTTATGGGAAATAGGCAGTTGAATTCCTTCACTGGAGAAACAGGCAGTTGAATTTGAGAGTCTCATTTATTACAGCTCTGTTTGTTGCATTGCTAAGCTGAATCTTGAAAACAAAATTATGCAGTAGAAAGCTAAAGGTTTTTAAGTGGTTTGGATTAAAATTATATTCATATAAGTAATTAAATTGAAATTATAGAATTTTCAATTCTTGATGAAGTGAGGAAGGGGACTTACCTTGGATTTCAGGAGTGTGGAGTTTCTCCTGTTCAGGACTCTGGTTCAAACAGTCCCCTGAACTGAACAGGGAGCTTCCACACAAATTCAGGGGGAAAAAAACAAGTGTTTTTGACCTTGTCCTGCTTCTGGCCAGGATAGGGTTAGCTTTTGCAGCAGCTGGGAGGGGCAAGGCCAGGACCCTGGGGCTATTCTGCACCCCCCCCCAGCCATGTGCAAGGGTTCTGCCTTTCTTCTGGTTTGCCAGGATGTGCAGTTGGGTGGCACCAGCTTCTACACGATGAGCTTGTGAATTGTTTGCCTGTCTCATATGCTTTAGTTTTACTATTGTTGTCACTGTTCTTATTTCATTGCTGTTTCCAGTAAACTGTTATTTCACTGTGATCTTTACCTTTTTGTGCCTCCAATTCTCGTCTCCATCCCACCACAAGGACAGGGGACGAGTGAGCCAGTGGCCAGTGGTCTGGGGTGTTTTCAGTGGGAACACTAAACTGGGGAGTACAATTCCTAAACCATGACAGAACTTTGCAATAAGGGCAGGCAACTCAGGAATAGTACAAAGATGTTGCTAGATCATGGAAAGAGAATTCAATCTGTCCACTGATATGAAAGATAATAAAAAATGCTTTTATAAATGGACCGACAACAAAAGGAAGACCGAGGAAAGTCTCTTTCCTTTGTTGGATGAAGAAGAGAATGTTGTCACCAAGGAGGAGTGAGAGGCTGAAGTACTGAATACTTTCTTTGTCTCAATCTGCAGCACTGGGAATGGTTATCACGAGGGCAGCCAGTCCTCTCAGCTGGTAGGCAGGGACTGGGAGCAGACTAGACCCTGTAATCCAGGAGGAGGTAGGTTTACCTGTTTACACACTCAGAAGTCTCTGGGAGTGAATGGGATTCATCCAAAGGGAGGTAGCAGCAGGGCTTGCCTAAGCCACCCTCCATAATTTGTCATCTGTCCTGGGTCACTGGGGAGGCCCCAAGGACTGGAGGTTGGCCAGTGTGACACCCATCCACAGAATGGGCAGAAGAGGATCCAGGGAACTAGAGGCCTGACCTCAGGGCCCAGGAAGGTCATGGAAAAATCATCTTGAGTTTCATCATACAGCACATATGGGACAATGAAGGGATCAGGCTTGGTTTTTTTCCTGATATTCTGTAAGTCATTTGAAAAAAATCAAAGAAAAAGTCTCATTTAGGATTGTGAAAATACATGAACAATTCAATTTTTCTGTTTTGAGATAAAAAGGCTGTGTGAAGAAGCCAAGAGTAATTTTACATGGCCAAGCTCTTTAGTAGGAAAGTGCACATATGTGTATTTTGAGTAAAGATTTGATTGCTTTCTGTTGGTTTTTTTTTCCCCTAAACCTACTATGTTGAACATGATCTTAAAACATTTTTGCAAGAGAGATCAAATAAAATTTTTGAGCTGTTGCCAGGAATTTGAATCCTTCATCAAATATATTATATTGTGCTACTATTTTCACTTGAACCTAATACTGCTTGTGTCTGTAGTATATATGTGGTTTTGCTGTGACAGCAAGAAGAAGCAGTTCTCAGAAAAAACTGAAGTGCTTGCTCTACTCTCTGTCTTCTCCCTCTCTTTTGTACCTCTTTTCTTTCTCCCCCTCTCCCTTAAAAGTAGCCAAAACTCACTAGAAGCAGAGTAGGCTGGAAGAAACCATGAAAAGTGGATTGAAGCTGTGGTGTTGAGGAAAGGTGCTGTAAACATCTGGCCCTGAAGTTCCCTCACTTCAGCAGGGAGGAATCTCTAAGGATTCTACAATGGTCTCCAGGTTTTTGGGGTTTTATTCCTCCTCTCTGCATATATCTTGTTCCCTGGGCCCAAAGACTAACCATTAGGTATTTGAACAGTGTGGACAGCCTAGAAAATAAAGACAGAGGAACTAAATTAGAAACAGTACTTCTACACTAGCAGTAGCAAGTAACTTTCTAACTAATATTCAGAGTAGGACTGCATGGAAAGTTAAAAAAAGCACCTTTATTTTTGGAAGAATATGGGTGGAGAGATTTTCGAAGAGATGTCGATTTAGGTGTTGGACTTCAGGTAATTCACAGAACTTGACTTTTAGTGGATATATACTTTATTGTAAAGTCTAATTAAGCAGAATATAGTCTTGACTGCCTTAATGGTTAAACTGACTGGTATCTGCAGCAACTTTGTCTCAAACCTGTCTTCCAATGCGCCCTTCTGTAGAATAAAAGCACTTTACTTTTGTGAGCTGCATTTTTTCTCCTGGTATTAGAAAGACCAGTGGCAAGCCCTCATGTCCAGATGTTTGTTAGACCAGCTTGATATAACTAAAGGGTATTTTGGTAAAAGACCCTAAGTTTCTTCAGGATTTCAAGACCGTATTAAGCCTCCAACGTTTATAACTATATTGTATGTAGAGGATGTTTCTCACAAGGACTGTCATGACTATCACAAGATTGTCCAAGACAGTATTTCTTACCTCCAGAGGAATATGAGTGATCCCTCTAAATGACAAGTAGAGATAATGGGTTCAGTACTGGCAAAAAATGTCTCAGATTTTCTGCTGGACTCTTTGTGACTCTCTGTGTTTCAATTGTACATTTTGGGTAACCTGAAAATGTTCCTAGAAAGATTGAGACAATAACACCATTCTCTTCCCCTGAAAGCCTTGATATGAAATAGTCCTCTCTTTTAACTTGGATATGTAACTTCATCGAGTGGACAGAAATAAGGAAGGAAGAAAAGTTACCATTGCAGCAGCAAATTTAAAATTGTATATGTGAATGAACTTCTGAGTATTAATAACATGAAATGCATTAAGACGTTTTTGTTATCCTTACTGTTATGGAGAGACAAGTAATCATTGAAGGTGAGATTGTCTAGTTTCCTCAATAAGAAGTACTATATATTGTAGCTTAGATCTGGCATTCCCCTGAAAATTTTTGCCCACAGCAATTGTAATGAATATAGGATAAAGTGCCTTTTACTTTTCTTTTCAAACCTTGTATTTCCTGAATCCCTGGAAAAGCCTATGTGGTGTTCTACTGCCCTTTCAAACAGGTATATGACAGTTCTATGTTAAGCCAATTAAGAAAATATTTGGAATTATTCTCAGGCACACAAATCAATTTGAATCAGTTAAAATAATTTCCAGCTGAACCTAGGCAAGGCCTCTCTGGCCCAAATGTGATGAAGACTGAAGTAATATTCCTTTAAATGGAAAGAAAATTTTATGAAGGCAAATTTTCACCACTTAGAAGATCAACAAATTAAGTCAAAATAGCAATGCAATTTATGGTTTAATTAACAAGTAGGTAAAATGTGCTAATGAATTAAAATAACAGCTTTTCGTATTGACATACACAGAACAGTCAGTAACTTGTTCCTCTATTTCCTGTGAGAATCCCATTAAAAAAATATAGATTTTGATAATCAATTTGCTGAGTGCAAAAATGCGCTTTAAAAAAATAAATTTATAAAATTCATATACATATTATATAGATTTTGTATCTGTTAAGAACATTAACTGTGTAATAGGATACCACTGGACATAATATGATAAGAAGGAAACTTTTCTGGTATTAAAAACTCATTAGAGTGAAGCAGTGGCTTCTTTAATTGGTCTGTTAGGTCAGATACGAATTGAGAATGAGCATGGTCCAGAAATTTAAAAGGTATCAGGAATGGTTTGATTTGAATATTATTGGGAATCTGAAAGTCATTCATAGCTTTATCTTTAGATTATTGTAATTTGTGTTTTAAGTTTTCAAATAATTCAAAGGAAATAATGATTTTGTTTGGGAGAATATACTGATATTTTCTGTAAAATATAGATCAACACATATCACAGCATTCTACTGTGGACTTTTTTTTTTTGCCTTTTCTTGTCCTTTTGAATTTAGGTACATATGGAAAAGAAAAAAAATCATTTTCACCTATATCAGCTTAGTATCTAGTCATAAAAATGGATGTGTAAGAAAAAGAAGTGAGAATGAGGGACAGAAGCAGGAGGTACCATGTGCTGGTTTGAAAAGCTCAGGAGCCTTTGGCCTGAGATGCAAGATTGCAGTTCAAAATAAAATTTATTCAGTTTTACTCGTATTTTGGCACAACTACTGCTGTGAAGATTTGTGAAGAACTTTTTGAAGACTGCAGCAAAAATTTCTGTGGAAAATTGATATTAGGAAGCAATCTCACAAATTGTAAACTATCTTTTATTATATTAAAGGAATTATAATCACATAATGAGAGAAGGACAACATCATGTGATGAATATGCAGTTTTTTTCTTGTCTAATGACTATTAATGCACTAGTGACCACCATTAAATAAAAAAACTACAGAGCTCACAAAGCAGGTTTTTTAACATTTTTGTAAACTAAAAATTATCTTTCAAAATGTTTTGTGCTGTGTCTGCATGGCAGTTTATTTTTACTTTTAGAATAGGCTGGAAAAATAGATCTGCAAATAGCTGGTTATTGTGTGTCCTGGTTTGAAGGACAGGGGTCTGCCAAGAAAGGCAGAAATTTTCCTTTTAAACAGAGACTCGAATTCCACTCCCCCCAAAATATTATAAATGTTTGAATTAAGGACTCTGAGGCAGAGATAAGGGGGTAGGAATAACAGCTCTTTTACTAATATATCCAACTGTACCAGCAGAAACAACAGCAGTTGTTAAAATTACTAACAAAACAGAACAGATTACTCGGTTCCAGTCCTTTCTTTAGCTGTGAGCACGCTCTCTCTCGGCAGGAGCGGAGGCGGGAAGGGGCGGCTGCGGCCGCGCCGGTCTCAGGGGGGAGCGGCTGGAGCAGGCAGCTCCTCGCTCACCGTTTGGGTTCTGGTGCTCAGCTGTGTCCGCAGAGACTGGAGGCTGGAGCAGGGCAGATGCAGGGCAGGTGATGGCAGAGGGTCTGGCTCTCGTGCGTCCGGCCGCGCGGCTCCAAGACCGAGAGGATCCTCCTCCCCGCCCCCGGAAACACGAGTCCCCTCCGGAAGCATGAGAGCCCCTCTCCAAGCCGATCCCACCTACCCCTTTTGTCCAGAGCCCGCAAAGATCCGCGGTGTACCCAGCAGCTCCATTGGCATGACAATGGGAAAAATTCTTTAAATTGACACAGCAATAGGAAAAACACTCAACCCTCAACATTATCCACCCCGAATTTTTTTCATGCCAACATGCTACAGCAAATTAAAACTTCTATATTATATACATACATGCAGTTACAGGCACAGTATCATAGATAGTTCACCTTAGAACAAGGTCTCCTTGGGGTATGTATCGTGTCTGTCCATCTTTTTGCATTACCCACCAAGTGCAACCTGGTCTTTGAGCGAAAACCACCCCACGAACAGGATTGTCTTTGCTGGAGGGAGAGTTCACCCAAACAGGTTTTCCTAACATGCCTCTCAGGTGTACCACAGAGACCTTATCTCCATCTGGTGTTCCCAGGGGCTCAGATTGGGCAGGGCCTGCTCGGTTAGTGGAACCTCGGGTATTCACTAACCATGTTGCCTTTGGTAGATTGATCTCCCAGTTTTTGAAAGTCCCCCCACCAAGTGCCTTTAAGGTGGTTTTAAGCAGGCCATTGAAGCGTTTGACTTTCCCAGCTGCTGGTGCATGGTAGGGAATATGGTACACCCACTCAATGCCATGTTCTCTAGCCCAGGTGCTTATAAGGCTATTTTTGAAATGAGTCCCGTTGTCTGACTCAATTCTCTCAGGGGTACCATGCCTCCAGAGGACTTGTTTTTCCAGGCCCAAGATGGTGTTCCGAGCAGTGGCATGAGGCACAGGGTGGGTCTCCAACCACCCGGTGGTGGCTTCCACCATGGTCAGCACGTAGCGCTTGCCCTGGCGGGTCTGAGGCAGTGTGATATAGTCAATCTGCCAGGCCTCTCCGTACTTGTACTTGGACCACCGCCCCCCATACCAGAGGGGCTTCACCCGCTTGGCTTGCTTGATGGCAGCGCACGTGTCACAGTCATGGATAACCTGGGAGATGCTGTCCATGGTTAGATCCACCCCTCGGTCTCGTGCCCACTTGTAGGTGGCATCTCTGCCCTGATGACCTGAGGCATCGTGGGCCCATCGAGCCAGGAACAATTCTGCCTTGTGTTCCCAATCTAAGTCTATCTTTGAGACCTCTATCTGTGCAGCCTGATTTACTTGCTCGTTATGGTGGTGTTCTTCATTAGCCCGACTCTTGGGAACATGAGCATCCACATGACGGACTTTCACGGGTAGCTTCTCTACCCGAGTGGCAATGTCTTTCCACTCATCAGCAGCCCAGATTGGTTTTCCTCTACGTTGCCAATCAGCCTTTTTTTACCTTTCCAGCCATCCCACAGAGCATTGGCTACCATCCAGGAGTCAGTGTAAAGGTAGAGCTTTGGCCATTTCTCTCTCTCAGCAATGTTCAAGGCCAGCTGAACAGCTTTGAGCTCAGCAAGTTGACTTGATCCACCTTCTCCTTCGATAGCTTGTGCAACCTGTCGTGTGGGGCTCCATACGGCTGCTTTCCACTTCCGGTTCATCCCCACAATGCGACAGGAACCATCGGTGAAAAGGGAGTAGCATTTTTCATCTGCTGGCAGTTGGTTGTACGGTGGGGCTTCTTCAGCCCGGGTCACTTGTTTCTGCTCCTCTTCGTCAGCGAGACCAAAATCTTCACCTTCTGGCCAGTTTGTAATTATCTCCAAAATCCCAGGGCGATTCGGGTTGCCAATACGGGCGCGCTGCGTGATGAGGGCAATCCACTTGCTCCATGTGGCGTCGGTGGCGTGGTGGGTAGAGGGAACCTTTCCTTTGAACATCCACCCCAGCACTGGCAGTCGGGGTGCCAGGAGAAGCTGTGCTTCCATGCCAATCACCTCTGAGGCAGCTTGAACTCCTTCATAGGCAGCCAGGATTTCCTTCTCTGTGGAGTGTAATTGGCTTCAGATCCTTTGTAACTTCGGCTCCAGAATCCCAGGGGTCGGCCTCGGGTCTCACCAGGCACCTTCTGCCACAGGCTCCAGGACAGACCATGGTTCCCGGCTGCAGAATAGAGCACATTCTTTACCTCTGGTCCCATCCTGACTGGGCCAAGGGCCACTGCATGAGCGATCTCCTGCTTGATCTGGGCGAAGGCTTGCTGCTGCTCAGGGCCCCAGTGGAAATTATTGTTCTTGCGGGTGACCAGGTAGAGAGGGCTCACAATCTGGCTGTACTCAGGGATGTGCATTCTCCAAAAGCCTATGGCACCTAGGAAAGCTTGTGTTTCCTTCTTGCTTGTTGGTGGAGACATTGCAGTGATCTTATTGATGACCTCAGTGGGGATCTGGCGCCGTCCATCTTGCCACTTCACTCCCAGGAGCTGGATCTCTCGGGCAGGTCCTTTGACTTTGCTCTTTTTAATGGCAAAACCGGCTCCCAGCAAAATCTGGATGATTTTCTCTCCCTTCTCAAATACCTCCACTGCTGTGTTCCCCCACACAATGATGTCATCGATGTACTGCAAATGTTCTGGAGCCTCACCCTTTTCCAGTGCAGCCTGGATCAGTCCGTGGCAGATGGTGGGGCTGTGTTTCCACCCCTGGGGCAGTCGGTTCCAGGTGTACTGCACACCCCTCCAGGTGAAAGCAAACTGAGGCCTGCACTCTGCTGCCAAAGGAATGGAGAAAAACGCATTGGCGATGTCAATGGTGGCATACCACCTTGCTGCCTTGGACTCCAGCTCGTACTGCAGCTCCAGCATGTCCGGCACGGCAGCGCTCAGCGGTGGAGTCACTTCATTCAAGGCACGATAGTCCACAGTCAGTCTCCATTCTCCATTAGATTTTCGCACAGGCCAGATGGGGCTGTTGAAGGGTGAGTGGGCTTTGCTCACCACCCCTTGGCTCTCCAGCTCACGGATCATCTTCTGGATGGGGATCACAGCATCTCGATTTGTCCGGTACTGCCGGCGGTGCACTGTCATGGTGGCAATTGGCACCTGTTGCTCTGTCACTTTCAGGAGCCCCACTGCAGATGGGTTTTCTGATAGTCCAGGCAAAGTGTTCAACTGCTTAATGCTCTCTGTTGCTACAGCAGCTATTCCAAAAGCCCACCTGAACCCCTTTGGGTCTTTGTAGTAGCCATTCCTGAGGAAGTCTATGCCTAGAATACGTGGAGCCCCTGGGCCAGTTACAATAGGATGTTTCTGCCATCCCTTCCCTGTCAGGCTAATTTCAGCTTCCAGCAAAGTGTATTCCTGTGATCCCCCCGTTACCCCAACAATAGAAACAGGTACCTTCCCCACATGTTCTGATGGTATCAGGGTGCATTGTGAACCAGTATCAACTAGTACTCTATGTTCCTGTGGCTTTGATGTGCCAGGCCATCACACCCACACTGTCCAATAGATCCTGTCATCCCATGCCTCTCCCTGTCTAGAGACAGGGCCCCTCTAGCCCTGGTTATTATTTCTTTCCTGGGCATACATAGTGGAGGTTCCTTCCAGGGGATCTGACAGATCATCCTCCCTTCTGTAATTCCCTGCACCTTTACCATGGGAGGTTGAGGCTACCTTCATCTTAGCACGGTTCCCTCGGTTAGCATTTCCCTCCCTGAGCTGACGCACCCGTGCTGCCAGGACAGAAGTGGGCTTCCCATCCCATTTTTTCCATGTCTTCTCCATGGTCTCGCAGGAAAAACCACAGGTCAGCTTGTGGGGTGTACCCTCTCTCCCTAGCTGGGGGGCGTTGGGTTCTAGATTTGGGGCCTATGACTCGCACTGGTGCTGCACTGATTTTTCTTATCTCCTCCCTTATCTTCTCCCTCATCTCCTCCCTCATCTCCTTTCTCATCTCCTCCATCCTGTTTTGGACCTCTTGGAGGTCCCTGGCCACGGCAGAGACATTGGCCTGCATTGGGTCATTCATCATACTCTCAAAATTTCTGAGTCTGTTGGCAACAGAACCCACTGTCTCTTGGTGGTCATCAGCATTGATCATTGCAATGAAGGTGGTATACTGAGATGGCCCCAGGGTTGCCAGATTCCACAGCATCTGCCCTGTGCACCTGACCTTGTCAGGGTCATTGTCATGCTGTCCATCCCTCCCAAAGAGTACCTCTAATGCTGCCACTCCTCTCAGCTGCTGGATCCCTTCCTCAAGAGTTTTCCAGCGCATTCTACGGTGGTACTCCTGCATTCTTTCTTTGTGGACAAACTTTTCTTTCACACTCATTAAAAGCCGGTCCCAGAGGGAAAGGAGGCCTTGCTCCCTCACAAATATCTGGTCCACACCTGAATCCTGGGCCAAGGATCCTAAATTCCTGGCCTCAGTTCCATCCAGCTGCACGCCTGTTCCTGTAAGGTCCCAGACCCGGAGTAACCAAGTTGTAAAAGGCTCACGGCCTCGCCGTGCAATGTCTTTGCGCAGGTTACGGAGACTGTTGTATGAGAGGGACGCTGTGACAATCTCAATCTCTGGCTCCTCTGCTGGTTGTGAGGGCGCTCCTGGCTGATCCCCATTATCTAGGTGCCTCGTTTTGATCTTAGATTTTCTAGTTTCCACAGGGGCAACTGCCACTGGCTGTGGCTGCCCCTGTGATCCGGCTGGAGCCTGGACAGATACAACATCTACGGGTTTCACTGCAGCACCATCTGACTCTCCCTCTTCAGGGCAGGGGGAGGGTTTCTCACCAGCTGAAGAAAAGTGCTCCTTCAACATCTGGCTGTGCTCCTTCAACATCTGGCCAATATCCTTCACTAGAGCTCCCACCCACTCTGGGTGGTTCATTTCTGCAGTGGGCTGTGGGGCAGCATCAGGCTCTGGAGCAGCATCCCTAGTCTCCGGAGAAGAGTCATGTTCTGGGGCAACATCCCTAGTCCCTGGGGCAGAGGCAGACTTTGGGACAACATCCCTGGTCCCTTGGGCAGGGTCATGTTCTGGGGCAACATCCCTGGTCCCTGGGGCAGGGGCAGACTCTGGGGCCACATCCCTAGTCCCTGGGGCAGGGGAAGACTCTGGGGCCACATCCCTAGTCCCTGGGGTAGGTATCAGGGTTGTTAACCAAGCCGATATTCCCTTGTTTCTGAATGCTAAGTAGAGCAGGCCTATCAACAACGCCAACCAGTGTATAATAACACTAGCAATTAAAACAGATCTGAAATCCTTGAAAACTGGTGGAGTAGCTTCAAAAAACTGGGTGATAGGTTGGGAGAAAATTTCCCTTGCATTCATTACTTCACAGTAAGTACCATTATTGAAATAACCCTAGAAACACGCAGTTAGAGTATGATAGTTCTGGATCCATGTGGCCACTTCCCAGAGAAAATTAAAAAACCATGAATTCCTGACATAATCAATCCACCAAACTAATCGGATAATAGCTACAGTAACTTTGGTGAGAGGGCCCATATTTAAAAAAGGGCTTACAAATGGGAGAGAGGGATCTGTGGCCACATGGAGCCCAAACCAGATTAAAGCGGACAACATGTTGCCCCTCAAGAGAGCTGTTAACTCCTGTCTTAACTCTCCTCTTAATGCCCTCAGGCCCCACATTGGGCGCCAAAATCTGTCCTGGTTTGAAGGACAGGGGTCTGCCAAGAAAGGCAGAAATTTTCCTTTTAAACAGAGACCCGAATTCCACTCTCCCCAAAATATTATAAACGTTTGAATTAAGGACTCTGAGGCAGAGATAAGGGGGTAGGAATAACAGCTCTTTTACTAATATATCCAACTGTACCAGCAGAAACAACAGCAGTTGTTAAAATTACTAACAAAACAGAACAGATTACTCGGTTCCAGTCCTTTCTTTAGCTGTGAGCATGCTCTCTCTCGGCGGGAGCGGAGGCGGGAAGGGACGGCTGCGGCCGCGCCGGTCTCAGGGGGGAGCGGCTGGAGCGGGCAGCTCCTCGCTCACCGTTGGGTTCTGGTGCTCAGCTGTGTCCGCAGAGACTGGAGGCTGGAGCAGGGCAGATGCAGGGCAGGTGATGGCAGAGGGTCTGGCTCTCTCCTGCGTTCCGCCGCGTGGCTCCAAGACCGAGAGGATCCTCCTCCCCGCCCCCGGAAACACGAGTCCCCTCCGGAAGCATGAGAGCCCCTCTCCAAGCCGATCCCACCTACCCCTTTTGTCCAGAGCCCGCAAAGATCCGCGGTGTACCCGGCAGCTCCATTGGCATGACAATGGGAAAAATTCTTTAAATTGACACAGCAATAGGAAAAACACTCAACCCCCAACATTGTGCCTGAATGCCTGTCCATCTATTGTGCCTTTTCAACAGGAGACTCTTAGTTCCTTTAAGTTTTACCAGCTACATTTATTTGCTCAGGGCTTTCTATATAGCATTTTTCAGCAATATCTTCTGTCAATGATAAATTATTGTATAGCTCCAAATTTTAACACAGAAATAACAAATTCCTTCAGGATCAATTCCATAAAGAAAATACAATTTCTTCCTTCTCTTCCCCATTGGTTTGTGATTATTTTCAATGTTTACTTTGAATTGAAAATGCTACAGAATCTGTCTTCTCAGTTGTGTTTCTAATGACACTGCAAGCTGTTGGAAAACAGAGAAATGTTTTCAAGCAAGCATCTGTTGGGAGAAAAAAACCCATTGATATTAACTTAAAGAATAATTGAGGGATCAGCTTGTTTATTGAGATTGGAGAAAAGAAGCTGACAGGATCTGGAGGAAAGATCTGATTCATGAGAAAATTTTTCTTGTGAAAAGGTGTCTGAGTAAGTGGGAAAGGTTCAGTAAGGGCCATGAGGTTTGGTGTAAGATAATTATGAATGCTTTAGAGGAACAATATGACACGTCTGTCAGCTACAAATGTGGACTGTGGTAGGAGCTGGGATTTACAAAGAAGTGCATGAAGAGAGACGAAATCTTAAGAAGAGATTAAACAAGATTATGCAACGACTGATAGGCAGCTAGTCATGGGATGGTTTCTCTCTGAAACCATATCTTCACAGATTCTTGGAGCTTTTATAAAAGCACCTCTGATTTAAACACAAATAAAATAACTTTCTTGGGACTTTGTATTTTTGTTGTGAGATAGAGTTAAGTCATTATCTGCCTTATACTGAAATAACAAACTAAAAATAAATTTAAAAAAATAGCAAGTAGATAATCAAATTTAGAAAGTTGATTATTTGTCAGATGCCTTGTAGAAATGGCCTCAGGTTTTTTAAGTAAAAGTTACAGTCCAACTAGCTGTCTTCTAAAAGTTGTGGTTTGACCTATATCTATTAATTTATGTTTTGTCATATACTGCAAGCAAAATTCACCATTTAAATCAGAAGGTTCACTTGAGTTCTTCCAGGGATGGAAACATACAAATTAGCAAGATAGAACAAAACAGAATCTCAGTGGGATGCTGGTTTGCACAATACATATTTAAACACTTTTATGATGAAAATGGCAACTTTCCGTTAAGAAATAATTTAGATAATCTTTCCTTTTCAGTGTAAGATGGTAATGATTTGTTTTTAAAATATTCGTTTTTGATCAGAAATTTGCACTCTTTGGAGATAATATACTAATTGTAATCCTGTCATGTATGAAGACATTTAATGAGATAAACAGCATTCCATAATTTTAATGATGCACTGGGGGTAACACTGTACATGTACCTTAATGAAATTATGATTCTATAATTAAACCAGGAGAGGAAGAAACTTTCTTCCAATATTATGTCAAGGACAGCTGCTTACAACAGTAAGCTGTGGCTGCGATGTTACTCCCAAGTAACTCACTCCAAAGTTTGGGGTTCTTCACATAGGGGAGTGGGAACATGGGAGTGCTCTGAAGATTCTTCCCTTTCAAACAGAAAACCTGTGACTTTCCTCTCTTTGAAGAGAGAAGATTCCTGACGACTTTTAAGGGCTTGTTAAAGTTTGGTAATGATCCTAGAGTTCTGCACATAAATGCAAGTTGAATGCTGTGATATTATCCTGAAATATTCTCTGGCTACACATAGGAATGATTATGTCACACAGACTGGTTTTGTGCCAAAGATAGTCCTTTAATTTATATATGTGGATAAGAAAAATAAAATACTCTTCAGGAAATTTCATAGACAGCTTTGTGATTTGTTTTGGATGTTTTTTGAAGGCCAGGTAAAAAAGTGTGAAATAAATTATGGGAATTTGTGTGTCTCTGATTAAATGGCATTTTATTTATGGTTCTCATATAGTAAACATTTGCTTTTGTACACATAAACCCTCTTTATTATTTAGTCTGAAGCTCCTGATAATAAAAATACCCAATAGAACTGGCTATTAGGCTAGATGACTGAAAGTAAGTGCTTTGCAGAAGCC